>NC_092151.1:80881538-81189038 GCF_045791955.1 Oncorhynchus clarkii lewisi | reverse complement strand
GGTGAATCAGAGAGATAGAGAGAGAGGGAGAGATGAGGAAAGAGAGTGGGATGAATGGAGTGATGAGGTGAATCAGAGAGTCTGTTTATAATGCATATCAGGCCTCTAATCCTGCCTGGGTTACAGAGTCGGAGGATGACATGGCCCTCATCAATAAACATGACTAACTCATGTTTATGAACCATAACTCATATAACAAAGGCCACACACATTCGCGCACATGCATCCACTCTCTCTCGCTTTCGCTCTCCTGTCGTGTGGTGCTTTCCTCTCATCCTCTGTCTCCACTCCAATACGCTCTGCCTGACTACCTGCTGCTTAGCAACACCATACTAATTAGCACCGATGATACATCTCCACTAAAGTGTATTCTGTCAGTGTTTCTGTGTATACGGTGTATAATGTGTGTGTGTGTGTGTGTGTGTGTGTGTGTGCGCGTCATCACTTCCACACAATGTATTGCATTTAGAAAGATCATTTTTATCAGAAATACTTTCAATTCATTTTCCGCATGACCAATGGACTAAAGCAGAACTGTGTGTGGGTGATTTTCCTGAAACAGAACAAATATCCTGAACTTGTGGATAGGTCTACATCAGTAGCCTAATCTTGGCGAACTGATGTCATCTCACTCATTCATATCAGCAGATGAGATAGAACCATTATGGAGCAAATACATTTGATAACATGTTGCTATGGAATAATCCTTCCCTCATATTGTAATGGCCTAAGATTAGGCCCTAGTAATGCATTCTCCACCTCTAATTGTGGCTGTGGAATAATCCTACCATCATATTGTAATGGCCTAAGATTAGTCCCTAGTGATGCGTTAGTGATTCTCCACCTCTAATTGTGGCTGTGGAATAATCCTTTCATCATATTGTAATGGCCTAAGATTAGTCCCTAGTGATGCGTTAGTGATTCTCCACCTCTAATTGTGGCTGTGGAATAATCCTTTCATCATATTGTAATGGCCTAAGATTAGTCCCTAGTGATGCGTTAGTGATTCTCCACCTCTAATTGTGGCTGTGGAATAATCCTTCCATCATATTGTAATGGCCTAGGATTAGGCCCCAGTGATGCATTACTGATTCTCCACCTCTACAATGTGTCTGCATTGTCACCTGGTGTAACAACTACAGATGTGAGCCAGTTTCATACAGCAGGAGAATGATCCTTCAGGATCAGGAAATGTGAATTGTTATGTGGATTATAATTAATGAACAATTTTTGTAGGGGTTGATACTGGGCTCCTGGGTGGTGCAGCGCTCTAAGGCACTGCATCTCAGTGCTAGAGGCATCACTGCAGACCCTGGTTCAATTCCAGGCTGTATCACAACCAGCCGTGATTGGGAGTCCCATAGGGTGGCGCACAGCATCGTCCAGGTTAGGGTTTGGCCAGGGTAGGCCGTCATTGTAAATAAGAATTTGTTCTTAACTGACTTGCCAAGTTAAATAAATAAAAATACATTTTTCGGTAGGACAAATCAAGTCTGAAATATTAAAATGGAAATTACAATCTTTTCAGAAGCCTTTTTAAACCTTGAATAGATTACACGTTTGCATTTCCTGCTGCGCAGGACAATTCCTACAATAACAAGATGATCAAATTAAGATACACCGCCTGTATTGACTGGCGTGATAATACAATGTGTGCGGACACAGCCATGGTCTAATAGTGTCGTGATAATACAGTGAAACGCTACGCCAATACGCTACATAAGGATGATGATGAGATCGAGTCTTGATCCAGGCCAATTAGCCGATGATGAGCTTATCAAACCATGCAGTGGGAGGGCGGCACACTTTCTGGATCAGTTAAGGTTGCTCTGGGATCGTTTAAATCACCCTGACAAAGCCAGGCGCGAGAGGACACAGCGCAAGAGACCACACACACAGGCAGATATGTGACCGACCACCTCAATTCAGTCTAAAGGAGCAAAAATTGATATTTAAAAAAAAAATTATACATTGAATGAAAGTAGAGACTCAGAGCTATAAATTGGTATATCATACACTGCAGTTGAGGAACAATGGGAAAGTAATTCTGCTTTGAAAGTTGATCAACTTGTAACTAAGGTTGCACATTTTGGGGAATACACGGAGGTGGAAACTTTCCTTGGGAATTAACTTGAATATATGGGAATTAACGGGAATATATGGGAATTAAAGGAAAAAAATGCAAATTAATATTAATACCATTTAAATGTAGATGTTTTTTGTATTGGATATATTTACCATATAATATGGAGACAGAAACATAAACCTTTTACCTTATCATAAGTAGACATAATTGCAAATTATTAAATCCTTCCAATATAAATAAAAAAAACAATTTAGTTACGAATTTAACTTTAATTAAATGAGTTGACTCTTCACATGGAATGATTTCACTGAACAACAAAATAACGGGAATATTGAATGATCCCCAATGATCCATCGCATCTCCCAAAAACACATTCAACATCTGTAAAATGATAGTCTAGAAACTAAAGCTTTGGTTGTCTTCCTCTCAGGCTTCAATGTCTTCTTCCTGGACCTCCTCAATGTCCACCTCTTGAACAACAGACTCAACACCCTGACTGAGGCCTCACTTTCCAACCTCGTTGAGGATGGCTCATTGTCAGGCTCAAAAAGCCTCAAATTTGCCCGGATCGCCACCAATTCAACTCTTGTATTGGTCAGCCTGTTGCGTGCTTTGGTGTGTGTGTTCCCAAAGAAGGACCAGTTGTGCTTTGAGGCAGATGACGTTGGTGGGATTTGGAGGATGATGGAGGCAACAGGGGAAAGAGCCTCAGATCCACAAAGTCCCTCCCATCAGGTGGCTGATGATACATGTTGGCATGACTGCCATTTGCATCTCCATCCCAAAGCCCTTGCTTGGAAGTGTTCTTCGCCAGACTGCCAAGAACCTTGCCCTCATCCAGGCCAAGGTGGCGAGACACGGTAGTGATGACACCAAAGGCCTTGTTGATCTCTGCACCAGAGAGGATGCTCTAGCCAGCATACTTGAGGTCCAACATGTACGCTGCGGCATGTATGGGCTTCAGGCAGAAGTCTTCACGCTTTTTGATGTATTTCAGATCTGCAGTTTCCTCTGCTTGGAGCAACAGTGAAGTGGGCAGGGCAGTACGGATTTCTTCTGTTACCTCTGCAAGCAGAGTCTGAACATCAGACAGGATGGTATTGTCTCCCTCAATCCTAACCACTCTCTCCCAAAATACATCATCCGTGAGGATGCTTTTGATGGAGCTGTCCATATCGGCAGACTGTGATATGTCCATTTCTTGGAGAGACTCCTTCCCCTTCAGGAGACTGTCAAACATGATGACAACACCACCCCAATGGGTGTTGCTGGGCAGCTTCAATGTGGTGCTCTTATTCTTCTCACTTTTCTTGGTGAGGTAGATTGATGCTATCACTTGATGACCCTTCACATACCTAACCTTTTCTTGGCTCAATTGTTTTCAGTGCCATGATGTCCTTGAGGAGCAGATTCAATGCATGAGCAGCACAGCCAATGTGTGTGATGTGAGAGTAGGACCCCTCCACTTTAGACCAAGCAGCCTTCATGTTGGCAGCATTGTCTGTCACCAGTGCAAATACCTTCTGTGGTCCAAGGTCACTGATGACTGCCTTCAGCTCATCTGCAATGTAGGGACCGGTATGTCTGTTGTCCTTTGTGTCTGTGCTCTTGTAGAATACTGGTTGAGGGGTGGAGATGATGTAGTTAATTATTCCTTGCCCACAAACATTCAACCACCCATCAGAGATGATTGCAATACAGTCTGCTTTCTCTATGATTTGCTTGACCTTCACTTGAACTCTGTTGAACTCTGTATCCAGCAAATTAGTAGATAAAGCATGGCTGGTTGGAGGGGTGTATGCTGGGTGAAGAACACTCAGAAATCTCTTCCAATGCACAATGCCTGTGAGCATCAGAGGTGAACCAGTTGCATACACAGCTCGAGCAAGACATTCATCAGCATTTCTCTGACTACGTTCCTCCACTGAGTCAAAAAACTTGATTCCAGGAGGACCATGAGCTGTTGCTATCGATAAGGTGTCTGATTCATCATTTTCACCTCAAATAGAAGTAGAGGGACTTTTGTCAGAGGTTGCTTGTTGTGAGCGCTGAGGGAACTTTATGCACATGGCCAGATGATTATGCATCTTTGTTGCATTCTTCACATATGATTTGGCACAGTATTTGCAAATGTACACAGCTTTTACTTCTACATTAGCTGCAGTGAAATGTCTCCACACATCAGGTAGTGCCTGTAGCATTTTCCTGTTAAGATGGGAAAAAAAACAGAGTAAAAAAAAATACAATTCCATGAGCAGATAAATAGTTTAGAAGTTAGATTAAACACCTAATTTGTAAGATAAATATTTAAAAATGAAACATGTTTGGAAACAGGTGAATTAACACTTCTCAGGTAGCAGGCTCAAGCAAGCTAAAACCCACATGGTAGCAAAAACTAACTAGCAGAAATTGTTAACAAGTTACAAATGATTTAAACAGACTTTGCTGTAGGCTACTATTTACTAGTTAACCTGTCTAGGACTGGGGTCCCCCCCCCCCCCCCCCCCCCCCGCACCAGCCAGTGAAAGTGCAGGGCGCCAAATTCAAAACAACAAAAATCTCCTAATTAACATTCCTCAAGCATACAAGTATTTAACATAATTTTAAAGATAAAATTCTCATTAATCTAGCCACAGTGTCTGATTTAAAAAAGGATTTACAGCGAAAGCACCACAAACGATTATGTTAGGTCACCACCAAGCCACAGAAAAACACAGCCATTTTTTCCAGCCAAAGAGAGGAGTCACAAAAAGCAAAAATAGAAATAAAATGAATCACTACCCTTTGATGATCTTCATCAGATGACACTCATAGGACTTCATGTTACACAATACATGTATGTTTTGTTTGATAAAGCTCATATTTATATAAAAAAGTCTGAGTTTACATTGGCGCGTAACGTTCAGTAGTTCTAAAACATGCAGTGATATTGCAGAGAGCCACATCAATTTACAGAAATACTTATAATAAACATTGATAAAGATACGACTATTATACATGGAACTTTAGATAATCTTATCCTTAATGCAACCGCTGTCAAATTTCAAAACAACTTTACGGAGAAAACAAACCAGGAATCCGTTACAGCCCGTAGAAACATGCCAACCTAAGTATGGAATCAATCTTTAGGATGTTTTTAACATAAAACTTTGTTAAATGTTCCAACCGGACAATTCCTTTGTCTGTATAAATGAAGTGGAACGTAGCTAGCTACCTTTCACGTGAGCGCGCCAGACCGAGGCTGTGGCACTCTGCCAGACCACTCACTCAAAGAGCTCTTATTTGCCCCTCCTTTAGAGTAAAATCCTCAAAACAGGTTCTAAATACTGTTGACATCTAGTGGAAGCATTGGGAAGTGAAACATAACTAATATCACCCTGTATCTTCAATGGGGACTGAGTTGAAAAACTACAAACCTCAGATTTCCCACTTCCTGGTTGGATATTTTCTCAGGTTTTTGCCTGCCATATGAGTACTGTTATACTCACAGACATCATTCAAACAGTTTTAGAAACTTTAGAGTGTTTTCTATCCAAATGTACTAATTATATGCATATTCTAGCTTTTACGGCTGAGTAGCAGGCAGCTTAATTTGGGCACTTTTTTCATCCAAGCTACCCAATACTGCCCTCTACCCCAAAGAAGTTAACAAAAAATAATATATGTCCTATAAAATATAATAATAATCCGGCCTAAATGGAGTCTTTTGTTTAGACATGTAGGTAGCTAGGTAGCTAAACAATGAACCGGCATAATCCCAACTCATACTACTACCAATACAAACATTGTCATAGCTGTAGTATGAATCTGCAGGTAGCTAAAGCTAACAAACTAGGTTCAATGTTAGCTAGCTAACATTAGGCTATAACTAGCAATGCAAATGTATTTCTGATTCATTTAATATTACTACACAGATCATACAGGTAACGTTAGCTTGCGAGCCAGCAAGCTAGCGTTTGCTAGCTAACTAACAGAACGCTTTAACTTGCAATTAAAATGGCTTTCTGACTAAATTAGAAACTTATATCTGAAAATGTAGCTAAATTCTTACCCGTATACATGGATAAATGCTTCACGGCAGACTGGAATCATTTAACTCCGTTCTGTTTGTAGCTTAGTCCTCAATACAGGACTAGGATTGAATCCTACTACACAGGCTCTGACGCTTGTCAGATGTGGCAGGGCTTGAAAAATATTACGAACTACAAAGGGAAACCCAGCCACGAACTGCCCAGTGACACTAGCCTACCAGACGAGCTAAATGCCTTTTATGCTCGCTTCAAGGCAAGCAACATTGAAGCATGCATGAGAGCACCAGCTGTTCTGGACGACTGTGTGATCACGCTCTTCGTAGCCATGTGAGCAAGACCTTTAAGCAGGTCAACATTCACAAAGCCGCAGGATCAGACGGATGTGTACTCAAAATATGTGGGGGCCAACTGGAAAGTGTCCACCTCTCCCTGACCAAGTCTGTAATACCTACATGTTTCAAACAGACCACCATAGTCCCTATGCCCAAGAAAGAGAAGGTAACCTGCCTAAATGATTACCGCCCCGTAGTACTCACGTCGGTAGCCATGAAGTGCTTTGAAAGGCTGGTCATGGCTCACATCAACACCACCATGCCGGAAACCCTAGACCCACTCCAAATGGCATACCGCCCCAACAGATCCACAGATGACGCAATCTCAATCGCACTCCACACTTTTCTTTCCCACCTGGAGCATTGTTTACAGCTTCAAGCATTGTTTATAGGGAAAATAAGAAGAGGTAATTATTATATTGCGGTATTAAATAAAGTTTTGTTTTTTTCCTTTTCATTAGTGAGTGTAGCCCTATAGTAGGCTGGTAATTCTATTATGTTGTGACAAACACAACATTACAGTTGGAACTTAATTTGGTCAAAGAAAATGGCTCAACAGAATGAAACAAACACTTGTTGCATATTTAAAGAAATTGTTTAAAGCTTCACTGGCTATGTCTATATTGCAGAAATGACCAACAAAGGCGAGTGCCTATCGTTGGCCTAGCCAACAAATGACAGCAATAGGCTAATGCTATTTATTTTACAACAGGCCTACTTTTAACCTACTGTATCTTAAACTAAATACGGACCACAAAATTAAAAAGACAATCCAAACTTCATTTGAACTGTCTTTTAGCCAACGAAAATGTCTCAACACAATGAAACAAAACACTTTTTGCATATTTTAAGAACTGTTTTAGATTCTTAAATAGGCCTATAATAATGATATATAATAATAATAATAATGATAAAAACAATAGATAATACAATATTTAAATGTTAGAAAGCCTGAATAGCGACTTGCACACCATTTGGCCGTGCCAACATTTTTCTCATCTTTACTACAATATCACAACTTGTCCCGAGGACCCAGTTTCAGCTGGTCATAAGCTATACGTTTTATTGAGTTGCAATTGGCTGCCACAGATAACGAGCTCACACACACATTAAATTAACAGGGGATGGGTCATATCGGGTCCATTCGGTAAATCAATTATAATTGCAAATACCCAAGACCCGTGGCAATTATATCAGGCTCAACCCAGCTCAGTCCGGACCCATTAGGGTCACAGGTCGGATCTCAGAATTTCGAGTCTGTTGGACCCGTGAAGACCTATAATTCTAATGCCTCATTGTGAATAGCTGTGGATACATGGGAATAGTTTTTTATCAAGTGATGTGTTTTTCTTTCATTTTGGACACAAAACTGTCATTATTTACAGTATCAGTAGTTGTAGACAGTTGTTTTTTTCTATGTTTGTTACTTAGTCAATGTCTACACTGGTTCTAGCCAATAACTGTTGTTCCAGCCAGTCTGTGTATGCGCCCATGTTGTGTTGCTGACGTCAGTAACTCTGTTGAGTATAAGAACCCACACCTCCTATGGTGGTGATGGATATAATATAATAACCTTCTCCCCCATGGAGCTGCTGAGGTTCATAAAGCCAGGATGACGTGGCTGGACCGACGTCTCCCAGGGCTAGTGTGCGTGGACTGAGGGCTGACACCAGCACAAAGGCTGGGCAGTGTCCCCTCTCTCCTTTCCAACCCCCCTTGCCCTCCACAGGCAGCCCAGCTTTGTGCATCCGTCAGCAGGCTGCGTGGGGTGGCAGAGAGGGTCTCTCAGGGCCTGACCTCCATGTCTCTGTACGTGGCTCCAGGCTCCTGGCTGTTGCTATGAGCTTGCCTCTGTTTTGTCTTAATACAGTGATGATAGTGTTTGTTCTGTTCATCTATGGTTCATCTTTATGTGTTGTCATGTTGTCATGTTGGGGGTGTTCCGTGTGTGTTCTGGTTTCTGGTGGCAAATGCCCTCTGTGTCCTGGATGGCTTAACTCTTGCCTTTATCTTTGATATTCATGAGTAATGAACATAGCACATTAAGCAGAACTGAGCTAATTCTGCATAGCACGTCTTGTGACTGCTCACTGGTGTGTAAGCAACACAAACAGGTGGATGTACACAGCTAATTAAACTGTGTAAGTGGTTTTCTGTTCAGCGTCCCTCTGTGTATTCCTAATGGTCTGTGGTCAATGCTTGTACAGATGTAGGATCTTCATTTGATTTACCCTGTTGCAGGATATTTAAAACTTTTAGTGTGAGGTTTAAAAAGGCTTCTGAAGTTTGTAATTTCCACTTCCAGACTTAATTTTCCCTTACGAAAAATGTATCAACCCCAAATAAACTGTCCAATAATTATAATTCACATAATAATTCACAATTCCTTTTGCTGCAATATTATTTTCCTGCTGTAGGAAACTGTCTCAAATGAAGATCCTCCTAATGATCTGTTGTAGTCTGGGGCCTGTATGTCTAAACATGGTGGTCTGTAATGGTTTGTTGTAGTCTGGGACCTGTATGTCTAAATATGATGGTCTGTAATGGTTTGTTGTAGTCTGGGGCCTGTATGTCTAAACATGGTGGTCTATAATGATCTGTTGTAGTCTGGGACCTGTATGTCTAAACATGGTGGTCTGTAATGGTTTGTTGTAGTCTGGGACCTGTATGTCTAAACATTGTGGTCTGTAATGGTTTGTTGTAGTCTGGGACCTGTATGTCTAAACATGGTGGTCTATAATGATCTGTTGTAGTCTGGGACCTGTATGTCTAAACATGGTGGTCTGTAATGGTTTGTTGTAGTCTGGGGCCTGTATGTCTAAACATGGTGGTCTATAATGATCTGTTGTAGTCTGGGATCTGTATGTCTAAACATGGTGGTCTGTAATGATCTGTTGTAGTCTGGGACCTGTATGTCTAAACATGGTGGTCTGTAATGGTTTGTTGTAGTCTGGGACCTGTATGTCTAAACATGGTGGTCTGTAATGGTTTGTTGTAGTCTGGGGCCTGTATGTCTAAACATGGTGGTCTGTAATGGTTTGTTGTAGTCTGGGGCCTGTATGTCTAAACATGGTGGTCTGTAATGGTTTGTTGTAGTCTGGGACCTGTATGTCTAAACGTGGTGGTCTATAATGATCTGTTGTAGTCTGGGGCCTGTATGTCTAAACATGGTGGTCTGTAACGGTTTGTTGTAGTCTGGGACCTGTATGTCTAAACATGGTGGTCTGTAATGGTTTGTTGTAGTCTGGGACCTGTATGTCTAAACATGGTGGTCTGTAATGGTTTGTTTTAGTCTGGGACCTGTATGTCTAAACATGGTGGCCTGTAATGGTTTGTTGTAGTCTGGGGCCTGTATGTCTAAACATTGTGGTCTGTAATTATTTGTTGTAGTCTGGGGCCTGTATGTCTAAACATGGTGGTCTATAATGATCTGTTGTAGTCTGGAACCTGTATGTCTAAACATGGTGGTCTATAATGATCTGTTGTAGTCTGGGACCTGTATGTCTAAACATGGTGGTCTGTAATGATCTGTTGTAGTCTGGGACCTGTATGTCTAAACATGGTGGTCTGTAATGATTTGTTTTAGTCTGGGACCTGTATGTCTAAACATGGTGGCCTGTAATGGTTTGTTGTAGTCTGGGGCCTGTATGTCTAAACATGGTGGTCTGTAACGGTTTGTTGTAGTCTGGGACCTGTATGTCTAAACATGGTGGTCTGTAATGGTTTGTTGTAGTCTGGGGCCTGTATGTCTAAACATGGTGGTCTATAATGATCTGTTGTAGTCTGGGGCCTGTATGTCTAAACATGGTGGTCTATAATGATCTGTTGTAGTCTGACCTCTAACCCATGTAAATAGTTCTGTATGTCACCATATGTGATTAAGAACTAATATGTCAGCTAAGGTTATGGAATGGTTAAATCCCACTGTTTTGATATATTCTAATGAGATCATGTTTCTGTGTTGCAGGTGTCTAGTCTCCACCACTTTGACTGTGTCATCAAGAGAGAACACGAGAAATGTATGGAGAGGATGGCAGAGGATGACCCAGAAAACGACCTAGAGTTTAGTAGGTTCCGTATGTGTGTCTATGTCTATTTGTTTGGTGTATTTACAGTATGTTCCAGCTTCTCCTCTTGTGGGGTTTTGTAGTGTCAGTATTTATACCTCTATTCATATGTTAGAGATTGACGAGGTAACACATTTTGAGATTAAATATTGATGAAACACTTTATTTTCATTAGCAGCCTAGCACCATTGATTCAGCTGTGCTAAACTGTGGCAGTTAGGCAGTAATCTGACAAGTTTAAAGTGACAAGTGTGAATATGGACCATTTACAGACCTAGCAACACACACATACAGATCTCCCCATTTCTGTAATTCAATTTTGCAATGTTAGTGTGCCAGTTAGATTAATTATTGTCAGTTTCAGGTATTCCTCGATTTGCCTTTCAGTTTCTCTATTTAGGAAAACAGGATTTCAGATACAGCCAATCTTTTGGGATTCTAATGTTTTTCAGGGTACATTGTGTCTCCATAATCCACAGATATCATTTTAAAGGTTAGATTTTTGGTTTGCTCTGACATATTCATGATTATTCACACAGTAGACATACATACAGTGCATAGCTGTTCCCAGCGGTAGATGACAGTTACAGTGTGTTGTATGAGACTGATAGACAGAAGGATACTGAGAAGCATTATATGTATGAGTCTTGACCAAGTATCATGTAAGTCATAATCGGCACTGTTGTTGTTCTACCGTGGTAGAGAGGACGTGAAAGAGAAAGTGAGACAAAGAGAGGAAGAAATAGAGAACGTAAGAACAAATAACAAACATAAAGTGACCCTGTGTTGATTCTATAATGTGATCTGACAGCCAGTGAGTGACAGCCGTCTCTCTGTGACAGGAAGGATAGATGATGTGTGAAGAGAAGATTACATTAAACCATAGAGTCTCGAAGCTCCTCAGCCCCACAACCCTCCTCCCTTCTTCCCGACAGAACCTGTGACAACCCAGTAAAGCTAGTACAGGTCAGGCTGCTTCTACACACAGTACATTGAGACAGTCTCCAGGCCCCACAGCCTTACCCTCCTCTCCCCGACGGACCCTGTAACACAGATCTCAGTACAGCTCAGGATGTTACTACATACAGTATACATGCAGCCTCCCCTGAGTAATTTCACAGAGAAAACCTCTCCTGTGTGGTTTGTTCTGAGAGTATGAACACACCAGCTGTCAAAACAAATTTGTAGAAAGCAGTTGGGGGAGCGAGGCAGAGGATGTGTGTGTGGAGAGGGGGGTGTTGGGGGAATGAGAGCTTGTGTGTGTGTGTGTGTGTGTGTCCAGACTGTCAAGATGGAGGCTTGGTTGAAGAGCACTCAAGCTAAACCAGCAGAGAGATTGGAGATAGAGGGAGAGTGAGGGAGGGAGAGAGAGAGAGAGAGAGAGAGAGAGAGAGAGAGAGAGAGAGAGAGAGAGAGAGAGAGAGAGAGAGAGAGAGAGGAAGGGATAAAGAGAGGGTGGGAGATGGAGGAAGGGAGGAATAGATGGAGTATGGGAGAGGGAGGGTGAAATAGAAGGAGGGAGGCTTGGTTAAGGAGCTAAACCAGCAGAGAGATTGGTGATAGACACACATATGACAGATTGATTCGCATGATAAATATGGCTGTGCTATATAAAATTGTCTGTCTCTTGAACAGAATGGAATTGTTAGGGGTTGTTTTGTAGGCACATTTTAGAGGTATGATGATAATGTTATGTTACATTATATTATGTAAGGTAAAATTATGTTATGTTGTTAGAAGATCATTAGGGGAATGTTACGGCTAGTTGTAGGCTAGTTGTAGGGCTAGTTGTAGGGCTGGTCCTTGATACTGATGTTGTTTGAGCTGAAGCAGAGATAAACCATGGAGAGCAGATGCTAGGCTGTCAGACTGAATATCTCTCTGTCAGAGTCTCTCTCTCTCTCTCAATTTAAGGTGCTTTATTGGCATGGGACACATATGTTAACATTGCCAAAGCAAGTGAAGTAGATAATATACAAAAGTGAAATAAACAATACAAATTAACAGTAAACATTACACTCACAGAAGTTCCAAAAGAATAAAAACATTACAAATGTCATATTATGTATATATACAGTGTTGTAACGATGTACAAATGGTTAAAGTACAAAAGGGAAAATAAATAAGCATAAATATGGGTTGTGTCACGTTCGTTGGAATAAATGGACCAAGGTGCAGCGCATGTAGAGTTCCACATGTTTAATTGAAATGAAACTCACAAAAACAATAAAGAGCAAAACGAAACATGAAGTCATGGAGTGCTCACAGGCCACTACACACAAACAAGGTCCCACAACAAACAGGTGGGAATATGATCAATCAGAGACAACGATATACAGCTGCCTCTGATTGGGAAACAATACCAGGCCAACATAGAAATAACAAAACTAGAATGCCCACCCTAGTCACACCCCGACCTAACCCAAAATAGAGAATAAAGGATCTCTAAGGTCAGGGTGTGACAGGTTGTATTTAAAATGAAGTTTGGTCTTCACTGGTTGACCTTTTCTTGTGGTAACAGGTCACAAATCTTACTGCTGTGATGGCACACTGTGGTATTTCACCCAGTAGATATGGAAGTTTATCAAAATCGGGATTGTTTTCAAATTCTTTGTGGATCTGTGTAATCTGAGGGAAATATGTATCTCTAATATGGTCATAAATTGGGCAGGAGGTTAGGAAGTGCAGCTCAGTTTCCACCTCATTTTCTGGGCAGTGTGCACATAGCCTGTCTCCTCTTGAGAGCCAGGTCTGCCTACGACGGCCTTTCTCAATAGCAAGGCTATGCTCACTGAGTCTGTACATAGTCAAAGCTTTCCTTAAGTTTGGGTCAGTCACAGGGGTCAGGTATTCTGCCACTGTGTACTCTTTGTTTAGGACCAAATAGCATTCTAGTTTGCTGAGTTTTTTTTGTTAATTCTTTCCAATGTGTCAAGTAATGATCTTTTTGTTTTCTCCTGATTCGGTTGGGTCTAATTGAGTTGCTGTCCTGGGGCTCTGTGGGGTGTGTTTGTGTTTGTGAAGAGAGCCCCAGGACTAGCTCGCTTAGGGGACTCTTCTCCAGGTTCATCTCTCTGTAGGTGATGGCTTTGTTAAGGAAGGTTTGGGAATCGCTTCCTTTTAGGTGGTTGTAGAATTGAATGGCTCTTTTCTGGATTTTGATCATTAGCGGGTATCGGCCTAATTCTGCTATGCATGCATTATTTGGTGTTCTACGTTGTACACGGAGGATATTTTTGCAGAATTCTGCATGCAGAGTCTCAATTTGGTGTTTGTCCCATTTTGTGAAGTCTTGGTTGGTGAGCGGACCACAGACCTCACAACCATAAAAGGCAATGGGTTCTACACCTGATTCAAGTATTTTTAGCCAAATCCTAATTGGTATGTTGAATGTTCCTTTTGATGGCATAGAATGCCCTTCTTGCCTTGTCTCTCAGATCATTCACAGATTTGTGGAAGTTACCTGTGGCGCTGATGTTTAGGCCAAGGTATGTATCGTTTTTTGTGTGCTCTAGGGCAACGGTGTCTAGAAGGAATTTGTATTTGTGGTCCTGGCGACTGGACCTTTTTTGGAACACCATTATTTTGGTCTTACTGAGATTTACTCTCGGGGCCCAGGTCTGGCAGAATCTGTGCAGAAGATCTAGGTGCTGTTGTAGATTCTCCTTGGTTGGTGACTGAAGCACCAGATCATTAGCAAACAGTAGACATTTGACTTCAGATTCTAGTAGGGTGAGGCCGGGTGCTGCAGACTTTTCTAGTGCCCTCTGCAATTCGTTTATTTATATATATATTGGAGAGGGTGGGGCTTAAGCTGCATCCCTGTCTCACCTCATGGCCCTATGGGAAGAAATGTGTGTATTTTTTAACCTATTTTAACCGCCCACTTGTTATTTGTGTAAATGGATTTTGTAATGTTGTTTATTTCTCCCCCAACACCACTTTCCGTCAATTCATATAGCAGACTCTCATGCCAAATTCAGTTGAAGGCTTTTTTGAAATCAACGAAGCATGAGAAGACTTTGCCTTTGTTTTGGTTTGTTTGTTTTTCAATTAGGGTGTGCAGGGTGAATACGTGGTCTGTCGTATGATAATTTGGTAAAAAGCCCATTTGACATTTGCTCAGTACATTGTTTTCACTGAGGAAATGTATGAGTCTGCTGTTAATGATAATGCAGAGGATTTTCCCAAGGTTCCTGTTAACACGTTTCCCATGGTAGTTATTGGGGTCAAATTTGTCTCCACTTTTGTGGATTGGGGTGATCAGTCCTTTGTTCCAACTATTGGGGAAGATGCCAGGGCTAAGGATGATGTTAACTTCTTGACGCTACCCATCCCTGTCGTGGGATCATTTTCGTCAGCAACCGCTGAATAGCATAGCGCAACAGTCAAATAATATTACAAAAAAATATTCATATTCATGAAATCACAAGTGCAATATTGCAAAACAATGCTTAGCCTTATATTAATCCACCTGTCGTCTCAGATTTTGAAATTATGCTTTACAGCGAAAGCATTCCAAGCATTTGTGTAAGTTTATCGATAGCCTAGCATAGCATTATGTACACTTAGCATCAGGAAGCTTGGTCACGAAAATCAGAAAAGCAATCAAATTAACCGTTTACCTTTGATGATCTTCGGATGTTTTCAGTCACGAGACTCCCAGTTACACAGCAAATGTTCCTTTTGTTCCATAAAGATTATTTTTATACCCAAAATACCTCTGTTTGTTTGTCGCGTTTATGTTCAGAAATCCACAGGAAAGAGCGGTCACGACAACGCAGACGGAAATTCCAAATAGTCTCCATAATGTCCACAGAAACATGTCAACCGTTTTTTATAATCATTCCTCAGGTAGTTTTTAAAATATGTATTCGATAATATATCAACAGAGTGTGTAGCTTTTTCAATAATAGCGGGAGGAACAATGGCGGCTTTACTCAGTTGCGCAAAAACTCACTCTGGGAGCCCCCACCTATCCACTTACGCAATGTGATCTGTCATGCTCATTTTTCAAAATAAAAGCCTGAAACTATGTCTAAAGACTGTTGACACCTTAGGGAAGCCATAGAGAAAGGAATATGGTTGATATCCCTTTAAATGGAGGATAGGCATGCATAGGAACAGAAGGGTTTCAAAATAAGAGGCACTTCCTGATTGGATTTTCCTCAGGGTTTCGCCTGCAATATCAGTTCTGTTATAATATATATAGACAATATTTTGACAGTTTTGGAAACTTTAGAGTGTTTTCTATCCTAATCTGTCAATTATATGCATATTCTAGCATCTGGTCCTGAGAAATAGGCCGTTTACTTTGGGACGTTATTTTTCCAAACATAAAAATAGTGCCCCCTAGCTTCAAAAGGTTAAAGAGTTTTAGTACAGCCAATTGGAATTTGTTGTCTGTATATTTGATCATTTCATTGAGGATACCATCAACACCACATGCCTTTTTGGGTTTGAGGGTTTTTATTTTGTCCTGTAGTTAAAACCTCTACTGACTCCCCATCCCGCATGCGGGATCGTAATCATCGCTTGACACTAATTAGCATAACGCAATGGACATAAATATCCCTAGAAAATATTCATATTCATGAAAATCACAAATGAAATATATTGAGACACAGCTTAGCCTTTTGTTAATCACCCTGTCTTCTCAGATTTTCAAAATATGCTTTACAGCCAAAGCTAGACAAGCATTTGAGTAAGTTTATCGATAGCCTAGCATAGCATTTTGTCCAGCTAGCAGCAGGTAACTTGGTCACGGAAATCAGAAAAGCAATCAAATTAAATATTTTACCTTTGATGAGCTTCGGATGTTTTCACTCATGAGACTCCCAGTTAGCTAGCCAATGTTCCTTTTTTCCCAAAATATTATTTTTGTAGGTGAAATATCTCCGTTTGTTCTTCACGTTTGGCTGAGAAATTGCCGGAAATTGCAGTCACGAAAACTGCGATTTTTTTTCTCCAAATTAGCTCCATAATATCAACAGAAACATGGCAAACGTTGTTTATAATCAATCCTCAAGGTGTTTTTCAAATATCTATTCGATAATATATTCGTCGGGACAATTCGTTTTTCAGTAGGACTGATTGGAGTAATGGCTACCTCTGTATTTTACGCGAGAGTCACCCTGGGAGCCATCAGGTGACCACTTACGCAATGTAGCCGCCTACGGCTATTCTTCAACATAAATGCGTAAAACTACGTCACAATGCTGTAGACACCTTGGGGAATACGTAGAAAGCGTAAGCTGGTTGATAGCACATTCACAGCTCAATAGGGACTCATTGGAACGCAGCGCTTTCAAAATATGGGGCACTTCCGGATTGGATTTTTCTCAGGCTTTCGCCTGCAACATCAGTTCTGTTATACTCACAGACAATATCTTTACAGTTTTGGAAACGTTAGAGTGTTTTCTTTCCTAAGCTGTCAATTATATGCATATTCTAGCATCTTGTCCTAACAAAATATCCTGTTTAAAACAGGAACGTTTTTTTCCAAAAATGAAAATACTGCCCCTAGAGTCGCAACAGGTTAATTCAAGGTAATTGGAGAATCCACTGTGTTCTGGTAGTCTTTAATAGTTAATTATAAGATTTGTATTTAATCATGTATATGTTTTGCTGTTTGTTCTTTGTTATAGAGCCAAAAAGATTGGAGAAGTGGTTTATCCATGGTTTATCCATCTCCATTTTGGATATATAATTCTTTGTGTTGTTGTTTGTTTAGTGTTTTCCGATTTTCCCAGAAGAGGTTAGAGTCTATGGATTCTTCAATTACATTGAGCTGATTTCTGACTGTTCCTTCTTTTTCAGTAGTGTATTTCTGTAGTGTTTCAGTGATTCACCATAGTGAAGGCATAGACTCAGGTTTTCCGTGTCTCTATGTTTTTGGTTGGACAGGTTTCTCAATTTCTTTCTTAGATTTTTGCATTCTTCATCAAACCATTTGTCATTGTTGTTCATTTTCTTCGGTTTTCTATTTGAGATTTTGAGATTTTTAGATAGGGAAGCTGAAAGGTCAAATATACTGTTAAGATTTTCTACTGCCAAGTTATCACCTTCACCATTACCTTATAACGTTTTGTCCAGGAAGTTGTCTAATTTGTTGTTGCCTAATTGTTTTTTGGTAGGTTTCCAAACTACAATCGCTCCATCTATAGCATTTCTTAATATTACTCAGTTCATTTGGCTTTGATGCCTCATAATTGAGTATTGCTCTGTTCAAGTAGACTGTGATTTTGCTGTGGTCAAATAGGGGTTTCAGTGGGCTGACTGTGAACTCTGAGAGACTCTGGGTTGAGGTCAGTGATAAAGTAGTCTACAGTACTACTGCCAAGAGATGAGCTATAGGTGTACTTACCATAGGAGTCCCCTCGAAGCCTACCATTGACAATGTATGTACCCAGCGTGCGACAGAGCTGAAGGAGTTGTGACCTGTTTTTGTTGGTAATGTTGTCGTAGTTGTGCCTAGGGGGGTATATGGGGGAGGTAATGCTGTCACCTCCAGGCAGGTGTTTGTTCCCCTGTGTGCTGAGGGTGTCAGGTTCTTGTCTGGTTCTGGCATTTAGGTCACCACAGACATGTACATGTCCCTGGGTCTGGAAATGATTGATTTCCCCCTCCAGGATGGAGAAGCTGTCTTCATTAAAGTATGGGGATTCTAGTGGGGGGATATAGGTAGCACACAGGAGGACATTTTTCTCTGTTAAGATAATTTCCTTTTGAACTTCTAGCCAGAGGAGGCAGGCAGCCTAGTGGTTAGAGAGTTGGGCCATTAACCTGAAAGTTTGCTAGATCGAATCCCTGAGCTGACAAGGTAAAAATCTGTTGTTTTGCCCCTGAACAACAGCCCTGCAATGACAGCCCCACTGTTCTTAGGCTGTCATTGTAAATAAGAATTTGTTCTTAACTCAAATCAAATCAAATGTATTTATATAGCCCTTCGTACATCAGCTGATAATTGAAAGTGCTGTACAGAATCCCAGCCTAAAACCCCAAACAGCAAGCAATGCAGGTGTAGAAGCACGGTGGCTAGGAAAAACTCCCTAGAAAGGCCAAAACCTAGGAAGTAACCTAGAGAGGAACCAGGCTATGAAGGGTGGCCAGTCCTCTTCTGGCTGTGCCGGGTGGAGATTATAACAGAACATGGCCAAGATGTTCAAATGTTCATAAATGACCAGCATGGTCAAATAATAATAATCACAGTAGTTGTCGAGGGTGCAACAGGTCAGCACCTCAGGAGTAAATGTCAGTTGGCTTTTCATAGCCGATCATTAAGAGTATCTCTACCACGCCTGCTGTATCTAGAGAGTTGAAAACAGCAGTTCTGGGACAGGTAGCACGTCCGGTGATCAGGTCAGAATTCCATAGCTGCAGGCAGAACAGTTGAAACTGGAGCAGCTGCACGGCCAGGTGGACTGGGGACAGCAAGGAGTCATCATGCCAGGTAGTCCTGAGGCATGGTCCTAGGGCTCAGGTCCTCAGAGAGAGAGAAAGAAAGAGAGAATTAGAGAGAGCATACTTAAATTCACACAGGACACCGGATAAGACAGGAGAAGTACTCCAGATATAACAAACTGACCCTAGCCCCCCGACACATAAACTACTGCAGCATAAATACTAGAGGCTGAGACAGGAGGGGTCAGGAGACACTGTGGCCCCATCCGATGATACCCCCTGGACAGGGCCAAACAGGAAGGATATAACCCCACCCACTTTGCCAAAGCACAGCCCCCACACCACTAGAGGGATATCTTCAACCACCAACTAACCATCCTGAGACAGGGCCGAGTATAGCCCACAAAGATCTCCGCCACGGCACAACCCAAGGGGGGGCGTCAACCCAGACAGGAAGATCACGTCAGTGACTCAACCCACTCAAGTGACACACCCCTCCTAGGGACGGCATGAAAGAGCACCAGTAAGCCAGTGACTCAGCCCCTGAAAGAGGGTTAGAGGCAGAGAATCCCAGTGGAAAGAGGGGAACCGGCCAGGCAGAGACAGCAAGCCTTTCCGTTCACCTTCACACTCCTGGGCCAGATTACACTCAATCATATGGCCCACTGAAGAGATGAGTCTTCAGTAAAGACTTAAAGGTTGAGACCGAGTCTGCGTCTCTCACATGGGTAGCGAGACCATTCCATAAAAATGGAGCTCTATAGGAGAAAGCCCTGCCTCCAGCTGTTTGCTTAGAAATTCTAGGGACAATAAGGAGGCCTGCGTCTTGTGACCATAGCATACGTGTAGGTATGTACGGCAGGACAAAATCAGAGAGAAAGGTAGGAGCAAGCCCATGTAATGCTTTGTAGGTTAGCAGTAAAACCTTAACTGACTTGCTGAGTTAAATAAATGTAAAATGTTCCTGTTTTGATTAATTTAATGGAGTGAGTTAGGTCTGCTCTATACTAAATTAGCATACCCCCCTGAGTCCCTTCCCTGTTTCACACCTGGTAGTTTGGTGGATGGGACTACCAGCTCTCTGTAACCTAGAGGGCAACCAGTGGGTCCATCTCCTCTATACCAGGTGTCTTGAAAAATGACAATGTCTGTATTTCCAATTTCAGGTTCCAGCTCTTTAGGCTAAAGGCAGATGACCTCAGGCCTTGGATATTCCAGGATGAGATAGTGAAGGCTTTGTGTTCCATAAAGTGTCCAATGTTGTTGGTCGTGGTTTGGCCTCAGGCCAGTAAGTGTGAGCAGAGCCTGCTGAGCATCTGGTACATGCCATTGGCTTGGGCGAGTGTGAGAGTGGGGGTTGGGACTTTTGGCCCGCTCATGGCCTGGGCATATGTGTGACTTCCATGTTGAGGCCCTCTTTGCAGGGGTGGGGTGCATGGTTTGGACAGGATAGGTCTGATCTGAGGGGGCCTAATTGGGGTGTGGGCATGGTTGACTTGGGGGGGTGTTGATTGTTTGGGGTGGGGGTGTGTATGTGGCCGGTGGTGTTGTGGTCTGGATGTAGGTCCTCTTGGCGTGGGTCCTCTATGTGTAGGTCCAGGGGGGGTCCCGCAGGTCTGGGAGAGTGTCTCGCTGGTCTGGGCGGGGTGTCTATTGATCTGTTGCTTCTGTGTGAAGTGTTGGGGCTGGGTTTGAGAAAGGTGGGCACTGCTGCCTTGTATAGGTGGACCTGGTCATAGAGGCTGTTCAAGTCCAGGTGGAGTGGTGGGCACTGCTGCCTTGTATAGGTGGACCTGGTCATAGAGGCTGTTCTAGTCCAGGGTGGAGTGGTGGGCACTGCTGCCTTGTATAGGTGGACCTGGTCATAGAGGCTGTTCAAGTCCAGGTGGAGTGGTGGGCACTGCTGCCTTGTACAGGTGGACCTGGTCATAGAGACTGTTCAAGTCCAGGGTGGAGTGGTGAGCACTGCTGCCTTGTATAGATGGACCTGGTCATAGAGACTGTTCAAGTCCAGGGTGGAGTGGTGAGCACTGCTGCCTTGTATAGATGGACCTGGTCATAGAGACTGTTCAAGTCCAGGGTGGAGTGGTGAGCACTGCTGCCTTGTATAGATGGACCTGGTCATAGAGACTGTTCAAGTCCAGGGTGGAGTGGTGAGCACTGCTGCCTTGTATAGATGGACCTGGTCATAGAGACTGTTCAAGTCCAGGGTGGAGTGGTGAGCACTGCTGCCTTGTATAGATGGACCTGGTCATAGAGACTGTTCAAGTCCAGGGTGGAGTGGTGAGCACTGCTGCCTTGTATAGATGGACCTGGTCATAGAGACTGTTCTAGTCCAGGGTGGAGTGGTGAGCACTGCTGCCTTGTATAGATGGACCTGGTCATAGAGTCTGTTCAAGTCCTGGGTGGAGTGGTGGGCACTGCTGCCTGCCTTGTAGAGGTTGACCTGGTCATAGAGGCTGTTCTAGTCCAGGGTGGAGTGGTGTGCACTGCTGCCTTGTAGAGGTGGACCTGGTCATAGAGGCTGTTCTAGTCCAGGGTGGAGTGGTGGGCACTGCTGCCTGCCTTGTAGAGATGGACCTGGTCATAGAGGCTGTTCTAGTCCAGGGTGGAGTGGTGGGCACTGCTGCCTGGCTTGTAGAGATGGACCTGGTCATAGACGCTGTTCTAGTCCAGGGGAGAGTGGTGGGCACTGCTGCCTGCCTTGTATAGGTGGACCTGGTCATAGAGGCTGTTCTAGTCCAGGGTGGAGTGGTGGGCCAGGAAAACATTTGGTTTTGAGGCAGAGTCACAGGAAATACTTGGTTTACCTGCTGTATGGTAGCAGGGTGGAAGTATTTTAATGTTAGCAGGGCAGTTATAACCACTTGTGCATTCTGGAAAGTAGAAGAAGCTTTTTCAATCACTCCCTTCAGTGCTGTGGCCACCATTTCCTGCTGTGTTCTCAGGTCGTTTGTGCCTGTGTGTATTATTATGTGGCTATGTGAACCTAGTTGGTCCTCAGACAGAAGGTCTAGGGCACGCTGGGTGTGTGGTGTGTATATTTCCCATTTGAGTCCATAAGGAGTACAATCTGTGTCTTGTTTATGTCCTCAGTGGGTGTGGGGGGGTTGTCAGGAGGGCTATCTGGGTGGCTGACAGGGGGGGTGGTCAGAGGGGGTGAGATCCCCTGTGCTTGGGGTTCTTCATTTGTCTGTTCTGCTGTGATGTCGACGCTATGGTCAGGGTCTGGTGTGGGCTGTTCAGCTGGCTTCTCTGCGGGGGTGGCCACCTCTCTAGTGGGTTGGCCACCTCTCTGTCACACGCCATCCCCCTCACCCTCTCCTCCAGCAGTCTTATCCTCTCCTCTAGTGCTCTGTTCTTCTCCTGCTCTTGCATTTTATATTGTTGAAGTTGTCTCACCACAGTCCAGAGTGCAGATATGTCTCTCTCCACCTCCAGCTTTCCGGGTCTGGTTAAGGGGGTGTTGTTGTGCTGGGCTGTTGTCTGGGTCTGTGCTGACTGAAGTGTAATCACCTGCTGTTCCATCTCCACCTGCCTTACCTCCAGTTGGGTAAATGTATCCTTCATTTCAATGAGGGGATAGTACTCTCTGCTGAGGGTTTGACTTTCCACTTGGGGTTGCTCCTCTGTGGGGTTATATAATGAAAAGGTCTGGTCTGACCAGCTCGGAGTGGGGGTATCTTTCTCAAGGGAGAGCTATTCCTGCTGGGCTAATTCTTTGATTAGGTTAAAGTCCAGCTGAAACTGTTTGGGGTTGCCCTGTACCAATACTGTTCCAGACTTATAGAGATTTATATTAGCGTCCTCATTGTCTAGTATCCTGAGTTTCCACCCCTCGTTAACACCCCCCCCCCCCCCCCCCCCCCTAGTGTGCTAATATAACACTGTGCCATGCCATACCTCTCTCTCTTTCTCTCTCTCTCTCTTTCTCTCTCTCTCTCTCTCTCTCTCTCTCTCTCTCTCTCTCTCTCTCACTCTCTCTCACTCGCACTGTCTCTGTCTGCCTCTCTCTCTTTCTCTCCCTCTGTCTCTTTCTCTCTCTCTGTCTCAGTAGAGATGCAGTTTCTCTTGGTTGCATCTCTCTGATGCTATTTTCACTGTGGCTCGATGTGGCTGGAATTAAAACAAGGCCAAACACACTGACCCCTTTTCTCTACATAAAAGAAGAGAGGGAAAGAGAAAGAAGAACTCAATGTTGTCTCTCTTCTTATGTGACCTGAGCATGACTGTGACCATGTGAATGTTTAACTGGGAGAGAGAGAGAGAGAGAGAGAGAGAGAGAGAGAGGGGGGGGGAGAGGTACAGAGGGAAGGATAGAGGGAGAGCGACAGAGGGAGTGAGTATGGGAACAGCCAGAAGTAGTTAGACATCACCTTACTCTCCACCTACAGAGAGAGAGAGAGAGAGAGAGAGATGGAAAAAGAGAGGGATAGAGGGAGAGGGAGACAGAGGTGGAAAGAAAGAGAGGGATAGAGTGAGGAAGGGAGGGGAGGGATAGAGGGAGTATGGGAGATGGAGGGAGGGAGGGAGGGTGATAGAAAGAGGGAGGTCTCTATGGTTGTGAATATCAATGACTGGGAGTCTGGCAGAGTCACCGTCAGTGTTATTAGACTGCCACACAGCTACTCACCCCTATACACACATTCACACACGTACACACGCACACACAAACACACACACACTACCATCTATGACATACTGAGTGTTTTTGTATTCCTCACAGCCCTCCAGACAAGCCTGACAAACCTCATCACTCTACACACCATCCTAGAGATAGAGCCTCTGGTCAGTAGTTCATTACTAAGGGAATAGAGTGCAATTTTGGATGCAGACAGAGAGACACTAGAGCAGTACCAGAAAACACCCATTTACCATTGTTTGCATTATACAAACTGAGCAGTTGCATCTTTCTTGGCCTCTAGTGCCATCTGCTGGCCAGATGTGGCCTTGCCGAAAAAGGGTTCCTTAGCATTGAGGTTGTGCTGTCCCATGGATACCCCATTATAACATCGGTACTTCCACAGTATTTACACTGACCACAGAACTAACTCAGGTTTCGGTTCAATACCTGTTTCTAATCTATTAGATCAGATCTTTGTCTTTCAAAGGTGTTTTTCCATCAACCACAGAAGAATGTTGTGAGTGTTGTGCTCTTTTTATTGAATCATGGTACTCACCATCTCTGTGTTGTGTTGTGCCCCCAGTGTGCCCATGGTTGTGGGATAACCTGACGTGTTGGCAGCCTGCCCAGGTGGGAGAGGTGGTTGTGGTCAGCTGTCCAGAGCTCTTCATCCAGTTCATGAGCGAGGAGGATGATGGTCAGTGACTGACAGCTGTCAATCATCAATCATCTCAATACTTTGGGCATGACTCTGTCTATTTGTTTTATGTTAACATCCACATTGTACATCTATTGTAACTAACATTGATTTGCACCTCTTGTCTTATCATCTGGTAAATACAGTGAGCTCCAAAAGTATTGGGACAGTGACAATTATTATTATTTTTGTCTCTGTACTCCAGTACTTTGGATTCAAAATGATAGAATGACTATGAGGCTAAAGTACAGCCTGCCAGCCATAATTTGAGGGTATTTTCATGCATATTGGGTAAACCGTTTAGAAATTACAACACTTTATGTACATACAGTGCCTTGCGAAAGTATTCGGCCCCCTTGAACTTTGCGACCTTTTGCCACATTTCAGGCTTCAAACATAAAGATATAAAACTGTATTTTGTGAAGAATCAACAACAAGTGGGACACAATCATGAAGTGGAACGACATTTATTGTATATTTCAAACTTTTTTAACAAATCAAGAACTGAAAAATTGGGCGTGCAAAATTATTCAGCCCCCTTAAGTTAATACTTTGTAGCGCCACCTTTTGCTGCGATTACAGCTGTAAGTCGCTTGGGGTATGTCTCTATCAGTTTTGCACATCAAGAGACTGACATTTTTTCCCATTCCTCCTTGCAAAACAGCTCGAGCTCAGTGAGGTTGGATGGAAAGCATTTGTGGACAGCAGTTTTAGGTTCTTTCCACAGATTCTCGATTGGATTCAGGTCTGGACTTTGACTTGGCCATTCTAACACCTGGATATGTTTATTTTTGAACCATTCCATTTTGCTTTATGTTTTGGATCATTGTCTTGTTGGAAGACAAATCTCCGTCCCAGTCTCAGGTCTTTTGCAGACTCCATCAGGTTTTCTTCCAGAATGGTCCTGTATTTGGCTCCATCCATCTTCCCATCAATTTTAACCATCTTCCCTGTCCCTGCTGAAGAAAAGCAGGCCCAAACCATGATGCTGCCACCACCATGTTTGACAGTGGGGATGGTGTGTTCAGGGTGATGAGCTGTGTTGCTTTTACGCCAAACATAACGTTTTGCATTGTTGCCAAAAAGTTCAATTTTGGTTTCATCTGACCAGAGCACCTTCTTCCACATGTTTGGTGTGTCTCCCAGGTGGCTTGTGGCAAACTTTAAACAACACTTTTTATGGATATCTTTAAGAAATGGCTTTCTTCTTGCCACTCTTCCATAAAGGCCAGATTTGTGCAATATACGACTGATCTCTGCAGTTCATCCAGACTGATCATGGGCCTCTTGGCTGCATCTCTGATCAGTCTTCTCCTTGTATGAGCTGAAAGTTTAGAGGGACGGCCAGGTCTTGGTAGATTTGCAGTGGTCTCATACTCCTTCCATTTCAATATTATCGCTTGCACAGTGGTCCTTGGGATGTTTAAAGCTTGGGAAATCTTTTTGTATCCAAATCCGGCTTTAAACTTCTTCACAACAGTATCTCGGACCTGCCTGGTGTGTTCCTTGTTCTTCATGATGCTCTCTGCGCTTTTGACGGACCTCTGAGACTATCACAGTGCAGGTGCATTTATACGGAGACTTGATTACACACAGGTGGATTGTATTTATCATCATTAGTCATTTAGGTCAACATTGGATCATTCAGAGATCCTCACTGAACTTCTGGAGAGAGTTTGCTGCACTGAAAGTAAAGGGGCTGAATAATTTTGCACGCCCAATTTTTCAGTTTTTGATTTGTTAAAAAAGTTTGAAGTATCCAATAAATGTCGTTTCACTTCATGATTGTGTCCCACTTGTTGTTGATTCTTCACAAAAAAATACAGTTTTATATCTTTATGTTTGAAGCCTGAAATGTGGCAAAAGGTCGCAAAGTTCAAGGGGGCCGAATACTTTCGCAAGGCACTGTAGTCCCCCCATTTTAGGGGAACCAAAGTATTGGGACTAATTCACTTACATTTGTATTAAAGTAGTCAAAAGTTAAGTATTTGGTCCCTTATTCATAGCATGAAATGACTACATGAAGCTTGTGACTACAAATTTGTTACATGCCTTTGCTGTTTGTTTTGGTTGTGTTTCACATTACATTGTGCCCAATAGAAATTAATGGTAAATCATGTATTGTGTCATTTTGGAGTCAATTTTATTGTAAATAAGAATAGAATATGTTTTGAAATGTTGAATCTACTGTATGCGCTAACCATTGACATAGTTTATTATGTGTGTAGAGCTAGGGAAGGTGAGTCGTAACTGTACGGAGGACGGCTGGTCTGAGACCTTCCCTCACTATGTGGATGCCTGCATGTTCGACAAACCCAACGGAACCCACGAGCATCCGGTGAGCACTCCACACTGTCTTACCCTCACTCTCATTGCCCATAATCCTTAGCCTGGAGGACAGTCTGTTTCTGCTCTCTTGCCAACTCCTTATGGTCATGCCAAACATATGGGTATATGCATCAGTCTGTGCTAATATCCCTGATGAATATGTGTTCTTGATTTACTGTTGTTGTTTACTGCAGGACATGTACTACGTGTCGGTGAAGGCTCTGTACACGGTGGGGTACAGCACCTCTCTGGTTTCTCTCTGTACAGCCATGGTCATCCTTTGCAGGTTCAGGTGAGAAAGGTCACCAGAGGTCAAAATCCCAAATCCCACTCAGGTCAAATCAAATTTTATTTGTCACATGCGCCGAATACAACAGTTGTAGACCTTACGGTGAAATGCTTACTTACAAGCCCTAACCAACAATGCCATTTAAAAATTAACTAAAACAAAAAATACCTTTAAAAAAATAAGAATAAGAAATAAAAGTAACAAATAATTAAAGAGCAGCAGTAAAATATCAATCGTGAGGCTTTATATAGGGGGTACCGGTACAGAGTCAATGTGCGGGGGCACCGGTTAGTCGAGGTAATTGAGTTAATACATGTAGGTAGAGTTATTAAAGTGACTATGCATAGATAATAACAGAATAGCAACAGTGTAAAAGAGGGGGGAGGGGGGGGGCAATGCAAATAGTCTGGGTAGCCATTTGATTCGATGTTCAGGAGTCTTATGGCTTGGGGGTAGAAGCTGTTTAGAAGCCTCTTGGACCTAGACTTGGAGCTCCGGTACTGCTTACCATGCAGTAGCAGAGAGAACAATGACTAGGGTGGCTGGAGTCTTTTACAATTTAAGGCCTTCCTCTGACACCGTCTGGTATAGAGGTCCTGGATGACAGGAAGCCTGGCCACAGTGATGTACTGGGCCGTACGCACTACCTTCTGTAGTGCCTTGCGGTCGGAGGACGAGCAGTTGCCGTACCAGACAGTGATGCAACCAGTCAGGATGCTCTCGATGGTGCAGCTGTATAACCTTTTGAGGATCTGAGGACTCATGCCAAATCTTTTCAGTCTCCTGAGGGGGAATAGGTTTTGTCGTGCCCTCTTCACAACTGTCTTGCTGTGCTTGGACCATGTTAGTTTGTTGGTCATGTGGACACCAAGGAACTTTAAGCTCTCAACCTGCTCCACTGCAGCCCCGTCGATGAGAATGGGGGCGTGCTCGGTCCTCCTTTTCTTGTAGTCCACAATCATCTCCTTTGTCTTGATCACTATGAAGGAAAGGTTGTTGTCCTGGCACCATATGGCCAGGTCTGTGACCTCCTTCCTATAGGCTGTCTCATCGTTGTCGGTGATCAGGGATACCACTGTTGTGTCATCAGCAAACTTAATGATGGTGTTGCATTCGTGCCTGGCCGTGCAGTCATGAGTGAACAGGGAGTACAGGAGGGCTCTGAGCCCGCACCCCTAAGGGGCCCCCATGTTGAGGATCAGCGTGGTAGATGTGTTGTTACCTACCCTTACCACTTGGTGGCGGCCCGTCAGGAAGTCCAGGATCCAGTTGCAGAGGGAGGTGTTTAGTCCCAGGGTCCTTAGCTTAGTGATGAGCTTCGAGGGCACTATGGTGTTAAACGCTGAGCTGTAATCAATGAATAGCATTCTCACATAGATGTTTCCTTTTGTCCAGGTTGGAAAGGGCAGTGTAGAGTGCAATAGAGATTGCATAATCTGTGGATCTGTTAGGGCGGTATGCAAATTGGAGTGGGTCTAGGGTTTCTGGGATAATGGTGTTGATGTAAGCTATGACCAGTCTTTCAAAGCTCTTCTTGGCCACAGACATGAGTGCTAGGGGTCAGTAGTCATTTAGACAGGTTACCTTAGTGTTCTTGATCACAGGGAGTATGTTTGGTCTGCTTGAAACATGTTGGTATTAGACTGAGGTTGAAAATGTCAGTGAAGACACTTGCAAGTTGGTCAGCGCATCCTACACGTCCTGGTAATCCGTCTGTGAATGTTGACCTGTTTAAAGGTCTTACATCGGCTGTGGAGAGCATGATCACACAGTCGTCTGGAACAGCTGATGCTCTCAAGCATGTTTCAGTGTTACTTGCCTCGAAGCGAGCATAGAAGTAATTTAGCTCATCTGGTAGGCTCTTGTCACTGGGCAGCTCTCGGATGTGTTTCACTTTGTAGTCTGTAATAGTTTTCAAGCTCTGCCACATCCGATGAGTGTCGGAGCCGGTGTTGTATGATTCGATCTTAGTCCTGTGTTGATGCTTTGCCTGTTTGATGGTTTGTCGGAGGGCATAGCGGGATATCTTATAAGCTTCCCGGTTAGAGTCCCGCTCCTTGAAAGCGGCAGCTCTACCCTTTAGCTCAGAGTGAATGTTGCCTGTAATCCATGGCTTCTAGTTGGGGTATGTACGTACAGTCACTGTGGGGATGACATCATTGATGCACTTTTTGATGAAGCCAGTGACTGATGTGGTACACTCCTAAATGCCATCAGAAGAATCCCGGAACATATTTGAGTCTGTGCTAGCAAAACAGTCCTGTAGCTTAGCAGTTGCTGAGTCACTGGTGCCTCCTGCTTTAAATTTAGCTTGTAAGCAGGAATCAGGATGAAAAAAGTATGGTCAGTCTCTGTGTGTGGAGTAAAGGTGGTCGAGAGTTTTTTGGTAAAACTGATTTAATTTCCCTGCATTAAAGTCCTCGTCCACTAGGAGCACCACCTGGATGAGCCTTTTCCTGTTTGCTTATGGCGGTATACAGCTCATTGAGTGTGGTCTTAGTGCCAGCATCGGTCTGTGGTGGTATGTAGACAGATGAAAACTCTCTAGGTAGATAGTGTGGTCTACAGCTTATCATGAGATACTCTACCTCAGGTGAGCAAAACCTCGAGACTTCCTTAGATATCGTGCACCAGCTGTTGTTTACCAGAGGCTACTGTTCTATTCTGCCGATACAGTGTAAAACCCGCCAGCTGTATGTTATTCATGTCGTCGTTCAGCCACGACTCAGTGAAACATAAGATATTACAGTTTTTAATTTCCCATTGGTAGTTTAATCTTGCTCGTAGGTCATCGATTTTCTTTTCAAATGATTTTATGTTTGCCAATAGAAAGTATGGCAGTGGGGTTTTACTCGCTCGACTACGAATTTTCAGAAGGCAGCCCGACCTCCATCCTCTTTTTCTCCGTCTTCTCTTCACGTAAATGTCATATAGGTACCTGTGTTTCTAGCTAGATCAAGAGGAACACAGAGATGTTCGGGAGCTTTCTTCTAATTATTTTACATACAGCAGGACTAGATGGCTTGTAAGATTATTATTATTATTATGTAAATTAATAACAGAACATACAACATATCAGATAATATAAGACAATATAATATAAAAGTCAAGACATGGTGCTTTAGTGTAACAGACTATACAGTAGGTGGGATTGCTTGTTTAGAGATTGGTTGACCCAGGTTTTGTGGATGTTGTTGTCTGAGCTGTGATTGGCTGTGGTTGTTGTTGTCTGAGCTGTGATTGGCTGTGTTCACAGGAAGCTGCATTGCACCAGGAACTTCATCCACATGAACCTGTTTGTGTCATTCATTCTGAGAGCCATCTCTGTCTTCATCAAGGACGGGGTCCTGTACGCAGAGGAGGACAGCAACCACTGCTTCTTACACACTGTGAGTAGGCATACCACACACACACTGTTAGTTAGTGATGGGGAACTAAGCTTTCGGAAGCATTGAGCATTTCTAGCCTATTGTGTCGAAAATAGGTTCATTACTCGAGGCTATGATCAACACATTGTACACTTGTGGCACCTACTGGTCAAAAGAATTTAGAGCAGCCAAATTATTATAGATGACGTCGCATATGCCGTAGCACGTGTAGCCTTTTTGCATTCTACAGAAACCAATACCAAACCAATCAGGTGGTTGTTCGACAAAACAAAGCTTTGGCCGCTATTGCTCTCATGCTCCTGATGAAGGGATACAAGCATCGGCACACTGCTTCAAAGTTAGTGCTGCTTAGTGATTTCAACACCTGCCTCGGAGCGCCGGTATCAAAAGTAACGTTACTACCGTTAGTCACACACAGACAAAGACATACTGTACACACACTCACACACATCCTGAACCAACTGTCTGTTTTTCTGTCTCTCTTTCGCTCTTCCTCTCTCTCTCTCTCTCTCTGTCTCTCTCGCTCTCTCTCTCTCTCTGTCTCTCTCTCTGTCTCTCTCTCTCTCTCTCTGTCTCTCTCTCTGTCTCTCTCTCTCTCTCTCTCTCTCTCTCTCTCTCTCTCTCTCTCTGTCTCTCCCCCTCTGTCTCTCTCTCTCTCTCTCTCTATCTCTCTCTGTCTCTCTCTCTCTCTCTCTGTCTCACTCTCTCTCGCTCTCTCTCTCTCTGTCTCACTCACTCTCTCTGTCTCGCTCTCTCTCTCCCTGTCTCTCTCTGTCTCGCTCTCTCTCTCTCTGTCTCACTCTCTCTCTCTCTCTCTCTCTCTCTTTCTCTCTCTCTCTCTGTCTGTCTTGCTCTCTCTCTCTCTCTCTCTCTCTCTCTCTCTCTCTCTCTCTCTCTCTCTCTCTTTTTGTCTGTAGGTGGAGTGTAAGGTGGTGATGGTGTTCTTTCACTACTGTGTCCTATCTAACTACTTCTGGCTGTTCATTGAGGGCCTGTACCTCTTCACTCTGTTAGTAGAGACATTCTTCCCTGAGAGAAGATACTTCTACTGGTATACCATCATTGGCTGGGGTGAGACAACAATCATCATGTACTGTTTACCTAATCAAACTGAATTCATCAAGTGAAAGTGAAAGTGTGTGTGTGTGTGTGTGTTTATGTGCATGTCTTTTGTGTATTCAGGGACCCCCACTATATGTGTGGTGATATGGGCAGTACTCAGGCTGCACTTTGATGACATAGGGTGAGTTACCACTACCATAACACTCAATTGACTATATTATGAAGGTAATGATGACAATAGTAAATCTACATGATTCTTTAATATTTCTGTATTTGAACCTTTCCCCTCCCTCCCTCCCTCCCTCCCTTCTTCCCTATTGCTCTCCCTTTCTCCATCCATCCCTCCCTCCTCACCTCCCTCATTCGCTCTCACCTTCACTCTTTCCCTCCCTCCCTCTCTATCTCCCTCCCTTCTTCCCTATTGCTCTCCCTTTCTCCATCCATCCACCCCTACCTCCTCCCTCCTTACCTCCCTCATTCCCTCTCACCTTCACTCTTTCCCTCCCTCCCTATTCCCTCCCTCCCCCTCCCTCTCTGTCTCCAGGTGTTGGGATATGAATGATAATGCTGGTATCTGGTGGGTGATTAAGGGACCTGTGCTGGCCTCTATCATGGTGAGGCACTAATCAATTATCAATTCAATCACTTATTGATTACTATAAATATTAATACATTTCAATATTTAAAAATAACTAATTCAGTCAAATTAATAGCTGTTCAATACCTAAGACAGATGAGTGAATATAGGCATTTGTCCTGTAAATACACATCTTATTTTTCTACAGATCAACTTTGTCCTCTTCATCGGCATCATAATCATCCTTGTCCAGAAACTGCAGTCACCAGACATCGGTGGGAACGAATCCAGTATTTACCTGTAAGTCACAAGAAGTATGCTTGTGTGTGAAATTGTATCTACTACATTAGTGGCTCTTTCAATTGTTCATCATGTCATATGTTTTTGGCTATTCTATCTACCAGTTGGTTCTGTATGTTGGTCCTCTATTGATTATGTCATGAGTATGTTGGTCCACTGTTGATGATATCATGAGTATATTATCAAATCAAATCACATTTTATTGGTCAAATACACATGGTTAGCAGATGTTAATGCGAGTGTAGCGAAATGCTTGTGCTTCTAGTTCCGACAGAACAGTAATATCTAACAAGTAATCTAAAAATTACCCAACAACTACCTAATACACACAAATCTAAAGGGGTGAATGAGTATATGTACATGTAAGTATATGGATGAGCGATGGCCAAGCGGCAAAGGCAAGGTGCAATAGATGGTAAAAAATACAGTTTATACATATGATAGGGGTGGACCAGAGTACACAACCTCCACTGGGAAATGTTCCGGGTTGGCTCTGAGAATAGTATTGACATACAGTATACACTCATCAGGAAGAACATAGAGAATGTTGTTCCCACTGTGATGATTAGAATTTATACAAACCAAAAACCGTGGATAGATGGCAGCATTCACGTAAAACTGAAAGCGCAAACCATTGTATTTAACCATGGCAAGGTGACTGGGAACATGGATGTGAACAAACAGACCAGCTATAACCTCCATATGGCAATAAAAGGGGCAACACTACTGTACAGGGACAAAGTGGAGTCACAATTCAACGACTTATGTGGCGTGGACTCCAGACAATCATAGATTATAAAGGGAAAGCCTGCCATGTATCAAATAAAATGTCACATGCGCCGAATACAACAGGTGTAGAAGACCTTACCGTGAAATGCTTAGTTACAAGTCCTTAACCAACAATGCAGTTCAAGAAAGTTAATGTAATATTTACTAAATAAACTAAAGTTAAAAAAATGTAAATCTCTTCTTCCGAAGAGGAGAGGCGAAAAGGATCAGAGGACCAATATGCGGCGTGGTAAGTGTCCATGGTTCTTTTAATACGTAAAGGTACACATGAACAACTGACTACAAAAACAAGAAACGTGAAAACCCAAAACAGTCCTATCTGGTACAAACACAGAGACAGGAACAATCACCCACAAACACACAGTGAAACCCAGGCTACCTAAGTATGATTCTCAATCAGAGACAACTAATGACACCTGCCTCTGATTGAGAACAATACTAGGCCGAAACATAGAAATACCCAAATCATAGAAAAACAAACATAGACTGCCCACCCAACTCACGCCCTGACCATACAAAATAAATACAAAACAAAGGAAATAAAGGTCAGAACGTGACAACACTGATGCCCAGCTCCCAGATAAGTTGAACGAACACCTTTTACGCCCACTTCAAGGAAAACAACATGGAGCCACCGACGCGGGCCCACGATGCTCATGAGGACTGTGCGCTCTCGTTCTCCGTGGCTGACATGAGTCATTTAAGCATGTTAACTCTCACAAGGCTGCCGGCCCAGACGACATCCCAAGATGCGTCCTCAGAGCATGTGCAGACCAGTTGGCTGGAGTTTTTACGGATATATTCAATCTCTCCATATCCTAGCCTTTTATCCTAACCATTGTTCCTGAACTCAAGAAAGTGAAAGTAACTGAACTAAATGACTATCATTACTCACTTCTGTAATCATTAAGTGCTTTGATAGGCTAGTTAAGGACCATATCACCTCCACCTTAACCGACACCCTAGACACACTACAATTTGCATACCACCCCAACAAATCCAAGGACGACACAATCGCCATTGCACTGCACACTGCCCTATCCCACCTGGACAAGAGAAATACCTATGTAAGAATGATTTTTATTGACAATAGTTCAGCCTTCTACACCATAGTGCCATCCAAGCTCATCACTAAGCTCAGGGCCACGGGTCTGAACCCCTCCCTATGCAACTGGGTCCTGGACTTCCTGACTGGCCGACCCCAAGTGGTGAAGGTAGGCAACAACACCGCTGCCAAGCTAATATTCAACACAGGGGCCCCACAGGGGTGCGTTCTCAGACCCCTCCTGTACTCTGTTCACCCATGACTGCGTGGCCACATACATCTCAAACTCAATCATCAAGTTTCCTGATGACACAACAGAGATAGGCCTGATTTAATTTTTTTCACCTTTATTTATCCAGGTAAGCTAGTTGAGGACAAGTTCTCATTTACAATTGCAACCTGGCCAAGATAAAGCAAAGCAGTGTGACAGAAACAACAACACCGAGTTACAAATGGAAAAAACAAGCGTACAGTCAATAACACAATGGAAAAAAATGAAGTCTATATACAGTGTGTGCAAATGGCATGAGGAGGTATGGTAATAAATAGGCCATAGTAGCAAAGTAATTACAATTTAGCAGATTAACACTAGAGTGATAGATGAGCAGATGATGATGAGCAGATGATGGTGTGTAAGTAGTGATACTGGTGTGCAAAAGAGCAGCAAAGTAAATATAAACAATATGGGGATGAGGTAGGTAGATTGGGTGGGCTATTTACAGATGGGCTATGTACAGCTGCAGCGATCGGTTAGCTGCTCAGATGGCTGATGTTTACAGTTAGTGAGGGAAATGTAACCCTCCAGCTTCAGCGATTTTTGCAATTCGTTCCAGTCACTGGCAGCAGAGAACTGTAAGGAAAGGCGGCCAAAGGAGGTGTTGGCTTTGGGGATGACCAGTGAGATATATCTGCTGGAGCGCGTGCTACAGGTGGGTGTTGTTACCGTGACCAGTGAGCTGAGATAAGGCAGAGCTTTACCTAGCATAGACTTATAGATGTCCTGGAGCCAGTGGGTCTGGCGACAAATATGTAGCGAGGGCCAGCCAACTAGAGCATACAGGTCGCAGTAGTGGGTGGTATAAGGCGCTTTGGTAACAAAACGGATGGCACTGTGATAGACTACATCCAATTTGCTGAGTAGAGTATTGGAAGCTATTTTGTAGATGACATCGCCGAAGTCGAGGATTGGTAGGATAGTCAGTTTTACGAGGGTAAGTTTGGCGGCGTGAGTGAAGGAGGCTTTGTTGCGAAATAGAAAGCCGATTCTACATTTGATTTTGGATTGGAGATGTTTGATATGAGTCTGGAAGGAGAGTTTACAGTCTAGCCAGACACCTAGGTATTGGTAGTTGTCCACGTATTCTAGGTCAGAATCGTCCAGAGAAGTGATGCCAGTCGGGCGGGCGGGTGTGGGCAGCGAACGGTTGAAAAGCAAGCATTTGGTTTTACTAGCGTTTAAGAGCAGTTGGAGGCCACAGAAGGAGTGTTGTATGGCATTGAAGCTCGTTTGGAGGTTAGTTACCACAGTGTCCAAAGAAGGGCCAGATGTACAGAATGGTGTTGTCTGCGTAGAGGTGGATCACGGAATCACCCGCAGCAAGAACGACATCGTTGATATATACAGAGAAAAGAGTCGGCCCGAGAATTGAACCCTGTGGTACCCCCATAGAGACTGCCAGAGGTCTGGACAACAGGCCCTCTGATTTGACACACTAAACTCTGCCTGCGAAGTAGTTGGTGAACCAGGCGAGGCAGTCATTTGAGAAACCAAGGCTATTGAGTCTGTCGATAAGAATACAGTGATTGACAGAGTCGAGAGCCTTGGCCAGGTCGTTGAAGACGGCTGCACAGTATTGTCTTTTATCGATGGCGGTTATGATATTGTTTAGTACCTTGAGCGTGGCTGAGGTGCACCCGTGACCAGCTCGGAAACCGGATTGCACAGCGGAGAAGGTACGGTGGGATTCGAAATGGTCAGTGATCTGTTTATTAACTTGGCTTTCAAAGACTTTAGAGTGTCACCCCCTTTTGAAGAGGGGGGTGCCCGCGGCAGCTTTCCAATCTTTAGTGATGAGGGGTGATCGTTTGACCGTGTACCAATAGCGGATGCAGGCAATGAGGCAGTGATCGCTGAGATCCTGATTGAAAACAGCAGAGGTGTATTTGGAGGGCAAGTTGGTCAGGATAATATCTATGAGGGTGCCCATGTTTACGGATTTAGGGTTGTACCTGGTGGTTTCCTTGATTATTTGTGTGAGATTGAGGGCATCAAGCTTAGATTGTTGGACTGCTGGGGTGTTAAGCATATCCCAGTTTAGGTCACCTAACAGAACGAACTCTGAAGATAGATGTGGGGCAATCAATTCACATATGGTGTCCAGGGCATAGCTGGCAGCTGAGGGGGATCTATAACAGGCGGCAACAGTGAGAGACTTATTTCTGGAGAGATTATTTTTTTTAAATTAGAAGTTTGAACTGTGTGGGCATAGACCTGGAAAGTCTGACTGATCTTTGCAAGCTTTCTCTGCAGTAGATTGCAACTCCTCCCCCTTTGGCAGTTATATCTTGATGGAAAATGTTGTAGTTGGGTATGGAAATCTCAGAATTTTTGGTGGCCTTCCTAAACCAGGATTCAGACATGGCTTGGACATCAGGTTTGGCGGAGTGTGCTAAAGCAGTGAGTAAAACAAACTTAGGGAGGAAGCTTCTGATGTTAACATGCATGAAACCAAGGCTTTTTCGATTACAGAAGTCAACAAATGAGAGTGCCTGGGGACACGCAGGGCCTGGGTTATCCTCCACATCACCCAAGGAACAGAGGAGGAGAAGGATGAGGGTACGGCTGTAGGCTAGCAAAACTGGTTGTCTAGTGCGTTTTGGACAGAGAATAAAAGGAGCAAATTTCTGGGCGTGGTAGAATAGATTCAGGTCATAATGTGCAGACAGGGGTATGGTGGGGTGCGTGTACATTGGAGGTAAGCCCAGGCACTGAGTGATGATAAGAGAGGTTGCATCTCTGGACACGCTGGTTATACTGGGTGAGGTCTCTGCATGTGATGAGGTGGGACAAAGGAGGTATCTAAGGCATGTACGTCTGGCAAAGGCCGATTGAAGGCACAGCTGATGGAATTACGTCTGAGGACCAGTCGTGGTGGTACGGCGAGGTGCCGTGTCGACGAAGGGACCGGGCCAGGGTAATTTCGTTTGCTAGCTGGGAGATGCGCCTGGCTCAGGGCTAGCTTCGGGGCTGGGTCTCTCAGTGGCAGCTAGCTATCTGGGATGATCAATGGTCCAGGGTTTACGGCAGGAATCTGGCAATGTAGTGGAGAAAAACCGTCTGAGGCTGGCAGGTATTATCCAGACTAAAAAACGGCTGGTGCCTGAGCAGAGGGTAAAGGCCACTAGCAGTGGCTAACAACGACTAAATAGCTAGTAGCTAATTAGCTGGCTATCTTCTGATGAGTTTTGGCTACAAGGTCTAAAAAAAATTGCGGATCCGTGTCACATTGTGTGAGGCTGGTTACCGGAAGGTATATTTGATTTAAAAATGGAAAAAGAGATTGAAAAATAAATTGGAATATATACAATATATACAAAAAAGATGAGAAATACAAAAAGTAAACGAGAGGACGACAAACCACGTCTGCACTGCTACGCCATCTTGGAAGAAGGATTACCAACATTGATGAGACAGCCTACAAGGAGGAGGTGTGAGCCCTGGTGGAGTGGTGCCAGGAAAATAACCTTTCCCTCAATGTCAACAAAACAAAGGAGCTGATCATGGACTACAGGAGACAGCAGAGAGAGCACGCCCCTATCCACATCGACGGGACAACATTGGAGAGGGTCAAAAGCTTCAAGTTCCTCTGCATGCACATCAAGGACAACCTGAAATAGTCCCTTCACACAGACAGCATGGTGAAGAAGGCGCAACAGCGCGGCTTCGCCCCAAAGACCCCAAAGACCCTGAATTGCACCATCTGCAACCGCAGGTCTCTCCAGAGGGTGGTGTGGTTAGCCCAACACATCACCGGGGGCACACTGCCTGCCCTCCACGACATCTACAGCACCCAGTGTCACAGGAAGGCCAAAAATATCATCAAGGACCTCAGCCACCTGAGCAATGGCCTGTTCATTCCGCTACCATCTAGAATGGGGGAAACAGTACAGGTGCATCAAAGCTGGGACCGAGAGTCTGAGAAAGAGCTTCTATCTCCAGGCCAATCAGACTGCTAAACAGTCACCACTAGCCGGCCTGTGCCCAGTACCCTGCCCTGAACCTTAGTCACTGTTACTAACAGGCTACCACCCGGTACTCTATCCTGCACCTTAGAGACTGCTGCCCTATGTACATAGTCATTGAACACTGGTCACTTTAATAAAATGTACATACTGTTTCACCCACTTTATATGTGTATACTGGATTTTAGTCATGGCGCCTCCTACAGTATATAACTTATTTTCTTATTTTTCTGAATTGTGTGTATTTTTATAATTTTTTATTATTATTGTTAGATATTATTGCACTATTGGAGCTAGAAATACAAGCATTGAAGAGTGGAAATAGTTGAAATATCAAGATATCTTAATTGGGACCAACTCTGTTTAAAAATATCCATATCTGCTCTCATACCGTTTATCAATCATATATTCTCTACCAAAGCTCTCATATGGGCAGCAAGTATGAGACAGCACAGCTCTCATATGGGCATCAAGTACGAGGCAGCGAAGCTCTCATATGGGCAGCAAGTAAGAAACAGCGCAGCTCTCATATGGGCAGCAAGTACGAGACAAGGAAGGTCTCATATTGGCATCAAGTACGAGGCAGCGAAGCTCTCATATGGGCAGCAAGTACAAGACAGCGAAGCTCTCATATTGGCATCAAGTACGAGACAGCGAAGCTCTCATATTGGCATCAAATACGAGACAGCGAAGCTCTCATATTGGCATCAAGTACGAGGCAGCGAAGCTCTCATATGGGCAGCAAGTACGAGACAGCGCAGCTCTCATATGGGCAGCAACTACGAGACAGCGCAGCTCTCAAATGGGCAGCAAGTACGAGACAGCGCAGCTCTCATATGGGCAGCAAGTACGAGATAGTGCAGCTCTCATATGGGCAGCAAGTACGAGACAGCGAAGCTCTCATATGGGCAGCAAGTACGAGACAGTGCAGCTCTCAAATGGGCAGCAAGTACGAGACAGCGCAGCTCTCATGTGGGCAGCAAGTACGAGACAGAGAAGCTCTCATATGGGCAGCAAGTACGAGTTAGCGCAGCTCTCATATGGGCAGCAAGTATGAAACAGCGCAGCTCTCATGTGGGCAGCAATTATGAGACAGAGAAGCTCTCATATGGGCAGCAAGTACGAGATAGCGCATCTCTCATGTGGGCAGCAAGTATGAGACAGCGCAGCTCTCATGTGGGCAGCAATTATGAGACAGAGAAGCTCTCATATGGGCAGCAAGTACGAGATAGCGCAGCTCTCATGTGAGCAGAAAGTATGAGACAGAGAAGCTCTCATATGGGCAGCAAGTACGAGACAGAGAAGCTCTCATGTGGGCAGCAAGTATGAGACAGAGAAGCTCTCATGTGGGCAGCAAGTATGAAACAGAGAAGCTCTCACGTGGGCAGCAAGTATGAGACAGAGAAGCTCTCATATGGACAGCAAGTACGAGTTAGCGCAGCTCTCATATGGGCAGCAAGTATGAGACAGCGCAGCTCTCATGTGGGCAGCAATTATGAGACAGAGAAGCTCTCATATGGGCAGCAAGTACGAGACAGCGAAGCTCTCATGTGGGCAGCAAGTACGAGGCAGCGAAGCTCTCATATGGGCAGCAAGTAAGAAACAGCGCAGCTCTCATATGGGCAGCAAGTACGAGACAAGGAAGGTCTCATATTGGCATCAAGTACGAGGCAGCGAAGCTCTCATATGGGCAGCAAGTACGAGGCAGCTAAGCTCTCATATTGGCATCAAGTATGAGACAGCGAAGCTCTCATATTGGCATCAAGTACGAGACAGCGAAGCTCTCATATTGGCATCAAGTACGAGGCAGCGAAGCTCTCAAATGGGCAGCAAGTACGAGACAGCGCAGCTCTCATGTGGGCAGCAAGTACGAGACAGAGAAGCTCTCATATGGGCAGCAAGTAAGAAACAGCGCAGCTCTCATATGGGCAGCAAGTATGAGACAAGGAAGGTCTCATATTGGCATCAAGTACGAGGCTGCGAAGCTCTCATATGGGCAGCAAGTACGAGGCAGCTAAGCTCTCATATTGGCATCAAGTATGAGACAGCGAAGCTCTCATATTGGCATCAAGTACGAGACAGCGAAGCTCTCATATTGGCATCAAGTACGAGGCAGCGAAGCTCTCAAATGGGCAGCAAGTACGAGACAGCGCAGCTCTCATGTGGGCAGCAAGTACGAGACAGAGAAGCTCTCATATGGGCAGCAAGTACGAGTTAGCGCAGCTCTCATATGGGCAGAAAGTATGAGACAGCGCAGCTCTCATGTGGGCAGCAATTATGAGACAGAGAAGCTCTCATATGGGCAGCAAGTACGAGACAGCGAAGCTCTCATGTGGGCAGCAAGTACGAGGCAGCGAAGCTCTCATATGGGCAGCAAGTAAGAAACAGCGCAGCTCTCATATGGGCAGCAAGTACGAGACAAGGAAGGTCTCATATTGGCATCAAGTACGAGGCAGCGAAGCTCTCATATGGGCAGCAAGTACGAGGCAGCTAAGCTCTCATATTGGCATCAAGTATGAGACAGCGAAGCTCTCATATTGGCATCAAGTACGAGACAGCGAAGCTCTCATATTGGCATCAAGTACGAGGCAGCGAAGCTCTCAAATGGGCAGCAAGTACGAGACAGCGCAGCTCTCATGTGGGCAGCAAGTACGAGACAGAGAAGCTCTCATATGGGCAGCAAGTAAGAAACAGCGCAGCTCTCATATGGGCAGCAAGTACGAGACAAGGAAGGTCTCATATTGGCATCAAGTACGAGGCAGCGAAGCTCTCATATGGGCAGCAAGTACGAGGCAGCTAAGCTCTCATATTGGCATCAAGTATGAGACAGCGAAGCTCTCATATTGGCATCAAGTACGAGACAGCGAAGCTCTCATATTGGCATCAAGTACGAGGCAGCGAAGCTCTCAAATGGGCAGCAAGTACGAGACAGCGCAGCTCTCATGTGGGCAGCAAGTACGAGACAGAGAAGCTCTCATATGGGCAGCAAGTAAGAAACAGCGCAGCTCTCATATGGGCAGCAAGTACGAGACAAGGAAGGTCTCATATTGGCATCAAGTACGAGGCAGCGAAGCTCTCATATGGGCAGCAAGTACGAGGCAGCTAAGCTCTCATATTGGCATCAAGTATGAGACAGCGAAGCTCTCATATTGGCATCAAGTACGAGACAGCGAAGCTCTCATATTGGCATCAAGTACGAGGCAGCGAAGCTCTCAAATGGGCAGCAAGTACGAGACAGCGCAGCTCTCATGTGGGCAGCAAGTACGAGACAGAGAAGCTCTCATATGGGCAGCAAGTACGAGTTAGCGCAGCTCTCATATGGGCAGAAAGTATGAGACAGCGCAGCTCTCATGTGGGCAGCAATTATGAGACAGAGAAGCTCTCATATGGGCAGCAAGTACGAGATAGCGCATCTCTCATGTGGGCAGCAAGTATGAGACAGAGAAGCTCTCATATGGGCAGCAAGTACGAGATAGCGCAGCTCTCATGTGAGCAGAAAGTATGAGACAGAGAAGCTCTCATATGGGCAGCAAGTACGAGACAGTGAAGCTCTAATGTGGGCAGCAAGTATGAGACAGAGAAGCTCTCATGTGGGCAGCAAGTATGAGACAGAGAAGCTCTCATGTGGGCAGCAAGTACGAGACAGAGAATCTCATGTGGGCAGCAAGTACGAGACAGAGAAGCTCTCATATGGGCAGCAAGTATGAGATAGCGCAGCTTTCATGTGGGCAGCAAGTATGAGACAGCGCAGCTCTCATGTGGGCAGCAAGTATGAGACAGCGAAGCTCTCATGTGGGCAGCAAGTACGAGATAGCGCATCCCTCATGTGGGCAGCAAGTACGAGGCAGTGAAGCTCTCATGTGGGCAGCAAGTACGAGACAGAGAATCTCATGTGGGCAGCAAGTACGAGACAGAGAAGCTCTCATATGGGCAGCAGGTACGAGATAGCGCAGCTTTCATGTGGGCAGCAAGTATGAGACAGTGCAGCTCTCATGTGGGCAGCAAGTATGAGACAGCAAAGCTCTCATGTGGGCAGCAAGTACGAGATAGCGCATCTCTCATGTGGGCAGCAAGTACGAGGCAGCGAAGCTCTCATATGGGCAGCAAGTAAGAAACAGCGCAGCTCTCATATGGGCAGCAACTATGAGACAGCGCAGCTCTCAAATGGGCAGCAATTATGAGACAGAGAAGCTCTCAGATGGGCAGCAAGTACGAGATAGCGAAGCTCTCATATGGGCAGCAAGTACGAGACAGCGCAGCTCTCATATGGGCAGCTTGTAAGAGACAGCCCAGCTCTCATATGGGCAGCTTGTAAGAGACAGCCCAGCTCTCATATGGGCAGCAAGTATGAGACAGCGCAGCTCTCATGTGGGCAGCAAGTATGACACAGCGAAGCTCTCATATGGGCAGCAAGTAAGAGACAGCGCAGCTCTCATATGGGCAGCAAGTACGAGACAGCGAAGCTCTCATATGGGCAGCAAGTACGAGACAGCGAAGCTCTCATGTGGGCAGAAAGTATGAGACAGCCCAGCTCTAATATGGGCAGCAAGTACGAGACAGCGAAGCTCTCATATGGGCAGCAAGTATGAGACAGCGAAGCTCTCATATGGGCAGCAAGGATGAGACAGCCCAGCTCTCAAATGGGCAGCTTGTACGAGACAGCGCAGCTCTCATATGGGCAGCAAGTACGAGACAGCGAAGCTCTCATATGGGCAGCCCAGCTCTCATATGGGCAGCAAGTACGAGACAGCGCAGAGAATTGGGGAAATGTTATTAGTGATGCACCAATATGACCGTTTTTGCCGATACCGATATCCAATATTTTCCTTGCCAAATAACCCGATACCAATAACCGTTATTTAAAAATGTTGTGGCTTTTTAAGTATTCTAGTACAGTTAAATAGTTATCTCACACAGATGGACGCAGCAGTCTAAGGCACTGCATCTAGGTGCAAGAGGCGTCACTACAGTCCCTGTTTCGAATCCAGGCTGTATCACATCCGGCCGTGATTGGGAGTCCCATAGGGCGGCGCACAATTGTCCCAACGTCGTCCAGGTTTGGCTGGGGTAGGCCGTCTTTGTAAATAAGAATTTGTTCTTAATTAACTGACTTGCCTAGTTAAATAAAGGTTACACACACACACACACACACACACACACACACACACACACACACACACACACACACACACACACACACACGCACGCACGCACGCACACACACACACACACACACACACACCACACTCACCAAAAGGTTTTTTGGGGGGCATTTACGTATGTCCCCATTACCAGTAAAACCTAATCAAAACCTATTTATTTCACTTACTTGCTGTGCTGTTTCTTGTTCATTTGCTCAGTCATTTCATTCTCACCCAAGATTTCTATGAAACGCCGTTTGGGTCTTTGCGTGTCAAAAAAGATACACGTTAAATAACACTATTTGAAGTGTCAAATAAGCTTGTTGACCAATCAGGACCTGAATATGACTGCATGTCACATAATAATTTAACGCTTTCATAATTTGTTTTACGTAGTTATTACACATTGATTACACTCGTATTTCATATGTCACAACGATTCATCGATACGTATGCTATGATGCTGGTAAAGTTGTCTTGCGCACGTACAGTGATGGTCATAAAAAAAGCTAGCTAGCTCATGGATGCAAACAATGTTCTTCCCCAAAAACAAAGCAAAACAACATAATATGTTTCAGTAGCTATCGTTAGCTAGCTCACTATCTCGCTAGGTGTCATCATCTAAAATAACCCTAATTTATAATACAGTTCTTATTTGATTAATGGTGGTCGGACCCATCTACGTGAAGCTAGCCACAATGAGGATTAGCCACAATAGTAGACTATGCGGTTAGCCTTCAAAATAAAATATGTAATTGACAGTGATGCAAATGAATACAAAAAGTAGAATTATGCAATAATTGAATAGATCATGCTAAATGAGGTTGGAATGTTGTTATATAAAATCAAGAAAAGACAATGATTTGTTATTTTGACAAAAATATGTTGAAATCACACTGGATGTATTATACTTTAGAATTGCATTGGGGGCATACTTATTTCACTGTACAGCTTTACCTATGGAATGTGGATCAATGACATGGGGTATCAGTCTACTCAGTGACACCCAGAGAACATTAGCATTGTGGTGCTTATTGCGGGACTCTGAAACAGCTGTGAATTGAGACATTTATTGTCAACCTATGTGTATTGAACATGCTTTGGAGTCTGATAACTCTGAGGAGGACGTTGGGAAAAAATTATATTGGGTATTGAGTAGACTGTTACCCCATTTCATTGATCCCCAATCCTTAGGTAAAGCTGTACAGTGCAATATGAATGTCAATACACACAAATGGCTGACTAGGGAGGTGATTTCACACAGTCACAGTACCTGCAATAAGAGCTACAATGCTAATATCTGCGTAAACTCTTCACAGTTGTGTTCTGTGGGTGTCACCGAGTAGACTGATACCTCATTTCATTGCTTCACATTCCAACTTTGCTTTACATTATCTAGTCTAAATATGGCATGATTCCACCAATTGTAACCTTCTGCATCACTTTCAAAGAGGGAATTTTATTTTGAAGGCAAACCGCAAATTCCACTATTGTGCCTAATCCTTATCGTGGCTAGCTTCACAACACATAACCCGGTCAGGTCGAGCTTCACTAGCCAGATGAAGCTAGCTGGCTGCTTATAATGTTAGCTTTGGGCAACAGGGTTAAGTAGCTGGCTAGCTATTTATTTTCATGAACTGAAGTTCAATTTCAATAGGAGAAAAACAAGTGGCAACCTAGCTAATACTTACCCACAAGGATTCCTAAATCATTGCTAAGAATAGTGAAAATGACTGCAGTTTCTACTGGTCATTGTTTTCAGGCTGGTTGTATTGGTGCTAGCTAGGGACCAAGCTAAAGCTAGTTAGCTACCCCAGAAGTTGCAGTTGAACCAATAATGCTTTATTACCAACACTGTATTGTAATCGTTCGGTGTTTGCTTGTTTCCAGACTTTTTTTGTACAGCTTTGACAGTGCTACTGATAGTAGTGGTGGCGCTTGGCTTGCACGTGCAAATTCAGAACACACAACATTCTATAATAGAACTGTGTTATTTGACGTGTCAAATTAAAAGCTTATTTAACGCGTGAAATAGTGTTATTGTCAAACACTGTTATTTGATGTGTATCTTTTTTGACACGCAAAGACCATAGAATGTCATGCGTTCCATAAAATGTCTGTCACGATCGTCGTATTGAGGAGACCAAAGTGCAGCGTGGTGTGAATACATACTTTTAATTATAGATTAAAAAAACACGAAGTACACTAAACAAACAAAACAAACTAACCAGACAAACGTGACTTCGATAGAAACTGAGTGCAAACATGCAACATCACATAGACAATAACCCACGAACCACAATGCAAAACAGGCTACCTAAATATGGTTCCCAATCAGAGACAACGACAAACACCTGCCACTGATTGAGAACCATATCAGGCCAAAACACATAGAAACAGACTAACTAGACATGCAACATAGAATGCCCACTCATATCACACCCTGACCAAACAAAACATAGAAACAAAAAACGCAAATAATGGTCAGAGTGTGACAATGTCATGCGTTCCATAGAATGTCGTGAAGCTAATAGCAGTGAAGCTATTAATGTGTAGCTCCAGTAGGGCAACATCTGAACAATAGCGCACTTGGTAACGTTAGTGTGTACCGGTGCTCGACCAATCGCGAAACCAACATCACCCACTAAAGAGAACAGTTGATTGTCAAGGGCAATGAATTCCATTATCTTGGCTTTAATGGATTTCGCCTTTGACTTGTCTAAACTAAAATGTTCTTGCTCTTTCAAATGACTGCTCAACTTGTTGACTGCTCGATCCACACAGCAGACATTGTGGGTTAGGAATGCTGTGTTGCACGTGTAGCGCATCATTTTATGTGGCGTCATTATGTCATGTCCCTACTTATATAAGTATGCACGTCAGCTTTGACATGGGTTTTTCACATCGGCGTTAAACTACACATCGGTCCTATACCGATGTTGGCATTTTTAGATGATATCAGCCAATTCCGATATGTTCACCGATATATCGTGCATCCCTAAATGTTATATCGCTATTTCGACATGCATTGGCAAGAGACATGATTTTATTGTGCGACCTATGGATTACAGAATAAAATGAGGAACTGTCATGCGAGACAGGATTTTGGGTTTCAGTGGGATTGGGACTGGATAGGAAAATAGCCTAGGCTAGAATTTTCCCTAATGCCTCTGAATTGTTAACAACGTCATGTCTGTGACAGAGATGTCTATGTAGTGAATTGTGCATAGGCCTATCAAATGTGTGACTGTCTGAAGATTCACAATGACAGCTCGCCTAGCCTGTAGGTCTACTGTAGGGGTTTCCTGTAGGGTTTATTGACTAGATTCGGGTTGCGTGTGCAGCCCGGCAGTGTCAATCATACGTGCGCTTTGAATTTATGACGACTTTGTGTGAAGTACATAATCTAGGCTCAAGGCTTCCATGATATAACCTGTTTGGATAGTGTGCTATTAAATGTTTTGCTAATCTGATGCTGCACATGAAAGGGAAAGGACACCTAGTCAGTTGTACAACTGAATGGCGTCAACCGAAATGTGTGTTCCTCATTTAACCCAACCCTTCTGAACCCAACCCCTCTGCCTTAATTGATGTCCACGTCATAGGCACCTGGGGAGCAGTTGTTGTTGGGGGTTAACTGTAGGGCCTGCATTAGTGCCACATTGGGGGAAAATGTTGTAATTTCCCGAGGCTTATCATTTACTTTTTGGGGAAAATGTGAGGAGTGTTCCTGGGACAGTCCCGGGATCCCGGTTACCCATGTTAATTCCTAGTCATGAAAATGTTGGTCCACTGTTAATGATGGCATGAGTATATTGGTCCACTTTGATGATGTCTGAATCTAGTGACCCACTGTTGATGATGTCATGAGTATGTTGGTCCACTGTAATATGTGTTGTGTTGTTTGATTGGCAGGCGTCTGGCGCGTTCCACCCTGCTCTTGATCCCTCTGTTTGGGATCCACTATACTGTGTTCGCCTTCTCACCCGAAGACGTCAGCAAGAGGGAGAGGCTGGTGTTTGAGCTAGGCCTAGGTTCCTTCCAGGTGTGTGTGTGTGTGTGTGTGTGTGTGTGTATGTGTGTATGTGTGTGTGTGTGTGTGTGTGTGTGTGTGTGTGTGTGTGTGTGTGTGTGTGTGTGTGTGTGTGTGTGTGTGTGTGTGTGTGTGTGTGTGTGTGTGTGTGCTTTCTGATGTGTGACAATGTACATTCCTGTGCATACCTGAAAGACAGTTTTCTCTGCTTGTGTTCTTTGTGTCCATGTAGGGCTTCGTTGTGGCTGTCCTCTACTGCTTTCTGAATGGAGAGGTAAGCTCTCTTTTAAACCAACCACTTGTTGCTTTAGGCACTGATAAATACAGCATCTCTATATGGAGATCGAGAGAGAGAGGCATGCTGAGTCTTTCCAGCGAGGTCCATTAATAATGACCTTGTGAAGTATCTCCCTGAAGGTGCAGTCGGAGATCAAGAGGAAATGGCGCAGCTGGACGGTGAACAGGTACTTTGCTGTGGACCTGAAGCACCGGCACCCTTCGTTGGCCAGCAGTGGGGTGAACGGGGGAACGCAGCTCTCCATCCTCAGCAAGAGCAGCTCTCAGATCCGCATGTCCAGCCTACAGGTCGAGTCGCCAGCCACCTAAGCCACCTGAACTTCAACGGTGAAGCCCAGGACCAGAGCCAGGGAGAGACCACCACTACTACTACTACTACTACTACTACTACTACTACTACTACTTCTATCACCCCTACACCAAGACCCATCAGCCACTTCCACACTGGACCTGATACTATGACCAACCTCACCCCTACACCCAACCTCACCCCTATACCCACACCCAACCACGGACCACTACCAGTGACCAGCCTCACCAACCCATACCCTTTCCCCAACCCATATCCAGACACCACCAACCCATACCCAGAGACAACCAACCCGTACCCTGACACAACCCTGATCCTGGACTCTGGAGAACGCATCCCGGACCCTCCTAACTGCACTGCACCCAAAAGCCCAACTGAGCCCTTCATATAACGAACTGGATCAACAACTCAACCCTAATAAAGCCATGCCGAATCAATCACACCTAAACAAGCCCAATCCCTAGCCCTATCCAAACTAACCAACCTAATACAATCCAAACTAACCCAACCCCTAGCCCTATTCAAACTAACCTACCCAATACAATCCAAACTAACCCAACCCCAAGCCCTATTCAAACTAACCTACCCAATACAATCCAAACTAACCCAAACCCTAGCCCTATCCAAACTAACCCAACCCCTAACCCTATCCAAACTAACGTACCCAATACAATACAAACTAACCCAACCCCTAGCCCTATCCAAACTAACCCAACCCCTAGCCCTATAAAAAACCTACCAAATACAATTCAAACGAACCCAACCCTAAACCCTATCCAAACTAACCCAAACCCTAACACTATTCAAACTAACCCAACCCCTAGCCCTATTCAAACTAACCTACCCAATACAATCCAAACTAACCCAACCCCTAGCCCTATCCAAACTAACCCAACCCCATCCAAACTAACCTACCCAATACAATACAAACTAACCCAACACCTAGCCCTATCCAAACTAACCCAAACCCTAGCCCTATCCAAACTAACCTAACCAATACAATCTAAACGAACCCAACCCCGAACCCTATTCAAACTAACCTACCCAATACAATCCAAACTAACCCAACCCCTAACCATATACAAACTCACCCAACCCCTAGACCTATCCAAACTAACTCAACCCCTAGCCCTATCTAAACTAACCCAACCCCTAACCCCAACCAAACTAACCAACCCAATACAATCCAAACTTAACAAACCCCTAGCCCTATCCAAACTAACCCAACCCCTAGCCCTATCCAAACTAACCCAACCCTTAGCCCAATCTAAATCAACCAACCCAATACAAATCCAAACTAACCCAAGCCCTAGCCCTAACCAAACTAATCCAATACAATTCAAACTAACCCAACCCAAGCCCTATCCAAACTAACCCAACCCCTAGCCCTTTCCAAACTAACCCAACCCCAACCCCTAGCCCTATCCAAACCAACCCAACCCCTAGCCCTATCCAAACCAACCAACCAAATACAAATCCAAACTAACCCAAGCCCTAGCCCTATCCAAACTAACCCAACCCAATACAATTCAAACTAACCCAACCCAAACTAACCCAACCGCTAACCCTATTCAAACTAACCCAACCCATAGCCCTATCCAAACTAACCCAGCCCCTAGCCCAATCCAAACTAACCCAACCACTAGCCCTATACAAACTAACCCAACCCAATACAATCCAAACTAACCCAACCCCTAGCCACATTCAAACCAACCTATCCAATACAATCCAAACTAACCCAACCCCTAGCCCTATTCAAACTAAGCAACCCGATACACTCCAAACTAACCCAACCCCTAGCCATATTCAAACTAACCCAACCCAATACAATCCAAACTAACCCAACCCCTAGCCCTATCCAAACTAACCCAACCCCTAGCCCTATCTAAACTAGCCAACCCAATACAATCCAAACTAACCCAACCCCTAGCCCTATCCAAACTAACCAACCCAATACAATCCAAACTAACCCAACCCCTAGCCCTATCCAAACTAACCCAACCCCTAGCCCTATCTAAACTAACCAACCCAATACAATCCAAACTAACCCAACCCCTAGCCCTATCCAAACTAACCTACCCAAATACAATCCAAACTAACCCAACCCCTAGCCCTATTCAAACTAACCTACCCAATACAATCCAAACTAACCCAACCCCTAACCATATTCAAACGAACCCAACCCCTAGCCCTATCCAAACTAACCCAACCCCTAGCCCAATACAAACTAACCCAACCCCTAACCCTATTCAAACTAACCCAACCCCTAGCCCAATCCAAACTAACCCAACCCCTAACCCTATTCAAACTAACCCAACCCCTATCCAAACTAACCCAGCCCCTAGCCCAATCCAAACTAACCCAACCACTAGCCCTATACAAACTAACCCAACCCAATACAATCCAAACTAACCCAACCCCTAGCCCCATCCAAACCAACCTATCCAATACAATCCAAACTAACCCAACCCCTAGCCCTATTCAAACTAAGCAACCCGGTACACTCCAAACTAACCCAACCCCTAGCCCTATCCAAACTAACCCAACCCCTAGCCCTATTCAAACTAACCCAACCCAATACAATCCAAACTAACCCAAATCCTAGCCCTATCCAAACTAACCCAACCCCTAGCCCTATCCAACCTAACCCAACACCTAATCCTATTCCTAACCAAATCCCAACCCACCACTATCCAACCTAACCCAACACCTATTCCTATTCCTAACCAAACCCCAACCCACCACTATCCAACCTAACCCAACACCTAGTCCTAGCAATCCAACTCATCCATACCTAAACTAACCTGACTCCTATTTCTATCCAAACCAGCCTATCACTATGTAAACTATCCCAGCCAACCCTGACTTAACCTACCCCAACATTAAAACCCAACTCTACCAGACAGGAACAGAACACCTAACACCTCACCAGCAGCACCTGTTCACGAGCAGTTGTAGGTGAATCCACCTTTAAACTGCAGTGTCTCCATCATGGAGCAAACCACCGTCAGTGGTAGTGGCCTAGCAGTGAATGTCAATCCCCATTCAGAAACCATCAGACAAGGATCTTTATAAGGAAGGCAGAAGGCTATGAAGGAAAAGCATGGTTAATGGTCTGTACATATCATCATGGTGTTATGTCAAAAAGCCTCCCCCGTTTATCACGTAGAGCAGAAGAGCTGGACCACTTCAGTGCTGCTGGAACATCCATGTAATACCACCGGTCATTGCAATCATATCATCATGTCTGAAGAATGACAATACGTATTTAACAACTCCTCCTCCTCTCTTTCCTCAGTCTGTCTTTCAGCTTGTTGCAGACTCAAGTTAAGACTGTGTTTTGTTGTTCTGGGTATTGTTGTTGTTATGGCAACTCAATTACGGAGCAGTAACAAAACCATAAACCCTCTATCAGAGTCCAAAATGTGCATGTGTACGCACAGCAGTGTTCTAGAATATTGGACCGTTGGCTTTCATACTTTTTGAATTCTCAGCAGAGCACGTTGGTTGGGAATTTTGGCAAGGTGCGCGTTCGGCTGACCATTCCCATGCGAATTGTGGTCTCAGAGCCATGTAGCTACTGTATGTCACAACGAGATGCCGGACTATCACGTTACTAAGTCTGTGGCCGGACTATCGCGTCACTGAGTCTGTTTGACTCTGAAATAAGCTTTACACGTCCTGTACAGGAGAAGCAACAAACCGGCCAATCGAGACAGACTGACCTAATGTAAATATTTATCAGCTGACCAATCAGGTTGCAAGTGTGTGCCTGTTTGTAGAGGGCATAGATTTAGATAGACATTGCATCTTTGTATCTGTCCCACTATGGCATCTGTGAGAGAAAAGGCAACACCATTGAGACCATGTCCAGTTTGAAGTAGTCACTTTATTAATTTACTACTTCTATGAGTTGGCAAACAAACTAAAAAGGTGCATACTGTGGTCTGGACTATTATTTGAACAGGTATAAATGTTGCCTATTTACTGCCACCTGCAGTTCTGGAATGTTTGCTCACAAGAATAATTAATTGGCTGATCCCTCCTGATGACCTGGATAGAATTATGGGATCCTTTCTTAACCCATAGGAAGTTCCACCCAGTTGACTACTTAAAAATGGTGAGTCCTCAATGGCACTGCCCATGCTAAAAAATACTTTTGGGCACTAGTGTTGTCTATCTAAGTCTATGGTAGAGGGAGAATGATCATGTGAGGTTACTGTAAAATAATGAACAGTGAAAGGACACAAAATGGAGGCTAACACACTGCATCATGGGATACTATTCAGGCCTGGAGACTCAAGCCAGGATCAAGGCAAAATAAATAATTAATGGACCAACAGTAGAAACAATGTCTCTTAAAATATGAAGATAATAGTCAACCACCACCAGAAGTAGAGCAATCATAGTGCTTTGTATGACCGTATATGACGTCAGCAGCTATGTGTCAGCCAATGGCACGGGTCACCTTTACCTGTGTAAGCTGTAATTGGTGGAGTGACAGGAAGATGATGATGTCACTTCCTCCTTGCTATATGTACCACTGTTACTAGAGATAGAGGAATTCTTCCCACTGGGCACACATTGAATCAATGTTGTTTCCATGTAATTTCAATGAAATTATGTTGAACCAAAGTGGAATAGACGTTGAATTGACGTCTGTGCCCAGTGGGGTTCTTCTGAGGAAGACAGATGACATGGGTAAAACCAGTATTTATGTGAAAGGTATATTTTCTACAGTTCAATAATGAGGAATGAAATGCCAAAAATCAAACCTGCGTTAAGGTAAGATGGTCATCTATTTTAGAAGGATGAACAATGCTAAGATTTGCCAACTACGACCATTACACACCAAACCTCTTTAAATCTTAGCATTGCTTACGATGGATGACAAGATGCCTTGGTTCATTTCGGGAGAGGATTGATAGTGCCACTAGTTTTAAACAGCCGGTAGTACAGAAAATGTCAATGACAACTTACTCATGAATGGGTATCGTGAGTTCAATGTATAACTGTGTTACAATGTCTGCATGAATTGTATTTTTCTTTCTTCTTTTGAATCTGTTTACAATTGTTTTGTGAGATTATTACTGTACCTGACGCTGAAAAGGCAATGCAGTCCAATCTAGATTTTACCCTAGTTTCTTCAGCAGTCTCTCAGCTAGCTTCAATTTCTATATTTAACTAAATAGATAACTTAGACCGACAGAAAGTATTTTACCACGTTGAGTTTTGATAAACACCTTCCTGAATTGTGTTTTTAAAAAAGTATTATTTTGGGGTATTTCTCTCATTCCAAAGATGAACACTAGACTCCACACTTGAGTTTCACGGCCGTATACATTTGCAAAGGCTGAGTAAAAGCTTTGCAACTGATGTCACTACAGATTTGATCCTTTGGTCTGATTTAACTATTATTATTCTATATTCTAATCCCATGTTAATCCTAATCCCATGTTAATCTCTCCTAGTATACTTTAGTCTCCAAAGTGCCTTTATGCACAAAACGGCAAGTATTTCTGTTAATCTGAGAGATTGTTTTTAGACATTATTTTTTAAACGAAACTGCAAAGTATGTAAAAACATGTGGTCAACAAAAGTGCTTTTATGATGTTACACTGAATCAGTATTTTATTAACCTGGAGGCCTTTGAAGTACCTAGAGCTCATTTCTGGTTTAAGATGGGCATAACCTATGAACTTTAACCTACGACCTATAACCTACGACCGATGACCTTTTGAAATAAGCCACTTTTATTTTGAGTAAATATCTACTATGGTCTATCTATATCATTACACAATAATAGGTATGATTGACTCTGTTCTATTTTGCAGCATTCAGTCCTTTATACTCATAATATTTTTTGTATATCAAAATAATGGGACACTGGTTGATTGAATTAAGTTACTGTGCACCGTTTGTGACTGCAGGCAAATGCGGTGCTTTTAAACGGGAGAGAAAAACAAAAAAATGTATATATATATACATATATATATATATTCTCAATTTGGTTTGGTCACGTATAATTGCCTTTATTCTCAAACTGAAACGGAAAAAAAACAACGTTTTGTCATATTATTTTATTTATATACTATAAACTATAGATAATGCAACAATGCATATCTGTAAACAGTGTGTTAGCGTGTCAAACGCTTGATGAACAGTTGATGACTCCACAACTCCCCAGCCCACCTGAAAAAGCACATCTCTTTAACAGTACTATCTGATCAGAAACACAAAACTTCCTGTTAGGAATAGTTTCCCGTTGTTCATTAAAGAAGCATATAGAGGCTGGTTCAGATGAAGAAGAATGGCAAGGAGGGCAGACAGAAAGCAGTAATGTGCTGTGTTTTTCTTCAGTCTGGACCTGTCTTTAGCAGTCCTACTCTTGAGATGCTTTACACTGGCCTTTAATATGGGTCCATCCATGCGTGTGCGAATACAGATGGCCAAAAGGTGTCCCTGTTTCACTGTGAAACAGGTTGGACAATCAGAAAGAGATGATCTGCTTTTGGTTCCCACACCAAGTTGAATGTTTAGCAGGAGTTCCTTATTAAAACCATAATGACAGTCTCAGCATGTCATGAGCCAATTTTAAGAGTATGAATATACATTTTCAAGAGTATTTATGTTATGAAATATTAAACAATACACAGCCTTATATCGCCGGTCAATGTGATGTCAATTAGAGATGTAATCATTCTGAGAATACAGTATATTGTTTATTAAATCTGTTGTTATAATGAACAATGAAGTAGTTATCTACATACATGTACAGTAGTTTAGATGTGTCCCAAATTGCACCCTTTTCTCTAATCCTTGAATAGTGTACTACTTTTGACCAGGGCCCATAGGGAAAAAGTTATGCACTAAATAGGGAATTGGGTAGCATTTGGGATGGAGACTGTGGTTTACAAATATGTGTAGTCTACCATTGTGGCTTATAAATGGTCAACTGAATTCTGCCGTGTCATTGTGTAAGACAGTATCTCGTAGATGGAGTCGTCCGTGGTGCAAAGTGAATATTAGCAGTCATTAGAATTTTGCTCCGTGGTTGTTATCATTTTAGTATTATTTTGGTGATAGTGATTGTTCAAATATGAAGCATATTGTATTGCTGCCTATAATCTCTTGTAGACTGATGCATGCATCTCTTGATGGTTTGATCCTTTTCCCCAAGCTGTGTTGATTATTCTGCAGATGAAATCTTACTGGGAGATGATGGAACCTTTTATAGACATGTTCTTAAACAGTTCACAGAATCCTGAGGGAATTCTAAGTGTGACATCCGTTTTACTGCATTCTGATCATGTAGTCAGCAATGTCAAGGAAAAAGCAGCTCCAAGGAAGGAAAATACAATGGTGTTCAATAGAGAATAATTATTTTAAACTATTTAACCAGAAAGGGGCATAGGGTTAGAAAGCCATCCACTAAACTGTGAATAATATTTTTCTGTTTGACAACAGAGTTGCTGGTCAATTGTCATTAAGAAGGGGCATTTTAAAACATTTATGATCGGGCCTAGTCAGAACCACCCTGTTCATTCAATTTCATTTGAATGTTAATACGTTTTAGAGTCCTTTGACATGAGGGTAATTGCCATACTACATTTCTAAAGAAATAGCCAATACCTTTTATAGTTTCCAACCATCACAAGATGACATTTAGAAAGCTGGCTCTGTTTTGGATGGAAAAGAGACAACAGGGCTGTGTTCAGCAGGGCACCATGTTGTGGAACATCATGTAGAACAAACATGTCACTCTGAAATGTTAAGTAATGTAAGGACTCACATCAGCTCTATTCATGACATTTCTATCTGCAACGTTCCACATTTGCCTACCTAACATAGCCCAGGACAAAGGTACTGTACAGTGATGGCTGAATGTAATGTAACTGTTGTATCTGTGGTCTGAAGGGTTGGGCTCAATTACATTTCAATTCAGTCAATGCCGGAAGTAAACAAAACATTTTCTCAATGCTTTTTAATGAAAAACAAATGGAATTAAGAATTTCAGTTTGAATTGAAATGTAATTTGCCATAATTCTGGTGACCTGACCGCTGCCTGCTTCAGGCTCTTTTTAAACTCATGTTTTCTCTTCTGTTTCACCGCTGCCTGCTTCAGGCTCTTTTTAAACTCATGTTTCATCTTCTGTTTCACCGCTGCCTGCTTCAGGCTCTTTTTAAACTCATGTTTTCTCTTCTGTTTCACCGCTGCCTGCTTCAGGCTCTTTTTAAACTCATGTTTCATCTTCTGTTTCACCGCTGCCTGCTTCAGGCTCTTTTTAAACTCATGTTTTCTCTTCTGTTTCACCGCTGCCTGCTTCAGGCTCTTTTTAAACTCATGTTTCATCTTCTGTTTCACCGCTGCGCTGTATAAATGTCTTCTTGTTTTGATGTATATATTAAAACAGGGGTAGGAAACCCTGTTCTTGGTGTGCCGCAGGTACAGCAGGATTTTGATCCATCTAGGCACCATGCTGGACCAACTGAGCTAATTGATCAGTTCAGTAATTGCCTAAATTCAACATACCTGGTCTTCCAGGTTGGTTAAATCAAAAACATGAAGTGCCTGTGGCCCTCCAGGACCAGGGTTACCTACCCCTGTAATAAAGAGGTTTTGTACATTATTATTGTATTATTGACTTTAAGTCGTAATAAATGTTTTGGACTTGTTGACTCATTGATGTTGTGTATGTGTGTTTGTTATTTTGACTTATAGTACAGCCCTGTATTAGCCTGGTGCCAGATCTGATTGTGCTTTTTTGCCAACTCGTATGTCCAGTGTCATGCCAAACATGACATGACGATAGGAGTTGGCAAAACAGCACAAACAGATCAGGCACCAGGCTAGCCCTCTAAATAAACAGCATCACATCAGAAATGTTCAGTAATGTTGTAGCCAGGAACCTGTTAGGGGGGAAAGAGCTTTCAGTTTTTTACAGCTTCAGAAGAGAGAGAACACAATTCGCACACAGATGTGAATATTACACCATCTCAACTCCACAATACCACAAAAGCAGTTTACAAGTCAAAGTGCTGCATCCATTGATCCTTTCAGTAGCTTAGTCTCACAGTCAATAAAAGTCTTGTTCAGTTCAGATCAGTTCCATGTTCTTGTCACAATTTGAACCCAACAAAGAAGCATGCACACTAATATATTATGCAACCCATGTTATAATAGAGTATACAGCTTTTTTATATCAAATTAATCAAACTGCAGGATATCTTAGCATAGTATGCTTATCATATTCCACAAAAAATGACATATTATAATTGATATAATTCATGATATGAATACACGGGATGATTGCCTTACATGTCAGATGCATATACGAGCAACACAGACCATGGTAAAGGTACCAGAGGTCATCATCTGAGCCATAACCTCCTTTTCCCACAATCACAGATTCACATAGGAGGTCACAAGCTCCAAAGCATGAATGGCTTTTTAATATAGTGTTTCATGTATATATATATACACTGAATACTTTAACCATGTACAGTACCCATTTACTGATTTGTTTATCTTCTGGAAAGGTACTAAAATGGCCCCCATAAAATATGATTCTACAGTGCTCCCTTGTGGAGAGATGCAGCTATTGACACCAAGAAATAAACAGACAAGATAATCCAAAACCTGAACATTTTTCCAACTACACAATACTAATATCTGAAAACATACACATACTGTACAGTTGCAACCTCTTGACATATCCATCTGTCAATAAAATGTCCTTTCCCTCAAAAGTATTGATAGTACACGAAGTATGTAACAACACATTTTTGCAATTTGTCAATAAATTGATATACAATTGATATAATTCTATTGAAATGCAAGTTTTATTATATTTGATTAATTTACTCATTTTATTATACAATTAAATGTTGTTACACCATAAACCTAGTACCTACATATATGTGTATATGATACAAAATATTAACATGTTCAAAATTAAATAATTAAGATGTGTAATGGCTATATGTTGTACAGATTGCTCAGAAATATAGAACACTTTGAAACAGTTTTGACATAAATACGCTGACTTTGGTGTTAATAAAATCTCTAAATAAATGCAATGTCCAAGAAAACGGGAGTATAAAGTTTCAAAAGAAAAACCAATCTAGACTATCTATAATCTATCATCTCTATAATTTCTATCATCTCTATAATCTATCATCTCTATAATTTCTATCATCTCTATAATCTATCATCTCTATAATTTCTATCATCTCTATAATCTATAATCTCTATAATCGATCATCTCTATAATCTAATCTATATAATCTATCATCTCTATAATTGATATTATCTCTATAATCTATACATCTCTATATCGCTATCATCTATAATCTCTTATCAACAATCTATAATCTCATTCATTCATGTTTATGTACACGTCTACATTAAAACCTCTTAAACTGACAGTCCCTGAAATTGTGCACTAGAATTACTTTTAAAAATATGTAAATGTTTACCTTACCTATTTTATTGACTTCCCACTGTTTTGTCAGAAGACAGCAATGCAGACCTTCCTCTGTCGAATAAACTTGTATTTGCCTCACTCTGGTGGTCGGTTTCATTATTACATCGATTTATATCACTTCACTGCAATGTGACATCAAAGGGGCGGTCCTTAGAAAAACATTTATCCAGCTCGACTGCTTCACAGCACAGACATGGCAAAGCAATTGCTGAATTTGTCTCGAGCAGGCGGATCTAAATGCAACAGAGCTCTACGATAAAGAACGCAATCTACACACTTCCTTAAACCTAAAATAAGTAAAGAAGTAATTTTGTGTGGAAGTCAAACATTTGTTTTACTTTGGAGGCAGACACATTGCATATGGTCAGAGCGACATAATCGATGCCTTTACATAGCCCTTCTCCCCTTGTCTATAAGAGGGAAGCATGCTGTTTAAATGGCCCAAATGTGTATCGAGACGTTCACAAATGTAACAGATTTTGACTATCATTAATGTCATGATACAGTGCCTTCGGAAAGTATTCAGACCCCTTGACGTTTTCCATATTTTGTTACATTAGAGCCATATTCTAAAATTGATTAAATTGTTTTTTTCCCTCATCAATCTACACACAATACCCTATATTGACAAAGCATGAACAGGTTTTTAGACGTTTTTACTAATTTATTAAAAAGAAACTGAAATATTACATTTATATAAGTATTCAGACTATTTCTCAGTACTTTATTGAAGTACCTTTGGCAGCGATTACAGCCGCAAGTCTTCTTGGGTATGACGCTACAAGCTTGGCACACCTGTATTTGGGGAGTTTCTCCCATTCTTCTCTCCAGATCCTCTCTAGATATGTCCGGTTGGATGGGGAGCGTTGCTGCACAGCTATTTTTAGGTTCAATCAGGTTTAAGTCCGGGCACTAGCTGGGCCACTCAAGAACATTCAGAGACTTGTTCCAATGCCACTCCTGCCTTGTCTTGGCTGTGTGCTTAGTGTTGTTGTCATGTTTGGTCAACTTTCTCCCTAGTCTGAGGTCCTGAGAGCTCTGGAGCAGATTTTCATCAAGGATCTCTCTGTACTTTGCTCCGTTCATCTTTGCCTCAATCCTGACTAGTCTCCCAGTCCCTGCCACTGAAAAACATCCCCACAGCATAATTCTGCCATCACCATGCTTCACCATAGGGATGGTGCCAGGTTTCCTCCAGACGTGATGCTTGACATTCAGGTTAGTGTTCAATCTTGGTTTCATCAGAGCAGAGAATGTTGTTTCTCATGGTCTGAGTCTTTGCGTGCCTTTTGGCAAACTCCAAGTGGGCTGTCATGTGCCTTTTACTGAGGAGTGTCTTCCATTTGGCCACTCTACCATAAAGGTCTGAATGGTGGAGTGCTGCAGACATAGTTGTCCTTCTGGAAGGTTCTCCCATCTCCACAGAGGAACTCTAGAGCTCTGTCAGAGAGACCATTTGGTTCTTGGTCACCTCCCTGACCAAGGACCTTCTCCTCTGATTGCTCAGTTTGGTCTGGTGGCCAGCTCTAAGAAGAGTCATGGCAATTCCAAACTTCACTGAGTTCTTGGGGACCATCAATGCTGCAGACATTTTTTTGGCACCCTTCCCCATATCTGTGCCTTGACACAATCCTATCTCTGCGATCTGCGGACAATTCCTTCGACCTCATGGCTTGGTTTTTGCTCTGACATGCACTGTCAACTGTGGGACCTTATATAGATAGGTGTGTGCCTTTCCAAATCATGCCAATTAATTGAACTCAAATCCAGTTGTAGAAACATCTCAAGGATGATCAATGGAAACAGGATGCACCTGAGCTCAATTTCAAATCTCTTAGCGAAGGGTCTGGATACCTATGTAAATCAGGTATATCTGTTAAAACATTTTTATACATTTGCTAAATGTCTAAAACGCTGTTTTTGCTCTGTCATTAAAGGGTATTGTGTATCGATCGCTGAGGATTTTGTTTAATTTCATCCATGTTAGAACTAGGCTGGAACGTAACAACATGTGGAGAAAGTACTTTCCGAAGGAACTATATGTTTGGTCAAGTAATAAAGAATGTGAAATATTTTGGGTAGATGTTCCGAAAACAGATTATAACTATATTAGGACATATTATAAAGTATGAAGAGGCTTATTCATTCCCAACTGTATGTTATTTTATCATTTCATAATTGTTGTATTTGTTTTAGTATACTTTTACTGTGTACTAGATCATATGGGTAGAATTTTTTTTTCTTTTTTCTCAGACATAGATAAACAATTCCAGGTGAAAGCCAAAGGTCATAGCTTTCTGGGGGGAAACAACACTACACCATTAAAATATTGCCCTCTTGCTAGATGGATGACTAAAGCCATAGCGAAACAGTACAAAACGGCTGTCAGCTCAACTGGTTTTAAGACAATTAATAACAACAAAAAACAACGTCTACATAAATAATAATCTTTACAGTGTAGTGCTCCATACATGCTTGTGCACTGTGCAACATGTTGCATTACAATCCATAAGGTAGAAATGGTTGTTCTTCTCTGTACTCTTCAGGTTGATGAGGGGAGAGAGATCAGTTGAACCTCTTCCTTCAGGTTGATGAGGGGATAGAGGTCAGTTGAACCTCTTCCTTCAGGTTGATGAGGGGATAGAGATCAGTTGAACCTCTTCCTTCAGGTTGATGAGGGGATAAAGGTCAGTTGAACCTCTTCCTTCAGGTTGACGAGAGAGATCAGTTGAACCTCTTCTTTCAGGTTGATTAGGGGAGAGAAGTCAGTTGAACCTCTTCCTTCAGGTTGATGAGAGAGATCAGTTGAACCTCTTCTTTCAGGTTGATTAGGGGAGAGAGGTGAGTTGAACCTCTTCCTACAGGTTGATGAGAGGTGAGAGGTCAGTTGAACCTCTTCCTTCAGGTTGATGAGGGGAGAGAGGTCAGTTGAACCTCTTCCTCTCAATCATTATGTTCAATTTATCACTACTCTGCATTTCTAACACACCGGGGCCAGTCCATTTCTACTATGGACACAAGCGCAGTCCACTGGAGTCCACTAGCATCCACTAGAGTCCACTAGTGTCTAGTTTCCAGACCACACAGCCAGCAAGTCCATGTCTGGCAACAATAGCAGCAACCCACCCAAACACAGCACAGTCCATTTAGAAAGCCCTGACAGACAAGGCTGTGTATTTACTTGTACTATGGAAGATACAGTATATTGTAGACACTATAAAGTTTGCTTCATTTGGGAATCTGGTCAATCTGTGGCCATTGCGATAATTTGCTTTTTTGTGTATTACTCTTCCTCGGTCTATGGAGCCACACAGCCAAGCCAGTGAGTCAACACAACAGACAGCTCAGTCTATGGAACCACACAGCCAAGCCAGTGAGTCAACACAACAGACAGCTCAGTCTATGGAACTACACAGCCAAGCCAGTGAGTCAACACAACAGACAGCTCAGTCTATGGAACTACACAGCCATGCCAGTGAGTCAACACAACAGACAGCTCAGTCTATGGAGCCACACAGCCAAGCCAGTGAGTCAACACAACAGACAGCTCAGTCTATGGAACTACACAGCCAAGCCAGTGAGTCAACACAACAGACAGCTCAGTCTATGGAACTACACAGCCAAGCCAGTGAGTCAACACAACAGACAGCTCAGTCTATGGAACCACACAGCCAAGCCAGTGAGTCAACACAACAGACAGCTCAGTCTATGGAACCACACAGCCAAGCCAGTGAGTCAACACAACAGACAGCTCAGTCTATGGAACTACACAGCCAAGCCAGTGAGTCAACACAACAGACAGCTCAGTCTATGGAACCACACAGCCAAGCCAGTGAGTCAACACAACAGACAGCTCAGTCTATGGAGCCACACAGCCATGCCAGTGAGTCAACACAACAGACAGCTCAGTCTATGGAACTACACAGCCAAGCCAGTGAGTCAACACAACAGACAGCTCAGTCTATGGAACTACACAGCCAAGCCAGTGAGTCAACACAACAGACAGCTCAGTCTATGGAACTACACAGCCAAGCCAGTGAGTCAACACAACAGACAGCTCAGTCTATGGAACTACACAGCCAAGCCAGTGAGTCAACACAACAGACAGCTCAGTCTATGGAACTACACAGCCAAGCCAGTGAGTCAACACAACAGACAGCTCAGTCTATGGAACTACACAGCCAAGCCAGTGAGTCAACACAACAGACAGCTCAGTCTATGGAACTACACAGCCAAGCCAGTGAGTCAACACAACAGACAGCTCAGTCTATGGAACTACACAGCCAAGCCAGTGAGTCAACACAACAGACAGCTCAGTCTATGGAACTACACAGCCAAGCCAGTGAGTCAACACAACAGACAGCTCAGTCTATGGAACTACACAGCCAAGCCAGTGAGTCAACACAACAGACAGCTCAGTCTATGGAACTACACAGCCAAGCCAGTGAGTCAACACAACAGACAGCTCAGTCTATGGAACTACACAGCCAAGCCAGTGAGTCAACACAACAGACAGCTCAGTCTATGGAACCACACAGCCAAGCCAGTGAGTCAACACAACAGACAGCTCAGTCTATGGAACTACACAGCCAAGCCAGTGAGTCAACACAACAGACAGCTCAGTCTATGGAACTACACAGCCAAGCCAGTGAGTCAACACAACAGACAGCTCAGTCTATGGAACTACACAGCCAAGCCAGTGAGTCAACACAACAGACAGCTCAGTCTATGGAACTACACAGCCAAGCCAGTGAGTCAACACAACAGACAGCTCAGTCTATGGAACTACACAGCCAAGCCAGTGAGTCAACACAACAGACAGCTCAGTCTATGGAACTACACAGCCAAGCCAGTGAGTCAACACAACAGACAGCTCAGTCTATGGAACTACACAGCCAAGCCAGTGAGTCAACACAACAGACAGCTCAGTCTATGGAACTACACAGCCAAGCCAGTGAGTCAACACAACAGACAGCTCAGTCTATGGAGCCACACAGCCAAGCCAGTGAGTCAACACAACAGACAGCTCAGTCTATGGAACTACACAGCCAAGCCAGTGAGTCAACACAACAGACAGCTCAGTCTATGGAACTACACAGCCAAGCCAGTGAGTCAACACAACAGACAGCTCAGTCTATGGAACTACACAGCCAAGCCAGTGAGTCAACACAACAGACAGCTCAGTCTATGGAACTACACAGCCAAGCCAGTGAGTCAACACAACAGACAGCTCAGTCTATGGAACTACACAGCCAAGCCAGTGAGTCAACACAACAGACAGCTCAGTCTATGGAACTACACAGCCAAGCCAGTGAGTCAACACAACAGACAGCTCAGTCTATGGAGCCACACAGCTAAGCCAGTGAGTCAACACAACAGACAGCTCAGTCTATGGAACTACACAGCCAAGCCAGTGAGTCAACACAACAGACAGCTCAGTCTATGGAACAACATTTAGATCTCTCCAGACTGAGAGGCCTATCTGAGATTTTGGGCACTGCAGAGTCAAAGTGTAGTCCATCCTTGAAAGAGGGGAGGAAGAAAAGAAGAGGGAGGATTGGGAATAGAGAGAGATAGCGGGATTTTTTGTTCTCTCAGACTGTTGAGTTGTGTGTGAGTGAGTCGGTGTTGTGTGTGAGAGTGTTTGTGTCGTCACAGATTGAGACAGAGCTGTGTGTGAGTGTTTGTGTGTCAGTGTGTGTGAGTGTTTGTGTGTCAGTACAGCTCGGGACAGAAGTGTGTGTGAGTGTGTGTTTGTGGATGTGTGTGAGTGTGTGTGTGTCGCTGATGCAGGGCAGCTCCTTGGGGGAGGACTTCTCCAGAACAGAGATCTGTGTGACAGTGGAGCTCTCTGTGAAGAGGGTACGTCTTCTCCTACTGTAGCGCAGATAACCCTGAATCTGCCACTTCCATAGATGCTTCTTCAGCTCTGCCTGCACCTGGACACACGAATGCACGCACACACATGCATACGCACGCACACACACAGGCACAAACACACACACACAGAGAGAGAGAAAGAGAGAGAGCACTCCATCATTTGAAAGCACATTGAGAGGTCTGTACACAGTGTTCAGTACATAAAATAATCTTGACATCAGAGACTTGAGATAGCAGTCAATCAGAAACAAAGGGCTATTTGGGCTATTTATCTCTGCAGTAAGAACACTGCGAGTTATTCAATCAAAATCACTGTAATCCTAGATTCTAATTCTGTCATTGTAATTATGTTGGTTACTGCTTACTTCTCCATTTAGAAAACAGTAGAGCAGAGCCACCACAAAGCCCTGAGGAAGAAGAAGGAATACAAAGTGAGTTTTACAGTTATATGAACTAGCTACATGTCAAATGTACCTTACTTTGTAACACAGATTCCCCTAGGCAGTAGTGGCACACCCAAACCACGTGTGCAGGCACGCAGGCACACAGCCACACCCCTACCACGGCCCTACCACGGCCCTACCACGCCCCTACCACGCCCCTACCACACCCCTACCACGCCCCTACCACACCCCTACCACGCCCCTACCACACCCCTACCACGCCCCTACCACGCCCCTACCACACCCTACCACGCCCCTGCCACGCCCCTACCACGCCCCTGCCACGCCCCTACCACACCCCTACCACGCCCCTACCACACCCCTGCCACACCCCTACCACGCCCCTACCACACCCCTACCACGCCCCTACCACGCCCCTACCACGCCCCTACCATGCCCCTACCACACCCCTACCACACCCCTACCACGCCCCTACCACACCCCTACCACACCCCTACCACGCCCCTACCACGTCCCTACCACACCCCTACCACGCCCCTACCACGCCCCTACCACGCCCCTACCACACCCCTACCACGCCCCTACCACGCCCCTACCACACCCCTACCACGCCAATACCACACCCCTGCCACGCCCCTACCTGAAAGGATCCCAGGCCCAGCTCTATGAAGATACGGGCCTCCTCTCCTGTGTTCTCTGGTAGGAAGGCAAACACCATGTAGTGCATCCCAAACAGAGGGATCAGGAACAGAGTGGATTTAGCCAGCCTCCTGCACACAGAGAGAGAGAGAGAGAGAGAGAGAGAGAGAGCGAGAGAGAGAGAGAGAGAGAGAGAGAGAGAGAGAGAGAGAGAGAGAGAGAAAACAGATAAGAGTCACAATAATGTATTTGTGTCTGGCTCACCAAACCACCTTTACACATGTGTGTGTGTGTGTGTGTGTGTGTGTGTGTGTGTGTGTGTGTGCGCTTCTCTGAGACTCACATGAAGTGGCCAGTGTCGTGGCCCCCCACGCCTGGAGATTTGAGCTTCTGTACCAGAATACGGATCACGTTGATGAAGATGATGAAGTTGACCTGGAGCAGTGGAGGAAGAGGAAGAGTTAGGGCTGGATACTTTACAACACTGGGTGGATTAGGGTTAGAGTGGAGTTAGGATTTGGGTTGGAGTTAGGAAGTTAGGAAGTGGGTTAGGAAGAACTGGGATGTGGACATGAAACCAGGGTTAGGGTCAAGTTAGGTTAGGGTTAGGTTAGGGTTAGGTTAGGGTTAGGCCAATCACCAGTAGTGATGCTGTTATTGGCCCTTTGATGATCCACCAGATGAAGGCCACATCAGTGTCGTCCCAGCAACTACATCAGGACAGAACCACATGATATTATACAGTACAGTATTATTCCAACCACCAACAATACATTAGTATTCATGTATATAGGCCACATGACAATATCAATTCAGAGTAAGATTATAGTAAACATAAGTTTCTATCCTTACCCTCGGTTATCATAGAAGTTGCGTGTCAGAACCCACACCAACAGTATTGTAGTTGGGAGACCTAACAGATGCAGAGGACAATATCAGCTAGGTGTCCTTACTAAACCATTCCTCTTTGAGTTGCTGAGGAGAGAGAAGGACGTAAAGAGAGAAGTACAGGGGGAAAGACGTAAAAAGAGAAGGACAAAGGGAAGGAGAAAAGAAGGAGAGAGATGAGGACATGGAGAAAGTAGAAAGGAGAAGGTCACCTACCCCAGCCGATGAGTGTGTACCACCAGAAGTACTTCTTGTGTGAGACGAAGGTGAGGGCCAGGAGGGTCTGGAGGTACATGCCCTCCACCAGCAACCAGAAGTAGTTAGCCAGGATGCTAAACTGGAAGAAGGCCACCGCTGACTTACACGCCATCTACAGTACACACACACACCATATAGCAACATCAATATCAGAGTTTTCTCAGCTCTTTTATTTTTTATTTTACACTTATTTTACCAGGTAAGTTGACGAAGAACACATTCTCATTTACAGCAATGACCTGGGGAATAGTTACAGGGGAGAGGAGGGGGGATGAGTGAGCCAATTGGACGCTGAGGATGTTTAGGTGGCCATGATGGTATGAGGGCCAGATTGACACCCCTACGCAATGTGCGGGGGTACAGGTTAGTTGAGGTAATTTATACATGTAGGTAGGGGTGAAGTGACTATGAATAGATGATAAACAGCGAGTAGCACCAAAACAAATATTTTCTTAACTCTTCTCGAACTGCACTGTTGGTTAAGGTCTTGTAAGTAAGCATTTCACGGTATACCTCTCATAAATACAAGTAGTAATGCAGTCCATTTCTCCTCTACTTTGAGCCAGGAGAGATTGACATGCGTATTATTAATATTAGCTCTCTGGGTACATCCAAGGGTCAGTCGTGCTGCCCTGTTCTGAGCCAACTGCAATTTCCCTAAGTCACTTTTTGTGGCACCTGACCACACGACTGAACAGTAGTCCAGGTGTGACAAAACTAGGGCCTGTAGGACCTGCCTTGTTGATAGTGTTGTTAATAAGGTATAAACTAGAGCCTGTAGGACCTGCCTTGTTGATAGTGTTGTTAAGAAGGTAGAAACTAGGGCCTGTAGGACCTGCATTGTTGATAGTGCTGTTAAGAAGGTAGAAACTAGAGCCTGTAGGACCTGCCTTGTTGATAGTGTTGTTAAGAAGGTAGACACTAGAGCCTGTAGGACCTGCCTTGTTGATAGTGTTGGTAAGAAGGTAGAGCAGTGCTTTATTATGGACATTCTTCTCCCTATCTTAGCTACTGTTGTATCACTATGTTTTGACCATGACAGTTTACAATCCAGGGTAACTCCAAGCAGTTTAGTCATCTCAACATGCTCCATTTCCACATTATTTATTACAAGATTTAGTTGAGGTTTATGGTTTAGTGAATGTTTTGTCCCAAATACAATGCTTTTAGTTTTAGAAATATTTAGGACTGACTTATTCCTTGCCACCCACTCTGAAACTAACTACAGTTCTTTGTTAAGAGTTGCAGTTAGGACTATCTTATTCTGCATACTTAGACACTTTAGTCAAAGCCAGTGGCATTTCATTAGTAAAGATTGAAAAAAGTAATGGGCCTAGACAGCTGCCCTGGGGAATTCCTGATTCTATCTGGGTTATGTTGGAGAAGCTTCCATTAAAGAACACCCTCTGTGTTCTGTTAGACAGGTAACACTTTATCCAAATTATAGCAGAGGGTGTAAAGCCATGATAATTATGCTTTTCCAGCAGCAGACTATGATCGATAATGTCAAAAGCCTCACTGAAGTCTAACAAAACATCCCCCACAATCTTTTTATCATCCATTTCTCTCAGCCAAACATCAGTCATTTGTGAAAGTGCTGTGCTTGTTGAATGTCCTTCCCTATAAGCGTGCTGAACGTTTGTTGTCAATGTGTTTACTGTAAAATATTATTGTATCTGGTCAAACACCATTTTTTCCAAAAGTTTACTAAGTGTTGGTAACAGGCTGATTGGTCAGATATTTGAGCCAGCAAAGGGGGCTTTACTATTCTTAGGTTTCGGAATGACTTTTACTTCCCTCCAAGCCTGGGGGCACACACTTTCTAGCTTAAATTGAAAACATGGTAAATACGAGTGGCAATATCATCCACTATTATCCTCAGTAATTTTCCATCCAAGTTGTCAGACCACGGTGGCTTGTCATTGTTGATAGACAATAATCATTTATTTTAGCCTAAAATTGTGTGTGTGTGTGCTTGTCTAGGAGAGTTGTAATTACACTCTAATCAGGGTCAGACTCAATATGTCCTCTTATGTGAGGTTGGGCCCATTCAGGTTTCAGTCGATATGGTGGTGAGGGTCAGGAGGGACAGCTATCAGCCAGGAGCACCACTCCTCAATTATTTAACCCTGCATCACCCCCCAAACACACACACACTGCCACCTCCACTCCTCCCCTGTACCCCTCTGGTGACTCCCTGAACCCCAATCACACTGCCACCTCCACCCCTCCCCTGTACCCCTCTGTTGACTCCCTGAGCCACAATCACACTGCCACCTCCACACCTCCCCTGTACCCTTCTGGTGACTCCCTGAGCCACAATCACACTGCCACCTCCACACCTCCCCTGTACCCTTCTGGTGACTCCCTGAGCCACAATCATACTGCCACCTCCACCCCTCCCCTGTACCCCTCTGGTGACTCCCTGAACCCCAATCATACTGCCACCTCCACCCCTCCCCTGTACCCCTCTGGTGACTCCCTGAACCCCAATCATACTGCCACCTCCACCCCTCCCCTGTACCCCACTGGTGACTCCCTGAGCCACAATCATACTGCCACCCTTCTCTACTTCTGCAGTAGTCTCTGTAATCCCCTATCTCCTCTCTGTGCTGTGGATTTAGCTTCTAAATATAGAACCTGGTGTCCTGTTGGGGTGCAAGAGACCTCTCTCTCTCTCTCTCTCTCTCTCTTTCCCTCTCCCTTTATATTTCTCTCTCTTTATCTATCTTCTCTTATCTGTCTCTCTCCCCTCCCCTCCCCTCTCTTTCTCCCCTCTCTCTCTTTGTCCCTCTCTCATCATTCTCTCTCCCTTATCAGTCTCTCTCTCTCTTTCATCACTCTTAATGAGTCACCACTGATATTCTGATCCAATGGGCCTCACTGCCACAGAAAAGGACCAAAGTCGACTGGACGACTCACTCTTTTTAGAAGCAGGCCAATGTTTTAGCATAAAAGTATTTGGAGGAGAAAGTCTTGACTCGCTGTCTCTCACAGATTCATTTCAATGAGCTAAAATGTGCTCTAGTCAGATAGCGTTCACAGCACCCTCTGATGCTTTTCCCATACAACAAGATGAGTCATACATCTGAAGGCAATGACATTCAAAAGAGGAAAGTGCACGGATGAAGACAGACCTATAAAGCCACAGGAACTTAGTAGAAATCGGTGGTATACACTATATGAACTTACATGACAGTAATACAGATATGGTATAGAATATCTAAATATATGGTGATATAACAGGTGAAGGTGTGACAGGGAGTTACAAATAGTATTAAGACAGTAAGTCCAGTATAGTTTGTGTCGCTTGTTGATGACAGCATGACACTCACGGTGGACATGAAGCAGTGGTCCAGGGTCTCATCAGCGAACAGAACTCCGTCCTTGATGAAAACGGCACTGGCTCTCAGGATGAATGAGGAAAATAGGTTGATGTGGATGTAGTTCCTGGTACAGTGGAACTTCCTGTACAGGAGAGTCAACTTCCTGTTAGACTGACCTCATTTCCTGTCATGTTAGAGGGTCCATATTGAACTATAATGCCTATATGACCGCAATCCAGTCTTCCAGTGTTATCTATTTGTCATCACAGCTTTATCATGTATCTGTGTGTATCGAAGGAATAAATATTGGACTGAGTACGTCCTAGTGTTACCTGAACACAGTGAAGACAAAGATGGCTGATATGAGGGAGACGAGGGAGGTGGCATATCCAGCGGTGTACACCTGACTGATGGTGTAGAAGTATGTTGTCTGGAAAGCAACAGGTCAGAGGTCAAAAAGAAACATATAGTGCAGGCTTAACCTCAGTTTTATAACTGAGAGGACTTCAAATCCCATCAGTAGGCTGCCCTCTATGTCCCTCATATAATCAATCATAGAATAATGTCATGCCATACTGTATACTGAGAAAGCAGTACAAGTGTAGCGAATGAACATATCGGGCCAGGGAAGATACTGTTGTGTTTCTGTCTAGGGAGTTACACTGCTTCATAAGCGTTTTCAGATGCACAGCACGATCACACACCTTCCTCATGGCCTTGGCAAGTGTATGTGTGTCTGCGTCTTCTAGGTGTACGAGGGTGTGTGGAGATACGTGTCTCTGCGTCTTCTAGGTGTACGAGGGTGTGTGGAGATTGTGTGTCTGCGTCTTCTAGGTGTACGAGGGTGTGTGGAGATACGTGTCTCTGCGTCTTCTAGGTGTATGAGGGTGTGTGGAGATTGTGTGTCTGCGTCTTCTAGGTGAACGAGGGTGTGTGGAGATTGTGTGTCCTCATCTTCTAGGTGTACGAGGGTGTGTGGAGATTGTGTGTATATGGGGAGTGGTTGGGAATGAGAAAGAGGGAGGGATGTGACAGGAGGATGAGAAGAGCCCCCTGAGCAATCAGCTATCAGCTAGGAAGTCTGGGATGTTAATCTATCCTTCTCATCTCTCACTCTGTCTGTCCTACCATTTATTTTCTCTTTACCTTTCCTTTCAAACTTGTGATTTGTCTAAATGTATGTGTTGCCAGATGGTTAGCGTGAATGGCCTGCAGAAACAGCCAGGGCTTTCTCAGATGAATACTCAAATATCCATTGTTAGTGATGTAACGAGAGATAGTAGTGGCCGACCTGTTAGTAACAAAATAAAGTAACACAACCGACGTTCGACAATGCTTACAGCATGTGAATGAGAGAGAGAGAGAGAGAGAGAGAGAGAGAGAGAGAGAGAGAGAGAGAGAGAGAGACAGAGAGAGAGACAGAGAGAGAGAGACAGAGAGAGAGAGAGAGGGAGAGAGAGACAGAGAGAGACAGAGAGAGAGAGAGAGAGAGAGAGAGAGAGAGAGACAGAGAGAGAGAGACAGAGAGAGAGAGAGAGGGAGGGAGAGACAGAGAGAGACAGAGAGAGAGAGAGAGAGAGAGAGAGAGAGAGAGAGAGAGACAGAGAGAGAGAGACAGAGAGAGAGAGAGAGGGAGAGAGAGACAGAGAGAGACAGAGAGAGAGAGAGAGAGAGAGAGAGAGAGAGAGACAGAGAGAGAGAGACAGAGAGAGAGAGAGAGGGAGAGAGAGACAGAGAGAGACAGAGAGAGAGAGAGAGAGAGAGAGACAGAGAGAGAGAGAGAGAGAGAGAGAGAGAGAGAGAGACAGAGAGAGAGAGAGAGGGAGAGAGAGACAGAGAGAGAGAGAGAGAGAGACAGAGAGAGAGAGACAGAGAGAGAGAGAGAGAGAAAGAGAAAGAGAGAGAGAGAGAGAGTGAGAGAAAGAGAGACAGAGAGAGAGAGAGAGAGAGAGAGAGAGAGAGAGAGAGAGAGAGGAGAGACAAAAAGAGTAGGCCTATAGAGTGAGATAGGTAATTCAGACTGAATAAGTAGATGGCTGAATAAGTACACGACTGAATAAGTACATGAATTAATGTCTCAGTGGAGTTGTTACATTTTGAAATGTGACAAATTCTCCCCTCAACCAATCCCATTCTATCTCCCCTGAGATGAAAATGTAATAATGACAATTTGGATGAGTGATTAAATGAGTGAGTAAGTAAAAGAGAAGGTTCAGGTCGAGAGTGGTGTGGTGGGGTGTCTCTAACCTCTGATCCTGTCTCTGACTCATCTGCGAACTCACAGGCCTCCTCATATGTAGGGTACAGCTCTGTCCAGCCAGCCTTCGTACAGTTCCTGAAGATGTAGCCTGGTAAACAGATCAACCAATCAGAGGTAGACTGCAGGTCTAATCCCCGGGACTAAACTCAAGAGGGTTGCCAGTTCATTCTCACCTCACATAGAATAACAAGACAGATGGATGCATTCATGAGATAGAAACAAAAACAATAATCCATAGAGTTTTACAGTACAACACTGTTCAATAATGTACAATACTAGACAGTGAAATACTGTAAAACAGAATGCAGCAGGCAAATTCATTATGTAGAGAACTGTCTTCTCTATGCACTATATATCTCTTTATAATCATACTTATCATGTACTGTATATCTCTTTATAATCATACTTATCATGTACTGTATATCTCTTTATAATCATACTTATCATGTACTGTATATCTCTTTCTAATCATACTTATCATGTACTGTATATCTCTTTATAATCATACTTATCATGTGCTGTATATCTCTTTATAAACATACTTATCATGTACTGTATATCTCTTTATAATCATACTCATCATGTACTGTATATCTCTTTATAATCATACTTATCATATACTGTATATCTCTTTATAATCATGCTCATCATGTACTGTATATCTCTTTATAATCATACTCATCATTGACTGTATATGATTGCCTGTGTGTTCCTGTGTGCATGTGTGTGTTCCTGTGTGCGTGTGTGTGTTCCTGTGTGCATGTGTGTGTTCCTGTGTGCGTGTGTGTGTTCCTGTGTGCATGTGTGTGTTCCTGTGTGCGTGTGTGTGTTCCTGTGTGCGTGTGTGTGTTCCTGTGTGCGTGTGTGTGTTCCTGTGTGTGTGTGTGTGTTCCTGTGTGCGTGTGCGTGTTCCTGTGTGTGTGTGTGTGTTCCTGTGTGCGTGTGTGTTCCTGTGTGCGTGTGTGTGTTCCTGTGTGCGTGTTGTTTTCATGTTGATAGGGGTTAAGGGATCAGAGAGGGCTGTGTAATTATTTCTACAGACTGATTAGACAGAGGATTAGATGAACCACAGAGGGCAACGACACAAGAGATCTTAGAGGCAGGAAACAATGAACAGCTAGAAACACACCACACACAGAGAGAGAAGAGGGGAAGAGATGGAAACAAACACTGACAAGGGAGGGGAAAGAGAGAGATTTCATTATGTCTTTCAGCAGCAGAGAAAATGGAGACAATACATTGACAGAGAGAACTTACATAGAAAGAGAAAACAGCATGAGGGAGAAACCAAGAGAAGTCCTATGAAAAAGCAGGTAATGAGGAGAAGAGAGAAAGGGAGGATGAGGATAAGAGAGAAAAGGAGGATGAGGATAAGAGAGGAGGGGAGGATAAGAGAGGAGAGGAGGAGGATGATAAGAGAGGAGGGGAGGATAAGAGAGGAGGATAAGGATAAAAGAGGAGAGGAGAGGAGGATGAAGATAAGAGAGGAGGGGAGGATAAGAGAGGAGAGGAGGATGATGATAAGAGAGGAGGGGAGGATAAGAGAGGAGAGGAGGATAAGGATAAGAGAGGAGAGGAGGATAAGGATAAGAGAGGAGAGGAGAGGAGGATGAGGATAAGAGAGGAGAGGAGAGGAGAATGAGGATAAGAGAGCAGAGGAGGATGAGGATAAGAGAGGAGGGGAGGATAAGAGAGGAGAGGAGGATAAGGATAAGAGAAGAGAGGAGAGGAGGATGATGATAATAGAGGAAAGGAGAGGAGGATGAGGATAAGAGAGCAGAGGAGGATGAGGATAAGAGAGGAGAGGAGGATGAGGATAAGAGGAGAGGAGGACGAGGATAAGAGAGGAGGGGAGGATAATAGAGTAGAGGAGGATGAGGATAAGAGAGGAGGATGAGGATAAGAGAGGAGGGGAGGATAATAGACTAGAGGAGGATGTGGATAAGAGAAGAGGGGAGGATAAGAGAGGAGAGGAGGATAAGGATAAGAGAAGAGGGGAGGATAAGAGAGGAGAGGAGGATAAGGATAAGAGAGGAGAGGAGGATGAGGATAAGAGAGGCGGATGAGGATAAGAGGAGAGGAGGATGAGGATAAGAGAGGAGGGGAGGATAATAGAGTAGAGGAGGATGTGGATAAGAGAGGAGAGGAGGATGAGGATAAGAGAGGAGGGGAGGATGAGGAAAAGAGAGGAGAGGAGGATTAGGATAAGAGAGGAGAGGAGGATGAGGATAAGAGAGGAGGGAAGGATGAGGATTAGAGAGTAGAGGAGGAAGAGGATAAGAAAGGAGAGGAGGATGAGGATAAGAGAGGAGAGGAGGATGAGGACAAGAGAGTAGAGGAGGATGAGGATAAGGGAGTAGAGGAGGATGAGGATAAGAGAGGAGGGGGGATGAGGATAAGAGAGGAAGATGAGGATAAGAGAAGAGAGGGGGATGAGGATAAGAGAGGAGGGGAGCATAAGAGAGGAGAGGAGGGGAGGATGAGGATAAGAGAGGAAGATGAGGATAAGAGTTGACAGGGGGACGAGGATAAGAGAGGACGGGAGCATAAGAGAGGAGAGGAGGGGAGGATGAGGATGAGAGGAGAGGAGGATGAGGATAAGATAGGAGGAGAGGATAAGGGAGGAGAGGAGAATGAGGGAAAGAGGGGATGGAAGGATGAGGATAAGAGAGGAGAGGAGGATGAAGATAAGAGAGGAGGATGAGGATAAGAGAGGAGGATGAGGATAAGAGAGGAGGGGAGGATGAGAATAAGAGAGGAGAGGAGGATGAGGATAAGAGAGGAGGGGAGGATGATGATAAGAGAGGAGAGGAGGATGAGGATAAGAAAGGAGAGGAGGATAAGAGAGGAGGGGAGGATGAGGATAAGAGAGGAGAGGAGGATGAGGGTAAGAGAGTAGAGTAGGATGAGGATAAGAGAGTAGAGGAGGATGAGGATAAGAGAGGAGGGAAGGATAAGAGAGGAGGGGAGGATGAGGATAAGAGAGGAGAGGATTAGAGAGTAGAGGAGGAAGAGGATAAGAAAGGAGAGGAGGATGAGGATAAGAGAGGAGAGGAGGATGAGGACAAGAGAGTAGAGTAGGATGAGGATAAGGGAGTAGAGGAGGATGAGGATAAGAGAGGAGGGGGGATGAGGATAAGAGAGGAAGATGAGGATAAGAGAAGAGAGGGGGATGAGGATAAGAGAGGAGGGGAGCATAAGAGAGGAGAGGAGGGGAGGATGAGGATAAGAGAGGAGGAGAGGATAAGAGAGGAGAGGAGGATGAGGGAAAGAGAGGAGGGGAGGATGAGGATAAGAGAGGAGAGGAGGATGAAGATAAGAGAGGAGAGGAGGATGAGGATAAGAGAGGAGGTGAGGATGAGGATAAGAGAGGAGAGGAGGATAAGAGAGGAGGGGAGAATGAGGATAAGAGAGGAGAGGAGGATAAGAGAGGAGAGGAGTATGAGGATAAGAGAGTAGAGGAGGATAAGAGAGGAGAGGAGGATGAGGATAAGATAGGAGAGGAGGATGAGGATAAGAAAGGAGGGGGGGATAAGAGAGGAGAGGAGGATGAGGAAAAGAGAGGAGAGGAGGATGTGGATAAGAGAGGAGACGAGGATGAGAATAAGAGAGGAGGGGAGGATAAGACAGGAGAGGATGATGAGGATAAGAGAGGAGGGGAGGATAAGAGAGGAGAGGAGTATGAGGATAAGAGAGTAGAGGAGGATGCGGATAAGAAAGTAGAGGAGGATGAGGATAAGAGAGTAGAGGAGGATGGGGATAAGAGAGGAGGATCAGGATAAGAGAGGAGGGGAGGATAAGAGAGGAGAGGAGGATGAGGATAAGAGAGGAGAGGATGAGGAGGATAAGAAAGGAGAGGAGGATGAGGGTAAGAGAGTAGAGGAGGATGAGGATAAGGGGAGAGGAGGACGAGGATAAGAGAGGAGGGGAGGATAATAGAGTAGAGGAGGATGAGGATAAGAGAGGAGGATGAGGATAAGAGAGGAGGGGAGGATAATAGAGTAGAGGAGGATGTGGATAAGAGAAGAGGGGAGGATAAGAGAGGAGAGGAGGATAAGGATAAGAGAAGAGGGGAGGATAAGAGAGGAGAGGAGGATAAGGATAAGAGAGGAGAGGAGGATGAGGATAAGAGAGGCGGATGAGGATAAGAGGAGAGGAGGATGAGGATAAGAGAGGAGGGGAGGATAATAGAGTAGAGGAGGATGTGGATAAGAGAGGAGAGGAGGATGAGGATAAGAGAGGAGGGGAGGATGAGGAAAAGAGAGGAGAGGAGGATTAGGATAAGAGAGGAGAGGAGGATGAGGATAAGAGAGGAGGGAAGGATGAGGATTAGAGAGTAGAGGAGGAAGAGGATAAGAAAGGAGAGGAGGATGAGGATAAGAGAGGAGAGGAGGATGAGGACAAGAGAGTAGAGGAGGATGAGGATAAGGGAGTAGAGGAGGATGAGGATAAGAGAGGAGGGGGGATGAGGATAAGAGAGGAAGATGAGGATAAGAGAAGAGAGGGGGATGAGGATAAGAGAGGAGGGGAGCATAAGAGAGGAGAGGAGGGGAGGATGAGGATAAGAGAGGAAGATGAGGATAAGAGTTGACAGGGGGACGAGGATAAGAGAGGACGGGAGCATAAGAGAGGAGAGGAGGGGAGGATGAGGATGAGAGGAGAGGAGGATGAGGATAAGATAGGAGGAGAGGATAAGGGAGGAGAGGAGAATGAGGGAAAGAGGGGATGGAAGGATGAGGATAAGAGAGGAGAGGAGGATGAAGATAAGAGAGGAGGATGAGGATAAGAGAGGAGGATGAGGATAAGAGAGGAGGGGAGGATGAGAATAAGAGAGGAGAGGAGGATGAGGATAAGAGAGGAGGGGAGGATGATGATAAGAGAGGAGAGGAGGATGAGGATAAGAAAGGAGAGGAGGATAAGAGAGGAGGGGAGGATGAGGATAAGAGAGGAGAGGAGGATGAGGGTAAGAGAGTAGAGTAGGATGAGGATAAGAGAGTAGAGGAGGATGAGGATAAGAGAGGAGGGAAGGATAAGAGAGGAGGGGAGGATGAGGATAAGAGAGGAGAGGATTAGAGAGTAGAGGAGGAAGAGGATAAGAAAGGAGAGGAGGATGAGGATAAGAGAGGAGAGGAGGATGAGGACAAGAGAGTAGAGTAGGATGAGGATAAGGGAGTAGAGGAGGATGAGGATAAGAGAGGAGGGGGGATGAGGATAAGAGAGGAAGATGAGGATAAGAGAAGAGAGGGGGATGAGGATAAGAGAGGAGGGGAGCATAAGAGAGGAGAGGAGGGGAGGATGAGGATAAGAGAGGAGGAGAGGATAAGAGAGGAGAGGAGGATGAGGGAAAGAGAGGAGGGGAGGATGAGGATAAGAGAGGAGAGGAGGATGAAGATAAGAGAGGAGAGGAGGATGAGGATAAGAGAGGAGGTGAGGATGAGGATAAGAGAGGAGAGGAGGATAAGAGAGGAGGGGAGAATGAGGATAAGAGAGGAGAGGAGGATAAGAGAGGAGAGGAGTATGAGGATAAGAGAGTAGAGGAGGATAAGAGAGGAGAGGAGGATGAGGATAAGATAGGAGAGGAGGATGAGGATAAGAAAGGAGGGGGGGATAAGAGAGGAGAGGAGGATGAGGAAAAGAGAGGAGAGGAGGATGTGGATAAGAGAGGAGACGAGGATGAGAATAAGAGAGGAGGGGAGGATAAGACAGGAGAGGATGATGAGGATAAGAGAGGAGGGGAGGATAAGAGAGGAGAGGAGTATGAGGATAAGAGAGTAGAGGAGGATGCGGATAAGAAAGTAGAGGAGGATGAGGATAAGAGAGTAGAGGAGGATGGGGATAAGAGAGGAGGATCAGGATAAGAGAGGAGGGGAGGATAAGAGAGGAGAGGAGGATGAGGATAAGAGAGGAGAGGATGAGGAGGATAAGAAAGGAGAGGAGGATGAGGGTAAGAGAGTAGAGGAGGATGAGGATAAGGGTGTAGAGGAGGATAAGGATAAGAGAGGAGGGGAGGATGAGGATAAGAGAGGAAGATGAGGATAAGAGATGACAGGGGGACGAGGATAAGAGAGGACGGGAGCATAAGAGAGGAGAGGAGGGGAGGATGAGGATGAGAGGAGAGGAGGATGAGGATAAGATAGGAGGAGAGGATAAGGGAGGAGAGGAGAATGAGGGAAAGAGAGGATGGAAGGATGAGGATAAGAGAGGAGAGGAGGATGAAGATAAGAGAGGAGGATGAGGATAAGAGAGGAGGATGAGAATAAGAGAGTAGGGGAGGATGAGAATAAGAGAGGATAGGAGGATGAGGATAAGAGAGGAGGGGAGGATGATGATAAGAGAGGAGAGGAGGATGAGGATAAGAAAGGAGAGGAGGATAAGAGAGGAGGGGAGGATGAGGATAAGAGAGGAGAGGAGGATGAGGGTAAGAGAGTAGAGTAGGATGAGGATAAGAGAGTAGAGGAGGATGAGGATAAGAGAGGAGGGAAGGATTAGAGAGGAGGGGAGGATGAGGATAAGAGAGGAGAAGAGGATGATAAGAGAGTAGAGGAGGATGAGGATATGAGAGGAGGGGAGGGTAAGAGAGGAGAGGAGGATGAGGATAAGAGAGTAAAGGAGGATGAGGATAAGAGAGGAGAGGAGGATGAGGATAAGAGAGGAGAGGAGGATGAGGATAAGAGAGGAGGGGAGGATAAGAGAGGAGAGGAGGATGAGGATAAGAGAGTAGAGGAGAATGAGGATAAGAGAGGAGAGGAGGATGAGGATAAGAGAGGAGAGGAGGATGAGGATAAGAGAGGAGGGGAGGATAAGAGAGGAGAGGAGGATGAGGATAAGAGAGTAGAGGAGGATGAGGATATGAGAGGAGGGGAGGATAAGAGAGGAGAAGAGGATGAGGATAAGAGAGGAGGGGATGATAAGAGAGGAGAGGAGGATGAGGATAAGAGAGTCGAGGAGGATGAGGATAAGAGAGGAGAGGAGGATGAGGATAAGAGAGGAGGGGAGGATAAGAGAGGAGAGGAGGATGAGGATAAGAGAGTAGAGGAGAATGAGGATAAGAGAGGAGAGGAGGATGAGGATAAGAGAGGAGAGGAGGATGAGGATAAGAGAGTAGAGGAGGATGAGGATAAGAGAGGAGGGGATGATAAGAGAGGAGAGGAGGATGAGGATAAGAGAGTCGAGGAGGATGAGGATAAGAGAGGAGAGGAGGATGAGGATAAGAGAGGAGGGGAGGATAAGAGAGGAGAGGAGGATGAGGATAAGAGAGTAGAGGAGAATGAGGATAAGAGAGGAGAGGAGGATGAGGATAAAAGAGGAGAGGAGGATGAGGATTTGAGAGGAGAGGAGGATGAGGATAAGAGAGTAGAGGAGGATGAGGATAAGAGAGGAGGGAAGGATAAGAGAGGAGGGGAGGATGAGGATAAGAGAGGAGAGGATTATGATAAGAGAGTAGAGGATGAGGATATGAAAGGAGGGGAGGATAAGAGAGGAGAGGAGGATGAGGATAAGAGAGTAGAGGAGAATGAGGATAAGAGAGGAGAGGAGGATGAGGATAAGAGAGTAGGGGAGAATGTGGATAAGAGAGGAGAGGAGGATGAGGATAAGAGAGGAGGATGAGGATAAGAGAGGAGGGGAGGATAAAAGAGGAGAGGAGGATGAGGATAAGTGAGTAGAGGAGGATGAGGATAAGAGAGGAGAGTAGGATGAGGATAAGAGAGGAGAGGAGGACTAGGCCATCACAATGACGGACTCCATCAAACACACAACTATAAGCACGCGCACGCACACACACACACACACACAGTGTGATGTTATGATGGAGGAGGGGTGTCAGTCCGTCACAGGAGAAATAGCCCCACTGCTCAGTTCATTAGGATTTAATGGATCGGACCATATTTCCATCTGCTTCTTAGTAAGATAGGTGGGAGGCGATATGTTGACGCACCTCCCTCTGTCCTCTGGAGAGACTGATAACTCTCTCTTACACTAGAGTACATACAAACCCTCAACACTCAATTAACACACAAACTTTCTCTATACCGCTCATACAAACACCGTCCTCCTGTCTAGCAGCTGTTTGGCAGTAGCAGCCTACAGAGCTGATACCTTCATCCTCCTCCAAGGGTCATCTTGATGTCACCAGCAGGGTGCAGGGTGCAGGGTGCAGGGTGCAGGGTGCAGGGTGGGGACAACAGGGAGCTAAAACCTCAACCTCAAGGGGATAGGCTGTTATACTCTGTATACGGATGAATTGATTTGGGGAGAAATGACAACTCATTAGGCTCAACGATGTAGGAGACAGGCTGTTATGTAGTCTGGAGCCAGCTAGCTGCATGAGATTTGATTATGGCTTCCAGAATAGGTGTTGTGTATCTCCATGATGACTTGATTTTGCAGTCGAAGCATCTTTCACTACTCTCTCTATGTCACTTCTCCTGCCTCCTGTCTCCTGCCTCCTGTCTCCTGTCTCCTGCCTCCTGTCTCCTCCTGTCTCCTGTATCCTGTCTCCTGTCTCCTGTCTCCTGTCTCCTGTCTCCTGTCTCCTGCCTCCTGCCTCCTGTCTCCTGCCTCCTGCCTCCTGCCTCCTGCCTCCTGCCTCCTGCCTCCTGTCTTCTGTCTCCTGTCTCCTGCCTCCTGTCTCCTGCTTCTGGCCTGCCACTGTAGGAGATGTACATTACCAGTCAGAAGTTTGGACACACCTACTCATTCAAGGGTTTTTCTTTATTTTGACTATTTTCTACATTGTAGAATAATAGTGAAGACATCAAAACTATGAAATAGCACATATGGAATTATGTAGTAACCCCAAAAAATATATATAGTTTACATTTCATATTCTTCAAAGTAGCCATCCTGTAACATGCTGACAGCATTGCACACGCTTGGCATTCCCTCAACCAGCTTTAAGGCTAGGCCCCTTTCTTCTCCCTTCCTGTCTGAATGATGTGCCCGAAGTAAACTGCCTGTAGCTCAAGCTCTGAAGCCAGGATATGCATAGAATTGGTACCATTGGAAAGAAAGATCTTTAAAGTTTGTAGAAATGTAGGAGTAAAATAGAATAATGTCAAAAAATGTAGGAGACTATAACACAATAGATATGGTAGGAGAAAACCAACCTGAGTTTTTTTTTGAGACCATGCTCTTACAATGGAAAGCATAGGGGCATACTGAATTCTAGCTCCCAGGATGCAATTCCTATGGCTTCCACAGGGGGTCAGCAGTCTACATTCAAGGTGTCAGGCTTGTAACGTCCAAAACAAATAAGAATAATCAGTTTTAGTACAGGGACACAGTCTTGGAAATTCGTGTTTGGGAATGCGATGACGACAAGACGCACCTGCTAAAACCGGATTCCTATTGAACATACTTCTTTCCATAAGAAATATTATAGTTTGACTACATTTTAGGGTATCTGAGGAGTAAACAAAAATGTATTTTGACTTGTTTGTACAAAGTTTGGGGTAGATTTTCAGATTCCTTTCGCTGCATGTTGAACGAGTGGATTACTCAAATCGATGGCACCAACTAAACTGACTTTTTGGGATATAAAGAAGGATTTTATCTAACAAAACGACACTACATGTTATAGCTGGCACCCTTTGGATGACAAATCAGAGGACGATTTTCAAAAAGTAAGTGAATATTTAATCGCTATTTGTGAATTTATGAAACCTGTGCCGGTGGAAAAATATTTTGATGTGGGGCGCCTTCCTCAAACAAGCTCATGGTATGCCTTCACTGTAATAGCTACTGTAAATTGGACAGTGCAATTAGATTAACAAGAATTTAAGCTTTCAACCGATATAAGACACTTGTATCTACCTAAATGTTTAATATCCATAATTTTAATGATTATTTATTTGAATTACGCCCCCCAGTTTCACCGGATGTTGTCCCGCTAGCGGGACGCCTGAGGAATGCTTTTCCAACAATCTTTAAGGAGTTCCCACATATGCTGAGCAATTTTGGGCTGCTTTTCCTTCACTCTGCAGTCCAATTCATCCCAAACCACCTCAATTGGGTTGAGGTCGGGTGATTGTGGAGGCCAGGTCATCTGATGCAGCACTCCATCACTCTCCTTCTTGGTCAAATAGCCCTTACACAGTCTGGGGGTTGGGTCATTGTCCTGTTGAAAAACAAATGATAGTCCCACTAAGCGCAAACCAGATGGGATGGCGTATCGCTGCAGAATACTGTGGTAGCCATGCTGGTTAAGTGTGCCTTGAATTATAAATAAATCACAGACAGTGTCACCAGCAAAGCACCCCCACACCATCACACCTTCTTCTCTATAATTAATGGTGGGAACCACATGTAACCCTCTCACCAGGCTCGAATTTGATATTACCTTTCTTAGAATATCTGAACAGCATGAGATATTTGGTGAGAAGGACATATACAATGAGAATCCCTGTTGGAAACTCGCTAGGGTGATGACAACACCTTCTGATTGAATGATCATAGATTTTTGTTATTATATTATGATATGCTTTCCCATATAAAATGAAACAGAAACAATGAATGACTTCACCAACGCAACAGACATAAGGTTCAATATGTATATTATCACATTTTCAACGTACCACATCAAAATAAATAAAAATAATAAACCCCAATGATTTTTCACAACCCATGTCCAAATTACTTGCAAGCTTGGTTAAACCCTTTGGCACGCGTTGGAGCTCAAAAAAATGTCTACTTACATAAAGTCCCGAAGCACCCCACTGTTGTAGTTACTCACTACTCGTAGATATTTCCTCAGCGAAGCATAGCAATTCCGTGCTGGTGTCCTCACAAGATCCACAGCAAGCACAGCAGTCAATGCAAACAGTACTTCTTAGCAGCATCAGATAACCCATGGAAATATGAACTCGTTCATCTTCCACAAGCAATTCTCTCCACGTCTCGCACGATTCTAGGCTAACCTCGCACGATGCTAAATACATCCACGATGAAACAGTCTCTACTAAGTCTTTCAACCTCTTAGGGCTAGGTGTCCCTTTAGCAGAACACCTGTTGACAACTCTAAATAAATAATTCAAATAAATAATCATAAAAATTATGGATATTATTAAACATTTAGGGACATACAAGTGTCTTATATCGGTTAAACGTTTAAAGTCTTGTTCATCTAACTGCATTGTCCGATTTACAATAGGCTTTACAGCGAAAGCATGCCATGCGATTGTTTGAGGACGGCGCCCGTCATCAAAATATTTTTCAACCAGCACAGGCTTCATAAAATCACAAATAGCGAATAAATATTCAGTTACTTTTTGAAAGTCTTCCACTGATTTGCAATCAAAAGGGTCCCAGCTACAACATGCATGGTAGTTTTGTTAGATAAAATCCTTCTTTATATCCCAAAAAGTCAGTTTAGTTGGAGCCATCGATTTGAGTAATCCACTCGTTCAACATGCAGAGAACGGACTTGTTCAACATGCAGAAAGGACCAGAAAGGACAAGTCAAAATATGTTTATATTTAATCCTCAGGTACCCTAAAATGTAATCAAACTATAATATTTCATACGGAAAAAAGTATGTTCAATAGAATAAGCAGGCGCGCATCCTCTTCGTCGCATGCACAGACTGATTTCCAACTCTGACTCCCAGTACCAAAACTCAAAATTCTTCCTTGTTTGGGAAGAAACAAGCCTGAAACCTTGAACATAGACTGTTGCCATCGAGTGGAAGTCATACAAATTGCAATCTGGGAGCTGGAATTGCATATAGACGCATAGCTTTCCATTGTAAGAGCATGGGCTCTCAAAAATAAACAATTTCCGGTTGGTTTTTCTTTGTATTTTCTCCTACCATATCAATTGTGTTATAGTCTCATACATTATTTTAACATTTCTACAAACTTCAAAGTGGTTCTTTCCAATGGTACCAATTCTATGCATATCCTGGCTTCTGTGCCTGAGTAACAGGCAGTTTACTTTGGGCACGTCAAACTCTATTATAAAATCAAAATCAGTATTTCCCTTCAAAACTTGGTAGGTATATGTTTTGTTCTATTTTTCTTCACCAACACTGGTAATATATTTCCATACTTTTCAACATCTCTCCCTCTTTTTCCAACGTCTCCCTTTCCCCAGGCCTCCTGTTAACCAGGTCAGCTCTCCCCATTGGCCACAGCTTAACAAGCTACCTTATTGGTCAAAACTTAAACCTCAAAGTATACCAACCTATTCACTTGTACATTAAAGAAATACTTCTTTAAAAGAAATGCATTAACAACATAATTCAGGAGCAATTCGATCACCTTTAAAATCTAATACCAATTAATTATAGCAAATAAACTCTATACCTGGTTTTAACAAGGGTATTACACACACATGCAGAGATCTTCCATTCATCTGTGTCTCACAAAGACACGGCGGTTGGAACCAAAAATCTCAAATTTGGACTCATCAGACCAATGGACAGATTTCCACTGTTCTAATATCCATTGCTCATGTTTCTTGGCCCAAGAAAGTATCTTCTTATTGTTGGTGTCCTTTAGTAGTGGTTTCTTTACAGCAATTCGACCATGAAGGCCTGATTCACGCAGTCTCCTCTGAACAGTTGATGTTGAGATGTGTCTGTTACTTGAACTCTGAAGCATTTATTTGGGCTACAATTTGAGGTGCAGTTAACTCTAATGAACGTATCGTCTGTAGCAGAGGTAACTCTGGATCTTCCTTTCCTGTGGTGGGCTATCTTCTGTATACCACCTCTACCTTGTCACAACACAACTGATTGGCTCAAACGCATTAAGAAGGAAAGAAATTCCACAAATTAACTTTGAACATGGCACACCTGTCAACTGAAATGCATTCCAGGTCACTACCTCATGAAGCTGGTTGAGAGAATGCCAAGAGTGTGCAAAGCTGTCATCAAGGCAAAGGGTGGCTACTTTGAAGAATCTCAAATATAAAATATATTTTGATTACTACATGATTCCATATGTGCTATTTCATACTTTTAGGGCTTCCCTATTATTCTACAATGTAGAAAATAGTAAAAATATAGAAAAACCCTTGAATGAGTAGGTGTGTCCAAACTTTTGACTGGTACTGTATATTACTATGCACTAATGACACCATCATAACAGCTCAGTAGTATATCAAAGCAGCAGCTTCCTGAGATGGTCATTGAACAGGGTGAGGACGGAGATGTGTTGTTGGATCACTTCCCACAGAATAACCATTATACTAATGAGAGATCATTTAGACTATCACATCCCTTTATCAGACAGGAAGGTAAAGAAGGCAAGTGAGTATGTGTGTGTCTGTGTGAGTTCACATGTGTGGGTTCACGTATGTGCATTCTGTTGTTTATGCTATGCATTAGTACAATGACAGTGAGTCATTGAATACAACATGACATTTTACAACCTTGGAAAAAGTTGCCCATGTCCACTCCAGTCAGTTCGATGTGATGGGCAAATCACCAGAAGGCTGTGATGAATATAAATGAGATGAATTAGATGGAACAGAAGAGTGGAGCAGAAAAGCAACAGAGGATGGTGTTCTCTCTCTCCAACCAGCCTGGAGTGTGGATGGGATGACTTAATACACTCACAGTGCCACAACTACAATGACTCAGAGTATGAGGTCACAAAGTTGAGAGGAGAATGTGTGTGAGGGAAAATAAGTGTGTGTGTGTGTGTGTGTGTGTGTGTGTGTGTGTGTGTGTGTGTGTGTGTGTGTGTGTGTGTGTGTGTGTGTGTGTGTGTGTGTGTGTGTGTGTGTGTGTGTGTGTGTGTGTGTGTGTGCGCGTGTGTGTGTGTGTACAGAATATGCATACTGTAAGCGTTGCTCACGGAAAGGAAGTTAAAGAGGCTTTAACACTTTGGGACTGGGCTATTGGCTGTTATGGAAAATAAATTAGAACTGCACTCCACAGTGAGATGGTGAGCGGGAGGAGAAAGAATTTGGGGGGGTTGAACAGTACATCTAACAGTGGACGGCTTGACTTATAAGTTGCCAGTGGGATTTTAGCTCCTGTACTATCATTAGCATAATGTGGCCCGTAACCATAGCATGAATGCCAAGTATAGCAGAGGACTAAGGCTGTGCTAGCTAGCCTAGCGGTAGCATAGAGTAGAGGAGGGCTAAGACCCCAGAGACAGTAGACTAACTAGCTTCGCTAATGCTCCTCCTCACACTCTTCTTACTCCCTTAGTTGAATCCTTTTTTTAAATTATTATTTTATTATTTCTGGTGCTCTCAGTTACAGTAGCTTGACTGAACTCCACAGTACCTAAGGTGTACTTATTGTTGTCTAAGTCTGCGGGGGAGGGGATCCAGGGAGTGCTCCGCAGGCTAGCTCCCACTCTTAAATAAGTTATGACATCATTGATGATATTGAGAACCCTGGTCCTCTGCTCCCACATACTTTAAAGTTGAACCCCCTAAGGTCGATGTCCGCGCCCCCGTGGAAATCGAATTAGCATAATAGTTTAAGCTAGAGATATCTGTTGTTGCATTGGATGCGTCTCAATCCACCACGTCCACCTATGTTTCACTTGGCCTACAGTTGAAAACATGTATGGAAGTATATAAGGAGACTGTTGAGTGCCAAAAATAAGGGGAATACATGTACAAAAAATGTTTTTCCTGAACTTTCTTATATCTCTCAACGTCAACAGTGAAGAGGCAACTCCGGGATGCTGGCCTTCTAGGCAGAGTTGCAAAGAAAAGGCCATATCAAATCAAATCAAATTTTATTGGTCACATACACATGGTTAGCAGATGTTAATGCGAGTGTAGCGAAATGCTTGTGCTTCTAGTTCCGACAATGCAGTAGATATCTAACAATTTCACAACACCTACCTTATACACACAAGTGTAAAGGGATGAATAAGAATATGTATATATAAATATATGGATGAGCGATGGCCGTGCGGCATAGGCAAGATGCAGTAGATGGTATAGAGAACAGTATATACATATGAGATGAGTAATGTAGGGTATGTAAACATTACATAAAGTGGCATTGTTTAAAGTGACTAGTGATACATTTATTACATCCAATTATAAATTATTAAAGTGGCAAGAGATTTGAGTCTGTATGTTTGTTGGCAGCAGCCACTCAATGTTAGTGATGGCTGTTTAACAGTCTGATGGCCTTGAGATAGAAGCTGTTTTTCAGTCTCTCGGTCCCAGCTTTGATGCACCTGTACTGACCTCGCCTTCTGGATGATAGCGGGGTTAACAGGCAGTGGCTCGGGTGGTTGATGTCCTTGATGATCTTTTTGGCCTTGCTGTGACATCGGGTGGCGTAGGTGTCCTGGAGGGCAGGTAGTTTGCCGATGGAGATGTGTTGTGCAGACTACCCCACTACCCTCTGGAGAGCCTTACGGTTGTGGGTGGAGCAGTTGCCATACCAGGCGGTGAATGCTCTCGATTGTGCATCTGTAAAAGTTTGTGAGTGTTTTCGGTGACAAGCCAAATTTCTTCAGCCTCCTGAGGTTGAAGAGGCGCTGCTGCACCTTCTTCACCACGCTGTCTGTGTGGGTGGACCATTTCAGTTAGTCCGTGATGTGTACACCGAGGAACTTAAAAGTTTCCTCCTTCTCCACTACTGTCCCGTCGATGTGGATAGGGGGCATGCTCCCTCTGCTGTTTCCTGAAGTCCACGATCATTTCCTTTGTTTTGTTGATGTTGAGTGTGAGGTTATTTTCCTGACACCACACTCCGAGGACCCTCACCTCCGCCCTGTAGGCCATCTCGTCACGGGTGGTAATCAAGCCCACAACTGTAGTGTTGATTGATGATTGACTTGGAGACGTGCATGGTCACGCAGTCATGGGTGAACAGGGAGTACAGGAGACGACTGAGAACGCACATTTGTGGGGCCCCAGTGTTGAGGATCAGCGGGGTGGACGTGTTGTTTCCTTACCTCACCACCTGGGGGCGACCCATCAGAAAGTCCAGGACCCAGTTGCAGAGGGTGGGGTCGAGACCCAGGGTGTCGAGCTTAATGATGAGTTTGGAGGGTACTATGGTGTTAAATGCTGAGCTGTAGTCGATGAACAGCATTCTTACATAGGGATTCCTCTTATCCAGATGGGATAGGGCAGTGTGCAGTGTGATTGCGATGGCGTCATCTGTGGACCTATTGGGGCGGTAAGCAAATTGGAGTGGGTCTAGGGTGTCAGGTAGGGTGGAGGTGATATGGTCCTTGACTAGTCTCTCAAAGCACTTCATGATGATGGAAGTGAGTGCTACGGGGCGATAGTCGTTTAGCTCAGTTACCTTAGCTTTCTTGGGAACAGGAAAAATGTTGGCCCACTTGAAGCATGTGGGTACAGCAGACTGGGATAGAGATTGATTGAATATATCCGTAAACATACCAACCAGCTGGTCTGTACATGCTCTGAGGACACGGCTATGGATGCCGTCTGGGCCGGCAGCCTTGCGAGGGTTAACACATTTAAATGTTTTACTCACATTGGCCACGGTGAAGGAGAGCCCACAGGTTTTGGTAGTGTGCCGTGTCAGTGGCACTGCATTGTCCTCAAAGCAAGCAAAGAAGTTGTTTCATTTGTCTGGGAGCAGGACGTCGTGGTCCGCAACTGGGCTGGTTTTCTTTTTGTAATCCGTGATTGACTGTAGACCCTGCTACATACGTCTCGTGCTTGAGCCGTTGATTTGTGACTCTACTTTGTCTCTATACTGACGCTTATCTTGCAGTGTGAATAGCTACACTGTTTGTATTCGGTCATGTTTCCGTTCACCTTGCCATGATTAAAAGCAGTGGTTTGCGTTTTAAGGTTTTGCGTGATTGCTGCCATCAATCCACGGTTTCTGTGGATTGACAAAATGGAGCCATGGTAAGATTTGCCGAAAGGAGGGCGGGGGAGAGCTTTGTATGCGTCGCGGAAGTAGCAATGATCCAGGATGCTGCCAGCTCGAGTCGCGCATTCGATATGCTGATAAAATATAGGGAGCCTCGTTTTCAGATTAGCTTTGTTAAAATCCCCAGCTACAATAAATGCATCCTCAGGATATATGGTTTCCAGTTTACATCGAGTCAAGTGAAGTTCTTTCAGGGCCTTCGAGGTGTCTGCTTAGGGCTGTGATCAGGTGAACAAAAGGACTTGAGTTCCTGTATGTTGTTATGACTACACCACAAATCGTTACTCATAAAGCATACACCCCCGCCATTCTTTTTACCAGAGAGATGTCTGTTTCTGTCGGCGCGATGCGTGAAGAAACCGGGTGGCTGTACCGACTCTGATAACATATCCTAAGTGAGCCATGTTTCCGTGAAACAGCTAATTTTACAATCTCTGATGTCTCTCTGGAAGGCAACCCTTACTCAAATTTTGTCTACTTTGTTGTCAAGAGACTGGACATTGGCGAGTAGTATACTCGGGAGCGGTGAGCGATGTGCCCGTCTATAGAGCCTGACCAGAAGGCCACTTTGTCTGCCCCTTCTGTGGCGCTGTTGTTTTGGGTCGCCTAATGGGATCAGATCTGTTGTCCTGGGTGGTGATCCGAACGGAAGATCCACTTCGGGAAAGTCATATTCCTGGTCGTAATGTTGGTAAGTTGATGTTGCTCTTATATCCAGTAGTTCTTCCTGGGCTGTATGTAATAAGACTTCCTGTGGTAACAATGTAAGAAATAATATATACAAAAATTAAATACTGCTTAGTTTCCTAATTACGCGAAGTGAGGCGACCATCTCCGTCGGCACCATCTTGTAAAATCTCAGACTGGCCAATGAAAAGAACATTTTAAGAATGGCAAAAGAACATAGACACTGGACAGAGGAACTCTGCCTAGAAGACCATCATCCCGGAGTCACTGTTGAGACTGGTTGAGACTGGTGTTTTGCAGGTACTATTTAATGAAGCTGCCAAATGAGGACTTGTCCTCTTTGTCCTTTATTCTGGTTAGAGCCAGTTCTGTGAAGGGAGTAATACACAGCGTTGTACCAGATCTTCAGTTTCTTGGCAATTTCTCGCATGAAATAGAAATTTCTCAAAACAAGAATAGACTGACGAGTTTCAGAAGAAAGTTCTTTGCTTCTGGCCATTTTGAGCATGTAATCAAACCCACAAATGCTTATGCTCCAGATACTCAACTAGTTTAAAGAAGGCCAGTTTTATTGCTTCTTTAATCAGGAAAACAGTTTTCAGCCGCAAAAGGGTTTTCTAATGATCAATTAGCCTTTTAAAATTATAAACTTCGATTAGCTAACACAACATGCCATTGGAACAAAGGAGTGATGGTTGCTGATAATGGGCCTCTGTACGCCTATCTAGATATTCCATTAAAAAAAATCTCCCATTTCCAGCTACAATAGTTATTTACAACATCAACAATGTCTACACTGTATTTATGACTAATTTGATGTTATTTTAATTGGACAAAAAATGTGCTTTTCTTTCAAAAACAAGGACATTTCTAAGTGACCCCAAACTTTTGAACAATAGTGTATTTCTTTGTTACTTCATGTGGTCTTAAAATTCAAAATCAAATAGCTAAATGATCCTTGGTATGACCTTCTTAAAACAATTCCATGTAGTTTAGTATGACATGCATTGTGCATTTGTGCCATTCAGAGGGTGAATGGGCAAGACGTTAAGGGCCTTAGAACAGGGTATGGTAGTAGGTGCCAAGCGCAACGGTTTGTGTGTATCAAGAACTGCAACGCTGCTGAGTTTTTCCCGCTCAACAGTTTCCTGTGTGTATCAAGAATGGTCCACCACCCAAAGGACATCTAGCCAACTTATGGCAAGCATTGGAGTCAACATGGGCCAGCATCCCTGTGAAATGCTTTCCACACCTTGTAGTCCATGCCCCTATGAATTGAGGCTGTCCTGAGGGCAAAAGGGGGTGCATCTCAATATTAGGAAGGTTTTCCTAATGGTTAACACACTCAGTGTATATTTCTCTCTCTCTCTCTCTCTCTCTCTCTCTCTCTCTCTCTCTCTCTCTCTCTCTCTCTCTCTCTCTCTCTCTCTCTCTCTCTCTCTCTCTCTCTCTCTCTTCTCAGTGAGTCGTTTTAAGAACATAAAACACACGAACACAGCTATGTGTCTCTGTGAGTGTGATGAACATGTCTCATTTACACGCCTTATCTAATGTCAACCATTTTACGAGCCATGAGAGAGGCTATAACTGTGTATGTTTTCTTTAGGGTAGCCAGCTGGCTATGGCTGGGGCTGAGGAGGAGAGGAGGATGGTCATAGCCTATATAAACATGCCAAGTTTCCTTCAGGATGGGGAGGAATTAATGTAATCCTCTGTCTTGAATGATCTTAGAATGACTTCTTCTTTCTAAGACCATAACATAGATCCCCAGGGATACTTACCAAACACTTGACTACTCAGTTGTGTTATTCTTTAACTGATAGAATAGTTTCTATGGTGTTTGTATGCTTTATAAATGACCCAAAATAGCAACTTTAATAGCAATACTAAACTGTAGAAGCTTTCCACTCTGATCCTTCCACATACATCAATGTATTGAACAGGAAAAATACACACTGACGTCCTCCCTTTCACCTCTTCAGAAGCTTGAGTGGTTCTGGCTATATAAACTTCTCCCCACTGAGCTGAGTGGGTCTAGGCTAGGTTCAAAGGTCAATCAATAAATCAATCACATTTATTTACCAAGCACTTTTTACATCAGTAAAGAGCAAGCAGAAGCAGAGGCATACCCAGGAACAAACCACTCATATATCAAAGGGTCAAAGGTCAAGTTAAAGGTTAAAGGTGAGATGTTACATTACCTTTGTTGGCGAAGAGCTGGGAGACGTCTGAGCAGGAGACGTTGACAATCTGGCCCACCTCAGCCCGTGACCAGCATCTGATCTCATCCCACTCTGTACGACACCCTGGCACACACACAGGTACGCAGGCACACACACACACACACACACACACACACACACACACACACACACACACACACACACACACACACACACACACAGGAGGCATGGATCTTAGCATCCTGATCTCATCCCACTCCATAAGACACCATGAGAGACTCACACGCATGCATGGATGTACGCGCAACACACACAGGAGGCAGAAAGAGTAGATGTTAACACAGTGTGTCTTTCTGTAAGCAAGCTAGACGAATAGCGGATTTGTGCCGTGTTTGATGGGTCCACTGTGAACTCTAAGAGACAGTAGATCACAGTAGAATTAATGACAGTGTGTCATCATCACAGAGAAAATGTATAGAGATCCTTACTTGGAAATAAGCAGTTTTTGCATGGAAATTGCCATTGAGGACTTTCACAATTTTAAAGTCATCAACTGGGTGGGGATTCCTATGGGTGGGGTCCTATGGGTTGGGAGCAATGTTGGGTATTAGTTACTTTAAAAAGTTATATATTACATATTACTTGTTAGAGTTAACAAAAATACCTTGTTACTTTACAACAGTGGTCACCAACCCGTCGATCGGGATCGACTGGTCGATTTCCAAGGCATTCCTAGTTGATCACCAAACATTTATGTAAAAACAACGCTGGATAAATCCTTGCTTTCCTAAAAATATGTTAAGGTTTTGTGCTGTTAGGTGTAGGTACACTTTATTCAGCAGCCCTAGTGCTGGGAAGGCAAAGTGTCCCATTTTGATCCATTTCATATGTCTGAAGGTAGAACTCCGTCTACCCGGCAGGCACAGAGGGCAAATCAAGTGCACCTACAGGCCCACCGCTGACTAATCAGATAGCTCATATCACAATGTGTCCACAGTTTACTTGAGCCGTAGACTGTAAAAAGAAGGCTTGAGCGCACAGCAAAGTTGATACTGTGAGATTTATTTTTTAAACCATGACTAGAGAGAGACTGAACGAATACAGCAAAACACTGCTGTTTTTATGAGTAAATTCATGAAAATTGTTTTTCAGTACTGCCAACACTTTTATAAGCCATAAAATGAGCTACAATCAGCTGTAATGAATGAGTAACCTATAGCAAAGTGTTTCCATATTGTAATGTTATTATTAGGTGCTTGTCTCTTTTATACTGAGGAATATTTAACTTTATCAGGACATCAGATTAACAACATGAATTGGTGAATGAGGCAGAAATAATGCAGTGCGACTTGAATTTCGCCGTCAGCTGGAAGACAGTGTCCCCTTTTCAATGCGGAGTGAGGGAGGGCAAAGAGAGGGAGTGTGGAGGGAGGGAGAGTGGAGAGACTATGAGTCGGTTGAGAGGCAGCCTCACCCTTGCTCTCTCCCTTCTCTCAAACTGAGCATCAGATCAGTCCAGTAAATTAATAAAAATAGTCAATTATTATGCTTACTCAGCTGTGCCTGAAAAGTAATTCAACAAATGATCTATTACAAGTGTGATCATTTTACAAGTATATAATTTTTTGTTATATCATTTCAAAATCGTCTGAGAAGAACAACATTGGCAGGAAAATTCAAGCATAGCAGATATGCAGTGATAACGTATTGGGCATATAGTCTACTACAAAATTCATTGCTACAGAACTGTTATTAATATGTTAATGTTGAATAGACTTATGTAAAAACTCTATGCAATTGAAGCAGTAGATTCAAAAGCATTTTGATTCAAAAAGTGATCTTGACTCAGAAAAGGTTGGTGACCACTGCTGTACAATATTACCTTGTGTGGAAAGTAACGCGTTAAATTACTAGTTATATTACTAGTTATATTACTTTGTGTTACTTTGTTTGACTGTCGCTGGGAGCAAGGCGAGACACATGCGCTCTACCAAAGATAGGCTACATACTACATGCGGTTTTGATCACTAGTTTCGCCTTTCATCTGTGGCACTGCTTTCTTGTGCTAGTCTACAAGTGCTGATCTATCATATGGGCTGCTCAATTAGCCATATATAGTGTAAGCCAAACATCTGTACAGATTTCCTATCCTTTCATTCAAAATCCCATAGATATGAATAGAGGGCACACTTGCCACTAGAAGGTGTAGCCCTCTATGGGCTTTGCTATCACAGAAGTGATCAATGGCAAAGATCAGAGGTGCACCGTCTATACATTTCTATGGAGAGCTGTCATGACATTTCTCCCAACAACCTTTCTCCACTCACTTGAGAACTAAATGAGGAAACAAGTTGAGATTGGATCATGGAAATGCGCCTGGTAGAGATATAATTCTGAAAATAGCGCATGCGTTGTTTGACAAAGTAACTGTAATAATATTACCCAATGTGAAAAAGTAACACTCTACTATACTCCGTTAATCATAAAAGTAATCTGGTTACGTAACTCATTAATTTTGTAACACATTACCCCCAACACTGGTTGGGAGCAATCAGCTAATGATCAGAGCATTGTCTTCTTAATATTGTTTTGCCTAGTTTGTAAATGGCTTTAAGCTATCACTGTCATAAATAAATGAATGACACAAAATATTTGGTTCAATACTCCAGCACTGTAGGGGGCAGTAAATCACCAGTATTAGCTTTACACATCAAAATAAATAAATAAATTGACTACTTTAAAATGGCGATAGCCTCGCTGGCGCTGCCCATGTTGGTCCTTGCCTAGGGAGCAGCAAGAGGAACTGCCTATCTTCAGGCTATGCTCACACTCTACATCCCAACCCAAGTTCTCTGTTCTGGCACCTCTGGTCTCGTTGCCCTCCCACCCCTTCGGGAGGGCAGCTCCCACAGCCCAGTCCAAACTCTACTCTGTCCTGGCACCCCAATGGTGGAACCAGCTTCCCCCTGAAGCTAGGACAGCAGAGTCCCTGCCCATCTTACAAACACATCTGAAACGCTACCTCTATAAAGAGTATCTTAAATAATCCCAAAGCACCCCCCTTCACAACCCCTCCCCCCACCTCGAGAAAAACATTAAATAAAAGCCTTTTGTGAACTAACACTCGCACTTGACTTTTTCCCCCTTACTAGCTCTGACTTTGCTTCTTTATTGAGGAACAATGTACTTACTATGACTGTGATATGTGGTTGTCCCACCTAGCTATCTTAAGATGAATGCACTAAGTGTAAGTTGCTCTGGATAGGACCGTCTGCTAAATGACTAAAATGTTAATGTAAAATGTCACAGACAATGGCACAGATGCAATGTTGAGATCTGTTCATCTATATGGTTATCACCTCCTGGCAACAGGGCTCTCTTTTGAGAGCAGAACACTTCTAGAAACATTTTTTATAATGAATAAGGCCTGAAAGGTAATTGAAAAGGCTAATTAGCTGGTAAAATCTGTAGCCAGTAACACATTGTAATGGTCAAAGTTGAATAGACTATTGCCATTCCATCTACTTCTGCCATTGCATCTACTTCTGCCATTGCTTAGATGAAGTTTAATGGAGACTCCAAAGAGGTCAAGATCAGGGAGGAGGAAGATGATCCTCTGTATGCCTATGTGTGTGACAGGATTTAGACAATTTCCTGGGTAAAACGTTCCACTGTAATAGTGAAGGTGTAAACTTGGCATTAGAAAATCTTAACAGTATATTTGACCTCTCAGCTTCCCTATCAAATCTAAAAATCTCAAATAGAAAACCGAAGAAAATGAACAATGACAAATGGTTTGATGAGGAATACAAAAATCTAAGAAAGAAATTGAGAAACCTATCCAACCAAAAACATAGAGACCCGGAAAACCTGTGTCTACGCCTTCACTATGGTGAATCACTAAAACAATACAGAAATACACTACGGAAAAAGAAGGAACAGCACGCCAGAAATCAGCGCAAAGTAATTGAAGAATCCATAGACTCTAACCTCTTCTGGGAAAATTGGAAAACACTAAACAAACAACAACACGAAGAATTATCTATCCAAAATGGAGACGTATGGGTAAACCACTTCTCCAATCTTTTTGGCTCTATAACAAAGAATAAAGAGCAAAAACATATACAGAATCAAATACAAATTTTAGAATGAACTATTAAAGACTACCAGAACCCACTGGATTCTCCAATTACCTTGAATGAGCTACAGGACAAAATACAAACCCTCCAACCCAAGAAGGCCTGTGGTGTTGATGGTATCCTCAATGAAATTATAAAATAGACAGACCACAAATTCCAATTGGCTATATTAAAACTCTTTAACATCATCCTTAGCTCTGGCATCTTCCCCAATATTTGGAACCAAGGACTGATCACCCCAATCCACAAAAGTGGAGACAATTTGACCCCAATAACTACCGTGGGATATGCGTCAACAGCAACCTTGGGAAAATCCTCTACATTATCATTAACAGCAGACTCGTACATTTCCTCAATGAAAACAATGTGCTGAGCAAATGTCAAATTGGCTTTTAACCAAATTACAGTACAACAGACCATGTATTCACCCTGCACATCCTAATTGACAACCAAACAAACCAAAACAAAGGCAAGTCTTCTCATGCTTTGTTGATTTCAAAAAAGCCTTCAACTCAATTTGGCATGAGAGTCTGCTATACAAATTGATGGAAAGTGGTGTAGGGGGTAAAACATACAACATTCTAAAATCCATGTACACAAACAACAAGTGTGAGGTTAAAATTGAAAAAAAAACACACACATTTCTTCCCACAGGGCCGTGGGGTGAGACAAGGATGCAGCTTAAGCCCCACCCTCTTCAACATATATATCAATGAATTGGCGCGGGCACTAGAAAGGTCTGCAGCACCCGGCCTCAACCTACTAGAATCTGAAGTCAAATGTCTACTGTTTTCTGATGATCTGGTGCTTCTGTCACCAACCAAGGAGGGACTATAGCAGCACCTAGATATTATGCACAGATTCTGCAAGACCTGTGCACTGACAGTACATCTCAGTAAGACCAAAATAATGGTGTTCCAAAAAAGGTCCATTCGCCAGGACCACAAATACAAATTCCATCTAAACACCATTGCCCTAGAGCACACAAAAAAATATACATACCTTGGCCTAAACATCAGCGCCACAAGTAACTTCCATAAAGCTGTGAACGATCTGAGAGAGAAGGCAAGAAGGGCATTCTATGCCATCAAAAGGAACATTCAACATACCAATTAGGATCTGGCTAAAAATACTTGAATCAGTCATAGAGCCCATTGCCCTTTATGGTTGTGAGGTCTGGAGTCTGCTCACCAACCTCACTGAGCTCGAGCTGTTTTGCCTTTTGCTGCGATTACAGCTGTAAGTCGCTTGGGGTATGTCTCTATCAGTTTTGCACATCGAGAGACTGACATTTTTTCCCATTCCTCCTTGCAAAACAGCTCGAGCTCAGTGAGGTTGGATGGAGAGCATTTGTGAACAGCAGTTTTCAGTTCTTTCCACAGATTCTCGATTGGATTCAGGTCTGGACTTTGACTTGGCCATTCTAACACCTGGATATGTTTATTTTTGAACCATTCCATTGTAGATTTTGCTTTATGTTTTGGATCATTGTCTTGTTGGAAGACAAATCTCCGTCCCAGTCTCAGGTATTTTGCAGACTCCATCAGGTTTTCTTCCAGAATGGTCCTGTATTTGGCTCCATCCATCTTCCCATCAATTTTAACCATCTTCCCTGTCCCTGCTGAAGAAAAGCAGGCCCAAACCATGATGCTGCCACCACCATGTTTGACAGTGGGGATGGTGTGTTCAGCAGTGTTGCTTTTACACCAAACATAACAGTTTGCATTGTTGCCAAAAAGTTTAATTTTGGTTTCATCTGACCAGAGCACCTTCTTCCACATGTTTGATGTGTCTCCCAGGTGGCTTGTGGCAAACTTTAAACGACACTTTTTATGGATATCTTTAAGAAATGGCTTTCTTCTTGCCACTCTTCCATAAAGGCCAGATTTGTGCAATATACGACTGATTGTTGTCCTATGGACAGAGTCTCCCACCTCAGCTGTAGATCTCTGCAGTTCATCCAGAGTGATCATGGGCCTCTTGGCTGCATCTCTGATCAGTCTTCTCCTTGTATGAGCTGAAAGTTTAGCGGGACGGCCAGGTCTTGGTAGATTTGTAGTGGTCTGATACTCCTTCCATTTCAATATTATCGCTTGCGCAGTGCTCCTTGGGATGTTTAAAGCTTGGGAAATCTTTTTGTATCCAAATCCGGCTTTAAACTTCTTCACAACAGTATCTCGGACCTGCCTGGTGTGTTCCTTGTTGTTGTAAAATTGAAAAAAAAACACACACATTTCTTCCCACAGGGCCGTGGGGTGAGACAAGGATGCAGCTTAAGCCCCACCCTCTTCAACATTTATATCAATGAATTGGCGCGGGCACTAGAAAGGTCTGCAGCACCCGGCCTCAACCTACTAGAATCTGAAGTCAAATGTCTACTGTTTTCTGATGATCTGGTGCTTCTGTCACCAACCAAGGAGGGACTATAGCAGCACCTAGATATTATGCACAGATTCTGCAAGACCTGTGCACTGACAGTACATCTCAGTAAGACCAAAATAATGGTGTTCCAAAAAAGGTCCATTCGCCAGGACCACAAATACAAATTCCATCTAAACACCATTGCCCTAGAGCACACAAAAAAATATACATACCTTGGCCTAAACATCAGCGCCACAAGTAACTTCCATAAAGCTGTGAACGATCTGAGAGAGAAGGCAAGAAGGGCATTCTATGCCATCAAAAGGAACATTCAACATACCAATTAGGATCTGGCTAAAAATACTTGAATCAGTCATAGAGCCCATTGCCCTTTATGGTTGTGAGGTCTGGAGTCTGCTCACCAACCTCACTGAGCTCGAGCTGTTTTGCCTTTTGCTGCGATTACAGCTGTAAGTCGCTTGGGGTATGTCTCTATCAGTTTTGCACATCGAGAGACTGACATTTTTTCCCATTCCTCCTTGCAAAACAGCTCGAGCTCAGTGAGGTTGGATGGAGAGCATTTGTGAACAGCAGTTTTCAGTTCTTTCCACAGATTCTCGATTGGATTCAGGTCTGGACTTTGACTTGGCCATTCTAACACCTGGATATGTTTATTTTTGAACCATTCCATTGTAGATTTTGCTTTATGTTTTGGATCATTGTCTTGTTGGAAGACAAATCTCCGTCCCAGTCTCAGGTATTTTGCAGACTCCATCAGGTTTTCTTCCAGAATGGTCCTGTATTTGGCTCCATCCATCTTCCCATCAATTTTAACCATCTTCCCTGTCCCTGCTGAAGAAAAGCAGGCCCAAACCATGATGCTGCCACCACCATGTTTGACAGTGGGGATGGTGTGTTCAGCAGTGTTGCTTTTACACCAAACATAACAGTTTGCATTGTTGCCAAAAAGTTTAATTTTGGTTTCATCTGACCAGAGCACCTTCTTCCACATGTTTGATGTGTCTCCCAGGTGGCTTGTGGCAAACTTTAAACGACACTTTTTATGGATATCTTTAAGAAATGGCTTTCTTCTTGCCACTCTTCCATAAAGGCCAGATTTGTGCAATATACGACTGATTGTTGTCCTATGGACAGAGTCTCCCACCTCAGCTGTAGATCTCTGCAGTTCATCCAGAGTGATCATGGGCCTCTTGGCTGCATCTCTGATCAGTCTTCTCCTTGTATGAGCTGAAAGTTTAGCGGGACGGCCAGGTCTTGGTAGATTTGTAGTGGTCTGATACTCCTTCCATTTCAATATTATCGCTTGCGCAGTGCTCCTTGGGATGTTTAAAGCTTGGGAAATCTTTTTGTATCCAAATCCGGCTTTAAACTTCTTCACAACAGTATCTCGGACCTGCCTGGTGTGTTCCTTGTTCTTCATGATGCTCTCTGCGCTTTTAACGGACCTCTGAGACTATCACAGTGCAGGTGCATTTATACGGAGACTTGATTACACACAGGTGGATTGTATTTATCATCATTAGTCATTTAGGTCAACATTGGATCATTCAGAGATCCTCACTGAACTTCTGGAGAGAGTTTGCTGCACTGAAAGTAAAGGGGCTGAATAATTTTGCACGCCCAATTTTTCAGTTTTTGATTTGTTAAAAAAGTTTGAAATATCCAATAAATGTCATTCCACTTCATGATTGTGTCCCACTTGTTGTTGATTCTTCACAAAAAAATACAGTTTTATATCTTTATGTTTGAAGCCTGAAATGTGGCAAAAGGTCGCAAAGTTCAAGGGGGCCGAATACTTTCGCAAGGCACTGTATTTCCCTCAGATTACACAGATCAACAAAGAATTTGAAAACAAACCCAATTTGAATAAACGCCCATATCTACTGGGTGAAATTCCACAGTGTGCCATCACAGCAGCAAGATGTGTGACCTGTTGCCACAAGTAAAGAGCAACCAGTGAAGAACAAACACCATTGTAAATACAACCCATATTTATGCTTATTTATTTTCCCTTGTGTACTTTAACCATTTGTACATTGCTACAACACTGCATATATATATAAAATATGACATTTGTAAAGTCCTTATTGTTTTGAAACTTCTGTATGTGTAATGTTTACTGTACATTTTTATAGTTTGTTTACTTTTGTATATTATCTACCTCACTTGCTTTGACAATGTTAACACATGTTTCCCATGCCAATAAAGTCCCTTGAATTGAATTGTTGGACTCACTTATGATTCATAACCACAAACATACAGGTGCTCTCTTGGAAGTATCCCCTCTACATAACTGGTCACTTGTGGGTTGTCATTCATGAACGACTAAGGTGAGAAGACACTTGACTGAATGTGCACTGTGCTGTGTACTCTCTCATGTTCATTTAAGCAGACATTCTTATCCAGAGCAACTTACAGTAATGAGTGCATAAAATGTTCATACCTGTCCCCAGTGGGAATAGAACACACAACCCTGGTGTTGCAAGCACCATGCTCTACCATCTGAGCCACACAAGAGATGGGCTGGTCCATTTTTATCCCAGTGGGCTTGCCCACAAAATGATCATTATTTGGATAAAAATGGGTTGGTGTAGGTGCCTCTAGGAAGAAAATGGGCCAGTGTGGGGGCCTCTAGGAAGAAAATGAGTCAGTGTGGGGGCCTCTAGGATGAAAATGGGTCAGTGTGGGGGCCTCTAGGAAGAAAATGGGTTGGTGTGGGGGCCTCTAGGAAGAAAATGGGCCGGTGTGGGGGCCTCTAGGAAGAAACTGGGCCGGTGTGGGGGCCTCTAGGAAGAAATTGGGCCGGTGTGGGGGCCTCTAGGAAGAAAATGGGCCAGTGTGGGGGCCTCTAGGAAGAAAATGGGTCGGTGTGGGGGCCTCTAGGAAGAAAATAGGCCAGTGTGGGGACCTCTAGAAAGAAAATGGGCCGGTGTGGGGGTCTCTAGGAAGAAAATGGGCCGGTGTGGGGACCTCTAGGAAGAAAATGGGCCGGTGTGGGGGCCTCTAGGAAGAAAATGGGCCGGTGTGGGGGCCTCTAGGAAGAAAATGGGCCGGTGTGGGGGCCTCTAGGAAGAAAATGGGGCGGTGTGGGGGCCTCTAGGAAGAAAAATGGGGCGGTGTGGGGGCCTCTAGGAAGAAAATGGGCCAGTGTGGGGGCCTCTAGGAGAATAATGAACAGTATACAAAAAGTGAGATTACGGTACCTGTTAAAGTAACTGTACTAAATCTAGGCCTACGGTTAGAGAGGGACATGAATGTGATGCATTCTTCTGTTTAAATAAGAAGACAAGCAGATATGAGTCTGTGCTACTGATTATAGACATCAGTGTAATTCTGATTGAGTAGGCAGCAGGAGACGCCTGGTATTAGTGGGAGGTCTACAAGACCAGATAATCTATTCAGAATGGTTATGAACACTGGGAGGTTTCTGGCTCATCTTTCTATATCTCCCTCTATCGTCCTCTCTTTTTCTCTGTTTCAGAACCCTTTCACTGTTGTTGAAAGGCAGCCAACATTGTTATCTGAATGATACAAACAAATGTCTTCTTTAATGTGTTTTGTTAACCTTCATCATTTTATACAACTTGTGTAATTATTTATCGTTTCTATTGAGCAGAACTCCAGCGAACCAGGGGGTCTCTTTCTCAGGCACTAGCTCAGTAAGTCATCAACTGAGTAAAAAAGCTTTTCCTACGGCCCTGAAAACAGTTGGTGACGTTTGAAGCTCTGTCCCTTGACCGCTGCTTACACATATGTCTCTGTCTGTTATTCCCCTCACATGGCTGTCAGGAGCTGTCCTTGCGGGTCTACAGTTGCTCCAAACCAGAGGAGGTTTATGGAAGAGATCACTAATGAGAGAGGATCAACTCTCTCTATCTCTCTCTCACTCTCTCTCACTACAGTCTCTACATCAAAGGCCTGCAGCCTGTCGTCAATTAAAACAGGCTCAAAGACGGACGACTTCACATCTCATTCATAATAAAACACTGTATAGCTTTTGGGGAATTCTTTTCAGGACCAGTTGCCACAGCTGTGATGTCACAACACTTTCTGATTGATGTAACAAACAGTGGATATTTCATAGTTATGAAGAGTCATGTCTGTTTGTCATGCAGAGGATCCAACTGGCCTAATATATTGTTTTAAAACCTGGTCTGGTCACCTCATGGAGAGTTTCTAATTTCTCATTATATGGGTCACCCTGACTTGTGTATTGCAACAAGACGAGAACATGACATGCTGATGCCATTTCCGGACTAAAACCTTAGAGAATACTGTGGATAGCATGCTGCTGCCTTGTGCTATTTCTACTTTAGGCTGGATTGAGGACCTCCTCATGTTCAAATAAGCCAGATATTTAACATTGTGCTAATTGCACCTCACCTATAGTAATGAAAAGGCACTCAGCCTGTCTGTTTTCAATAATGTTTTGTGAAAGGTGCACGTGCGTGCGTGCGTGCGTGTGTGATACTCTGTTGGTCGCTTGTATAATCAGTGCTATTAGCACTCTGCTCTGTATCAGTGGAGGAGGATGGAGGGATAGATGAATAAAGTGATACTTTCTCTTTTTCTCTTTATCCCTCTCTCTCCATCTCTCTCCCTCTCAGTCTCTCTCTCCCTCTCCCTCTCTCCCTATGTCTCTCTCTCTCCCTCTCTCTCCCTCCCAGTAATTATTTCTCTCCCTCTGTCTCTCTCTCTGCCTCTCTCTCCCTCTCCCTCTCCCTCTCTCCCTGTCTCTCTCTCTCCCTCCCTCTCCCTCCAAGTAATTATTTCTCTCCCTCTGTCTCTCTCTCTGCCTCTCTCTCCATCTCTCTCCCTCTGTCTCTCTCTCCCTCTCTCCCTATGTCTCTCTCTCTCCCTCTCTCTCCCTCCCAGTAAATTATTTATCTCCCTCTGTCTCTCTCATCTTGTTTTCCCCAGTGTATTTATCCCTGTGTTTCCTGTCTCTCTGTGCCAGTTCATCTCATTTTCCCCAGTGTATTTATCCCTGTGTTTCCTGCCCCTCTGTGCCAGTTCATCTTGTTTTCCCCAGTGTATTTATCCCTGTGTTTCCTGTCTCTCTGTGCCAGTTCATCTCATTTCCCCCAGTGTATTTATCCCCGTGTTTCCTGCCTCTCTGTGCCAGTGCATCTCATTTCCCCCAGTGTATTTATCCCTGTGTTTCCTGCCTCTCTGTGCCAGTTCATCTTGTTTTCCCCAGTGTATTTATCCCTGTGTTTCCTGTCTCTCTGTGCCAGTTCATCTTGTTTTCCCCAGTGTATTTATCCCTGTGTTTCCTGTTTCTCTGTGCCAGTTCATCTTGTTTTCCCCAGTGTTTGTATCCCTGTGTTTCCTGTCTCTCTGTGCCAGTTTGTCTTGTATGTTAGTCAAGTCAACCAGTGTGTTTTTCCGTACTCCTTTTGCTATTCTCTTTTTGCTAGTCCTTTCAGGTTTTGAACCCTGTCTGACTTTGGACTACTTTCCCGTCTTCCCGATCATCCTGCCTGCCTTGACCTTGATTCTGCCTGCCCTGACCTTGATTCTGCCTGCCTGATCATCCTGCCTGCCCCGACCTTGATTCTGCCTGCCCTGACCTTGATTCTGCCTGCCCTGACCTTGATTCTGCCTGCCCTTCGGTACTTTTTGGACTTTTTGAACTGGTTTTGAACTGGTTTTGACCCTTTTGCCTGTCCAGGACCATTCTCTTGCCTTCCCCTATTGGATTAATAAATATTGTAAGACTCCAACCATCTGCCTCCTGTGTCTGCATCTGGGTCTCGCTTTGTGTCATGATCAGTCTCTCTCTCTTCCTCTCTGACTCCTCTCCCTCGCTCTCTCTTCATTCACATTCCTCACAACACAACACACACAATGTTGCTGAAGCCACTGAAAAATTAAGCCTGAAGACTTCACATGTAAGGTTGGGTGGATACAGTATTTCCAAGCCTGTATCTGTGTTTAATACCAGTGATTATAGATTATACAGTGTCTCCTGTAGGGAGGAGACCATTACTTACAGGTGATAGTGTCATCTTTACTATACAGTAGATATCTCACCATCACATTTACAACATCAGATACTATATAAAATCTATGGGGAGACTCCAAGACTGCTGAGATACTTATCTTATAGTAAACATCATGTATATAGTACATAGCTTAACCGTTAATGTCTGAGGCAGGGTATTTGACTACAGCCTGTTCCTTCTTGTTTTAAATGCCAAAGTCTGGTCACATGGTGACCTGTGTACACTATCACCCAGACCTCAGAGACCCAGGAATCCATCAGCTGAACATTCATGTGAGTTTATGATCCCCGTGAGGGGCGGTACAAATACAGGGACATGGTTTGTATTGTCAGAGGTACACACCTGATCTGGTTTGTGAGAGGGCTGGAATTAGATTGAGGAAAGAGCTAAGTGTGTGCTCTTCTATTTTTCAATCTTTCTTTCTCTCACTCCTCTCTGACCTTCACTCTTCCTCTCTTCCCCTCGGGCCTCACTTTCAGATGTTTTGTGGCTGCACTTGTCTTCCATTTCTCCATTTCTCATACACAGATAGCTCTCGGTTTTGTTGTAATGCTGTTTACAATATTGTTCCCTCAAAACGTTCAGTCGGGATATATGATATCTCTGCACTGATTGCATTCCAGAAAGGACATGATGTGATACAATATGGTGTATTGTAGTGGTCATCTGGTCAGAAGGGAGGGAAACAAAAGAGATGATGGAGAGAGGAAGGGGGGGGGCAAGATACGGTCACACTTTATTTGGATTGTACCGTATAGAGCCATTGTTTCTCTATGGTGTAGTAGGTCAGGGCATGACTGGGGGTATTCTAGTTTATTATTTCTATGTGGTGTTCTAGTTTATTTTTCTATGTTGGTGATTTGTATGATTCCCAATTAGAGGCAGCTGGTAATCGTTGTCTCTAATTGGGGATCATATTTAGGTAGCATTTTTCCCACCTGTGTTTGTGGGATATTATTTTGTGTTTTGTGCATGTGCACCACGTAGTCACGTTTCATTGTTAGTTTATTTGATTTATTGTTTTGCTTTGCTAAATTTAACTTTATAATGAATATGTGGAACTTAACATCCGCTGCTCCCTGGTCCGTCTCTCCTCACGAACGTGACAGAATATCCCACCTACCAAGGACCAAGCAGCGTGCTACAGTGGGGAAAATAAGTTGGACCTGGGAAGAAATAATGGAAGGACAGGAGATCTTCCTTGGCAGGAGTCACAGAGGACGCAAGAAGGACGGTGACGGCGCCGGGGACTGCGGCCATAGAAACTCCAATAATGTTTTTTTGGGGGGGCACATGGAGCTGGCGGCTGAGCAGAGGGAAGAGCCAAAGACCACCTGGGAGGAGACAGAGAGGTGGTCGGTCGATCCAAGGGGAGAACCAGAACCCGTCTGGGATTCGATGAAACAGTGTGAGGAGGGATACCGGAGAATGGAGTTGGTTAGGAGTATGCGGCAACGCAGGCGTTTGGAGGAGCGTGTCATCAGTCCGGTGAAACATGGGCCGGCTCCACGCATCTGGCATCCAGTGCGCCTCCCCAGTCCGGTACGTCCTGTGTCTGCTTCCTGCACTCTCCCTGAAGTGCGTGTCTCCAGCCCGGTACGTCCTGTGCCTGCTTCCTGCACTCTCCCTGAAGTGCGTGTCTTCAGCCCGGTACGTCCTGTGCCTGCTTCCTGCACTCTCCCTGAATTGCGTGTCTCCAGCCTGGTACGTCCTGTGCCTGCTTTCTGCACTCTCCCTGAAGTGCGTGTCTCCAGCCCGGTACGTCCTGTGCCTGCTTTCTGCACTCTCCCTGAAGTGCGTGTCTCCAGCCCGGTACGTCCTGTACCTGCTTTCTGCACTCGCCCTGAAGTCCGTGTCTCCAGCCCGGTACGTCCTGTACCTGCTTTCTGCACTCGCCCTGAAGTGCCAGAGACAGTCTGCAAGGCATTGGGGAGGATAGGAGAGAGTGAAATGAGGGAGATTTTGTGCAAGTTCTGGAGTTCTGCTCAACATCCGACCAGGGGATCCGGTTAGCAGTCTGGTGCAACTTGGGCTGGCTCCACCCTTCTGGTCTCCAGTGCGCCTCCCCAGTCTGGTACGTCCTGTGTCTCCTCTTCGCACTAGCCCTGAAGTGCGTGTCACCAGTCCGGTACTACCTGTGCCGGCTCCACGCACTCTCCCTGAAGTGCGTGTCACCAGTCCGGTACTACCTGTGCCTCCTCCTCGCACTCTCCCTGAAGTGCATGTCACCAATCCGGTACCACCTGTGCCGGCTCCACGTATCAGGCCTCCAGTGCGCCTCCCCAGTCCGGTACATCCTGTGCCAGTTCCACGCACTCGCCTTGAATTGTGTGTCAACAGTCAGGAACCCCCTGCGACGGGTCCACAGTCAGGAACCCCCTGCGACGGTCCACAGTCCGGAACCCCCTGCGACGGTCCACAGTCCGGAACCCCCTGTGACGGTCCCCAGTCCGGAACCCCCTACGACGGTCCACAGTCCGGAACCCCCTGCGACGGTCCACAGTCCGGAACCCCCTGCGACGGTCCCCAGTCCGGAACCCCCTACGACGGTCCATAGTCCGGAACCTCCTGCGATGGTCAACAGCTCGGAACCTCCAGCGACGGTCTGCAGTCTTGAACCTCCAGCGACGGTCGACGGTTCGGAACCTCCAGCGACGGTCGACGGTCCGGAACCTCCAGCGACGGTCTGCAGTCTTGAACCTCCAGCGATGGTCGACGGTTCGGAACCTCCAGCGACGGTCGACGGTCCGGAACCTCCAGCGACGGTCGACGGTCCAGAGCTTCTCTGTGCCGGTGTCCATTCCAGACACAGCGTCTAGTCCCGCTCCTAGGCCGGAGCCTTCCTCAGCACCGGTGATCAGTCCAGGCACGGCAACCAGCCCAGCTCCAAGGCCGGAGCCCTCCTCTGCGCCGGTGCCCAGTCCGGGCGCAACGTTCAACCCAGTTCCAGGGCCGGAGCCATTCTCTGCGCCGATGCCCAGAATGGGCACGTCGTTTAGCCTGGCGCCATGGCCGGATCCGGGGTCTGGGCGGGGGCTACGACCTGCACCAGAGCCGCCGCCAACATGAATCACCCCCCCTACCCTCCCCAGTTGTTTTCAGGTTGTGCGGCTGGAGTCCTCAACTTTGTGGAGGGGGGGAGGGTACTGTCACCCTCTGGTTCTCTATGGTATAGTAGGTCAGGGCATGACTAGGGGGTTTTCTAGGTTTATTATTTCTATGTTGGTGCTCTTGGTATGGTTCCCAATTAGAGGCAGCTGAGGTTCGTTGTCTCTAATTGGGGATCATACTGAAGGGTTCCCTGTCTCCACCTGCTGTGTGGGATATTGTTTTGAGTTAGTGCATGTAGCACCTCTGATGTTACGGTTCGTTGTTTGTTTCTTTTTGTTTGGAAGTTTCACTTAAATAATAATGTGGACTTTAATCACGCTGCGCCTTGGTCCGTCTCTCCACACAACCGTGACAGAAAGAGGTTTGGGAATATGTCTGAATATAAACAGTGTAGTTATTCCCTCCGCAAGGCATTCAAACAAGTGAAATGCCAGTACAGGGACAAGGTGGAGTTGCACCCCCCTACCACATCGAAGGGACAGCAGTGGAGAAGGTGGAAAGTTTTAAGTTCCTCTGCGTTCACATCACAGACAAACTGAAATGGTCCACTCACACAGACAATGTGGTGAAGAAGGCGCAACGCCTCTTCAACGTCAGGAGGCTGAAGAAATTTGGCTTGTCACCCAAAACCCTGACAAACTTTTACAGATGCACTATCGAGAGCATCCTAATGTGGTTGTATCACAGCCTGGTACGGCAACTGCACCGCCCTCAACCACAAGGCTCCAGAGGGTGATGCGTCCTGCACAACGCATCACCTACCTGCCCTCCATGACACCTACAGCACCCGATGTTACAGGAAGGACAAAAAGATCATCAAGGACATCAATCACCCGAGCCACTGCCTGTTCACACCGCTACCATCCAGAAGGCGAGGTCAGTACAGGTGCATCAAAGCTTGGACCGAGAGACTGAAAAACAGCTTCTATCTCAAGGCCATCAGACTGCTAAACAGCAATCACTAACTCAGAGAGGCTGCTGCTTACATTGAGACCCAATCACTGGCCACTTTAATAAATGGATCACTAGTCACTTTATGCAATGCACTGTAAATAATGCCACTTTAATAATGTTTACATATCTTACATTACTCATATCACATGTACAGTATATACTGTATTTCATACCATCTATTGCACCTTGCCTATGCCTCTCGGCCATCGCTCATCGATATACTTACATGTACATATTCTCATTCACCCCTTTAGATTTGTGTGTATTAGGTTGTTGGGGAATTGTTAGATTAGTTGTTAGATATTACTGCACTGTCGGAGCTAGAAGCACAAGCATTTTGCTACACTCGCATTAACATCTGCTAACCATGTGTATGTGACAACTAAAATTGGATTTTGATTTGATTTAAAAAATAATGGTTCTGTTCTGGAACTGTATGGATCACTTTTGTTCCAGGATCTGTTTCTGTTCCTTGAAAAATGTCATTATTTTCCGCTTTTTGGTTCTGTTCCCTAAACCAGTTCCAAACCATGGTTGATAAGAAACTACTTTTTGGTTCTGTTCCCTAAACCAGTTCCAAACCATGGTTGATAAGAAACTACTTTTTGGTTCTGTTCCCTAAACCAGTTCCAACCCATGGTTGATAAGAAACTACTTTTTGGTTCTGTTCCCTAAACCAGTTCCAACCCATGGTTGATAAGAAACTACTTTTTGGTTCTGTTCCCTAAACCAGTTCCAACCCATGGTTGATAAGAAACTACTTTTTGGTTCTGTTCCCTAAACCAGTTCCAAACCATGGTTGATAAGAAACTACTTTTTGGTTCTGTTCCCTAAACCAGTTCCAACCCATGGTTGATAAGAAACTACTTTTTGGTTCTGTTCCCTAAACCAGTTCCAACCCATGGTTGATAAGAAACTACTTTTTGGTTCTGTTCCCTAAACCAGTTCCAACCCATGGTTGATAAGAAACTACTTTTTGGTTCTGTTCCCTAAACCAGTTCCAACCCATGGTTGATAAGAAACTACTTTTTGGTTCTGTTCCCTAATCCAGTTCCAAACCATGGTTGATAAGAAACTACTTTTTGGTTCTGTTCCTTAAACCAGTTCCAAACCATGGTTGATAAGAAACTACTTTTTGGTTCTGTTCCCTAAACCAGTTCCAACCCATGGTTGATAAGAAACGACTTTTTGGTTCTGTTCCCTAATCCAGTTCCAAACCATGGTTGATAAGAAACTACTTTTTGGTTCTGTTCCCTAAACCAGTTCCAAACCATGGTTGATAAGAAACTACTTTTTGGTTCTGTTCCCTAAACCAGTTCCAAACCATGGTTGATAAGAAACTACTTTTTGGTTCTGTTCCCTAAACCAGTTCCAAACCATGGTTGATAAGCAACTACTTGCAAAGGTTACGATTAGGGTTAGGTTTAGAATAAGGGATAAGGTAAGGGTTAAGTTTAGGGTTAGGATGAGGGTTAAGGTTAGGGTTATCGCTAGGGTTAGGGTTGGTAGATAGTTAAAATCTTGTTGACAGTTAATGAACGTCTACTGAACATCTAAAAACCATATAAATGGGACTAACCAAATAAAGTGTTACCCCAGATACTGTATATACCTAGAAATAGTCAGGACAAGTCTTGCCTTGTCTACCACACCAATAGCATATCATGATGATAGCATAAACACTAAGGCCCGTTAGCTACAAGTAAGGAAGCGAGTTTGAGGAAACCCGACAGCTTGTGTAGTGGATCTGATTGATTTGGCAATATGTTGAAGGAGACCTTAATATTTAGACTGGTCTCTCATGCCTATTTTCCATTGCCCTGTATCTCACTCTCCCCCTTCTATCTGTACCGCACTCTCCCCCTTCTATCTGTACCGCACTCTCCCCCTTCTATCTGTACCGCTCTCTCTCCGCCTTCTATCTGTACCGCTCTCTCCCCCTTCTATCTGTACCGCTCTCTCCCCCTTCTATCTGTACTGCTCTCTCCCCCTTCTATCTCTACCGCTCTCTCTCCCCCTTCTATCTGCATATCTCTCTCTCTCCCCCTTCTATCTGCATATCTCTCTCTCTCTCCCCCTTCTATCTGCATATCCCTCTCTCTCTCCCCCTTCTATCTGCATCTCTCTCTCTCCCCCTTCTATCTGCATATCTCTCTCTCTCCCCCTTCTATCTGCATATCCCTCTCTCTCCCCCTTCTATCTGCATATCTCTCTCTCCCCCCCTTCTATCTGCATATCCCTCTCTCTCCCCCTTCTATCTGCATATCCCTCTCTCTCCCCCTTCTATCTGCATATCTCTCTCTCTCCCCCTTCTATCTGCATATCCCTCTCTCTCCCCCTTCTATCTGCATATCCCTCTCTCTCCCCCTTCTATCTGCACATCTCTCTCCCCCCCTTCTATCTGCATATATCTCTCTCTCTCCCCCTTCTATCTGCATATCTCTCTCTCCCTCTCCCTCTCCCTCTCCCTCTCCCATCTCTCTCTCTCTCTCCCCCTTCTATCTCTCTCTCTCCCCCCTTCTATCTCTCTCTCCCTCTCCCTCTCCCTCTTCTATCTGCATCTCTCTCCCCCCCTTCTATCTCTCTCTCTCTCTCTCCCCATTATATCTCTCTCTCTCCCCCCCTTCTATCTCTCTCTCCCCCTTCAATCTCTCTCTCTCCCCCTTCTCTCTCTCTCCCCCTTCTATCTCTCTCTCTCTCTCTCCCCCCTTCTATCTGTCTCTCCCTCTCCCTCTTCTATTCTGTATCTCTCTCTCCCGCCTACTATTTGTATCTCTCTCTCTCTCACTCCCTCTCCCCCTTCTATCTCTCGCTCTCCCTCCTTCTATTTGTATCTCTCTCTCTCTCTCTCCCACTCCCCCTTTAATCTCTCTCTCTCTCTCTCTCTCTCTCACTCCCTCTCCCCTTCTATCTCTCTCTCCCTCTCCCTCTTCTATCTGTATCTCTCTCTCTCCCCCCTCCTATTTGTATCTCTCTCTCTCCCTCTCCCCCTCTCTCTCCCTCTCCCTATCTCTCTCTCTCCCCCCTTCTATCTCTCTCTCTCCCCATTCTCTCTCTCTCTCCCCCCTTCTATCTCTCTCTCCCCCCTTCTCTCTCTCTCTCCCCCTTCTATCTCTCTCTCTCTCTCTCTCCCCCCTTCTATCTGTCTCTCCCTCTCCCTCTTCTATTCTGTATCTCTCTCTCTCCCGCCTTCTATTTGTATCTCTCTCTCTAACTCTCCCCCTTCTATCTCTTTCTCTCTCTCTCTCTCCCTCCCTCCTTCTATTTGTATCTCTCTCTCTCTCCCTCTCCCCCTTTTATCTCTCTCTCTCTCTCTCACTCCCTCTCCCCCTTCTATCTCGCGTGATCCCGTCCTAGTGATAGATGGGGTTGGATCACGCTAGGGAGGACAGTAAAGGTATGCAGAGAAATACAGAAACAATGTACACTTGATTTAGAGTGGAAAGAGGACACACAGTATTTCAAGTGTACTCTACCGTCAACTGTGTCTAACTGTTTGCCGTGTGGTTTTCGACGTGTCCTTGCAGCTCTGAGAGAGATCATGTCAGTGGAAGTATAACTGTGATGATGCGGAAACAAGGCAGAGAGGCAGGGGTATCATGGTGGGCAATGTGCCGTGTAAATGCCAAGAGCAGAGCGTGAAAGACAAATCTCCATACAGACACACGGCCGCACACACACACATACCACACACACACAGTATATACACACAGTCATATCCACACACACACACATACCACAAACACACACATACCACACACACACACAGTATATACACACAGTCATATCCACACACACACACACATACCACACACACACACAGTATATACACACAGTCATATCCACACACACACACATACCACACACACACACACAGTATATACACACAGTCATATCCACACACACACACATACCACAAACACACACATACCACACACACACACAGTATATACACACAGTCATATCCACACACACACACATACCACAAACACACACATACCACACACACACACAGTATATACACACAGTCATATCCACACACACACACATACCACACACACACACATACCACACACACACACATACCACACACACACACATACCACACACACACATACCACAAACACACACACATACCACACACACACATACCACACACAAACACAGTCACATCCACACAGAAGAACTGGATTTTATTCCTGATTTATAGCTTTTCTATTATGGGTATACATTTTCCTTAATAGAATCCTGTAGACAGTTCCACTGTTTCTATTTTTTGCTGTCTCACTCACTCATGCTCCCTCCATCATTTGACAATAGGGTTTTGAGGCGGAGGTGGTGAAATGGTAATAAATAAGGTGTAGACGTGTAGCCTGATCTCCTCCTTCCCTTCCCTCCTCTCCTCCACTTCCCTCCTCTCCTCTCCTGTCTTTGTTGCCCCCATTAGCTGGCTTTTAACTAGAGTTTCAGGGCTCAGACATGTCTAGCTGTCACCTAATCACCCCCAACAACCACCTCTACCCAGCTACTGTTCCCTTACCCTCCTCCATCACCACAATGCACCTCTACCCAGTTACTGTTCCCTTACCCTCCTCCATCACTATAGTGTACCTCTACCCAGCTACTGTTCCCTTACCCTCCTCCATCACTACAATGTACCTATACCCAGCTACTGTTCCAAAGCCCTTAGAGCGGTAGTGGAGGGGCAGGTAGAGGCTATCTCTCCCCATACCTCTACTCTATCCTTCCTATTTCCCCTGCACCTCTACACCTAATCCCATTTACCTCTATCTCCTTACTAAACCCCAGATCTGACTCCATCACTACTTCCCTTTTAAATATCCCTACCTCCCTCTCATTTTGCTACATTCACATTAACATCTGCTAACCATGGGTATGTGACCAACAAAATTTGATTTGATTTGATATCCTCATAGTGAATTAATGATCTGATGGGAATTGATTAAGAGATTAGTACACATTAAAACTGCCTACGGGCAGACTTGAGGACCATTGAATTCGATCACCATCTCAGCTCTTGGGAACACAGACATCGATGGAAGACAGAGGAAGACTTTGCTATGCTTCATAGGTTTCAATTGAAACAGGCCCCAGCTGCCCATACAGAAGGTCCCAGGGGGGAGCTCAATGACATTTTGAAATGGACCCACAAATTGCTAAGTCCACCCCTGATAGATGACATCCAATCAACACCCTCCCCAGGACACATTCAGGACCCACTGAGACAGACTGTGGCCACTGGACTGAGAGGAATCTAATTTCCATCCCCAAACTTCCTCCTCTCTTCTGGATGCACAAACAGTATTTGACATTTTTTTATTACTTTGAGCATTTGATTCAGCCTGTCTGAAGGAGCACCAGATATGCAGGGTTTGTACTTTCATAGTCAAGTGTTGCTAAAATATTTAAAGATTTAAAATACTGTTTGAACCCAGGTCTGGGAGAGGCTGGACTGTGCTAATGCTAATGTTAATCAGATGATAAATATTCATGCTGGCTGGTTTAATTAACATCATAACATTAGGTTGTGTGAGTGCGCTTGACATGTTTTCATCCAGGCCACTTCCCAGACCGCCAATCTCCTCACTCTGCCAACTAAGGTCACTGACTCCACTGCGCATGCTCACACACACACACACACACACACACACACACACACACACACACACACACATAGACACACTGAACAACTGAATCTTTATGAATTTTTACACACCAATCTCAGAGCATGTTTTTGTTTTCTATGTTGGTTGAGCTTGATGGTACTTTATTTCATCCCTACTCGAGAGGAGATATGAGGGCACTTAGGAGACCCAGGACCAGCTGGAGCTCAGGCTCCATCTCCCTCTGGGTGTCTGTAATGGTGAGCCAGCCAGGAGAAGCCACACACACACATCCACTGTATCCTGTTGTTGGCACATCAGACTTGATCAAAGAAGCTTATACCTGACACTCCAAATGATAATTACCAGCATGTCTTTGTTTTTGTTTCATCACAGAATAAACAGCTTACAAATGATGCAATTAATTTTGAGTGACAACAGCTGTGGTGCAGGTCCCCATAGACAAATGGACTGCTACCTCACAGAGAAGCTTCCTTTAATTCTCACCTTTTCCAAGATGGCTGTCAAAGGAAACTAGAGGAGAGTGATGACCCTTAAACCCTTTCATAAAGTCTCACAAAGCTCTATAAAAACAAAGAGGGGTTCTTTTGGAACTCAAATATTTACCCATAGAGAAGCAGACGGCTGCCTTATAAAGAATCTATCATGTTCACCTTTTCCAAGATGGCTGATAAAGGAGACTACGCCACTGGGATGACCCAACCACATGTCTCAGTCTCACAAAGCTCATACAAACAAAGGCAGATTATTTTGGAACACTGCATGCTGTTTTTAGATATCCATCCCTGATGGGAGAAGACGCTTGGCCCAGTTTGTGGAGAGGACAAGTTTGTAATGCAAGATTTATTTAGAGAGTGAAAAGAGAGAGGAAACCATAATGAATGAGTTCCCATTGATTCTCTCGCCTCACCTTTTACATCAGGAGCAGAGATGGGAGTCGCTCCAGTTGGACTAACTAAGAGAGAGAGGGATGAGACAGAAAGAGAGATGGGGAAGGGGAGAGAGAAAGAGATGAGAGAGGGGACTGAGCAAGAGAGTAGCTCCAGTTGTACTAGGGGGAAGAGAGGGGTGAAAGAGAAAGAGAGAGAAAGAGAAAGCGAAGAGAAAGAGGGAGAGAGAGAGAGAGAGAAAGAGAAAGAGAGAGAGAAAGAGAAAAAGAAAGAGGGAGAGATAGAAAGAGAAAGAGAAAGAGAAAGAGGGAGAGAGGGAGAAAGAAAGAAAAAGTGATATAGAAATGTATATGATTTATGTTTAAGGTAGTGACTAAAGTATTCCACCCTGAAACGTATGATGAATTAGAATTATGAGACTAGAATTCTCTAATGTGTGTGCATAGGACAAGTTAAGACTTTACAATTTAGCAATGTAAGTGAGACAGTGTGTGAGTAGGAAAAGAGGAACTGTCAACAGACAACTTGTGACAGACAACTTGTGACCACTGTGAAAATGATAACAGGAAGGAGGTCTCCCCACCCAGGGAGGGGAGAAACCTTTAGGCTTGCAGTGGATTATGTAACATGTTGTAGGATATGATAAGCAATGTGTGTTGGAGTAGACTTGTAAATAGCATTGACAGTGTTAGAGAAGATGAGGGGCATAATATAAGGGGAATGATATATGGTATAACTAAATGTAACTTATAAAAGGCTATGTGCTTGTATGATTTTCAGAGCTCTCTGAATAAAGAACTAACCTTTTGCAGAAATTCTGGGACTTTGTCAAATTATTCTATTAACCGGGGCCTTACAACCCCTGGGGAATTGGTCAAAGTATATAGTGAGATTTGAGTTAATATCATTGGAACTAGAAATTCTCGTGATAGAAAGAGAAAGAGGGAGAGAGAGAGAAAGAAAGAGAGAGAGAGTGAGAGAGAGAGAGAGAGAGAGAGAGAGATGGAAAGAGAGAGCGAGATGTTCACTAATGTTCACTAATGTTTCCATTGTTTATTTCCCTTTTGTTTATTGTCTATTCCATTTGCTTTGGCAATGTAAACATATGTTTCCCATGCCAATAAAGCCCTTTGAATTGAATTTAACCGTATTGAGAGAGAAAGAGAGCGAGAGAGAGAGAAAGGGGAAGAGGGACAGCAACTTTAACTATTTGCACATCATTACAATATATATAGACATAATAAGACATTTGAAATGTCTCTATTATTTTGGAACTTGTGGGGGTGTAATGTTTACTCTTCACTTTTTACTGTTTATTTCACTTTTGTTTATCCATTTCACTTGCTTTGGCAATGTAAACATATGTTTCCCATGCCAATAAAGTCACTTGAATTAAATTGAATTGAGAGAAAGAGAGAGGGTGGGGGGGTGGGGGGTTGCTTCAGTTAGAGAGGACTAACAAACTAACTAACATCCTTTAATCTGAGGAAACTCCACACCTGATTACCTCCCCTGATTGGCTGTCGGATGCTCTGGCCTACATCGCTGAAGGACAATGTGTTTAAAAATGTGTTTTCCTCTTTCTACCTATTTTCCTTTCACAATGAATGGCAAATACAGCATCTTGATTGAGGATGGAGTCAGTCGCCTCTTGATAAGGTAGCAGAAATGTTTCATGAGTGAATGTCCTGTGAGCTTTTATACGCTAGTCTGTTTATATTTGCAATACATTGCGTACCCTCCAGACGTATGATGTCCACACACACACAAATACATACACACACACACACACCTAGGGTTGCAAAGCTACCAGTAGTTTACCAAAGATACCAGTAGCTTCTGTCATCTTGGTAATTAACAGAAAATCTATGGCAATCTATTGTAACTTTGGTAATTTATACTTGAATAACTTTTTTAAATTATTATTCATATATAGTATACATGTTTTATATCTGTGTCCATATTTTCCATGGGATTCTAGTAGATAGACCATATGGTTCAACAGAAAATAGCCTAATTAATGAAAAAAGCATCTAATCATTATTTTAAATGAACTCTGCAACTTTTCCAAATATTCACATTTTTTTAACAACTGCCACCAGACTGATGTCAAAACATCAAATTGCCAACAAATACATAGGAAAATACAGAAATGTGGGTGGGGAAAAATCTAAACGATATGTCATGCTGAAACCCTCATATTAAACACCAATGGTATTCACTAAGTTGCTGGTTTATATTTAGGATCATGTTTTACAGCTTTGTCATTCTATTATTTACTTAAAAATCATCAGATTTAATTATTTCATTTATTTTACTTGACAAGGCCACACAAAGGTAGTGGTGTGGTTTTCAAATAAGCCCGTGGGCTTCCAACCACACCTAGACAACATTTCTTTGTTTGATTAGCACTTGTTTTCTTTGGTGCAAATAAATAATACCTTTTTTTATTATAATAATAATAATAATTAATGGACCAGAGATCATTACAGACGCCTGTGATAATCTGAAGTACTCAAAACTGCCACTAGATGTCTTATGATATATTACAAAAAATCCCTGAAAGATACTCCACACACACCATACCACACCACACCCACATACCTGTCCTGGCAGAGCGGTTCCGGCCTTCCTGTCTGCGTGTGTGGATACAGCTCTCCTGGGACTTCATGTGATGAGAGACCAGGGCACAGTCTGGATGGATAGCCTCCACCTGGGGTGCAAGAAGGATGAGGGAGAGGGAGAGGGAGAGGGAGTTTATTTAGCTATGAAAAGGCACAGAACTTCAAATGCAGGAAAAGTTGTCACGCTTCACATTACACATTTGAAGTGTTTTATTTTGTTCTTTACTGGGACTACACGTGCCACCGTATAACATTGTCCCTTTACACACACTGTACTATTATTACATTATTCAACAAGGAGAGTAAGACACTCATTATCACCCTCCCTCCTGTCCTATTTGTAGGCCACTAAAACTACTCACAGCAAAACAGCATCTTCCTTTGAAACACCCCTTATTTACCCACATTATAGAGGCAGTCTGCTGCAGATGCACTTTGGGTTATGGCTTTGTTCACGCCACACACACACACACACACACACACACACACACACACACACACACACACACACACACACACACACACACACACACACACACACACACACACACACACACACCTCAGCTGGGTCTTTGCTGCTGCACCTAACAGCATTAGGAGAAGGTGTGAGCTCTCCAGAGACTGACAGTATCTATAATTAACCCCCTCAGTAAGGCTTAAAAATGGGCGCTTCTCGCTATCTAGCTTCTGTAGCTTTTTCTACAACTACATACCTGCCAGCCGTCTCTCCTTTCACTTTGCACAGACAGGATAACACTGACAGCTGGGTTTGGGCATGTGAGGAGGATAACAGAGCAATAGTGGGTTATTATGGGAATGTAATGGGAAGCTTGAGATGCACCCTACAACAGAAGTACCTACCAATTAGCAGTGTAGAGAAATACTATAACTCTACATCCTCATCGTATCACATTCCCTTCTTCAGCTGCATGGCTAATGCATGTAGGAAAAATGAATAAAATAAAATAACCTACACTTTACTAGCTTTGCAATCACCATCCAGATGTGCTCTCTTGATGTGCCCTCTCTGCATGTTCTATATCATCTACTTCTATGTTCAGACTGTTCCCCCTTACAAGCCCCTCACTAAGCAGGCAGCAGCACTGTGTAGTATATAGCCAGCTGTAGGTAAACCTCAGTTATTACTGTACACCAGCTGGCTCCCCCCTGCCTCCTCTTCACTTTCATATCAAAGTCACTGGGAGAAGGGAAGTGGGGTCCAGGGTTGAAAGCCAAGAAATTATTCTAGAAAACTCCAACTCAGCTCCTGTCTGAGAGGTAGCTTGAGGCTCGAGAACACAGGGTTTTGGACAGTTTGAGGACACTAACACAGCAAGAGAACACAGGGTTTTGGACAGTTTGAGGACACTAACACAGCAAGAGAGCACAGGGTTTTGGACAGTTTGAGGACACTAACACAGCAAGAGAAGCATCAAGCCTCTAAAAACAGAAACAGAGGTATGACTGTGTGTGTGTGTGTGTGTGTGTGTGTGTGTGTGTGTGTGTGTGTGTGTGTGTGTGTGTGTGTGTGTGTGTGTGTGTGTGTGTGTGTGTGTGTGTGTGTGTGTGTGTGTGTGTGTATGTGTGTGTGTGTGTGTGCGTGAATGCTACACGTGTATGCTGTTTTGGTAGTGGACATTTCTCTGCTTTAGGCATTCACTCGTGTGTAAGAGCTCTGCTATGAGAAGAGGATGAGAAACACAGTTGAGATTCTCCAATGTGAGTTGAGCTAAACTGACAAAAACTGACATTAAAAAAACTGTTCTTAAGTAACTGCAGACAAACAAGGAGTAAAGGTTAAACTTCCACCCTCTACTCTCCTGTCTGTGCTGGTTTCTCTACTGTGAGAATAAAACCTCTGAAAAGCTGCCGGACGTTACTGAAAAAAACCTAAGATGTGTGTGTGTGTGTGTGTGCATGTGTGTGTGTATGCGTGCGTGCGTGCGTGCGTGTGTGTGTCTGACATTATCCCAAGAAAAGGGTCACACACTCTGCTCAGAGTAAATGTTGCTGGTGAGAGTGAGAGGAATGGTGAAATGGCCTTTTCTTCTATATATGATCATTTTGAAGCCGACGGCCACTTTGTGAAGCCTCCTTCCCCATAGTTTAAGTACTAAACATATATTTCACATGATAACTCACCACAAAGAAAAGTCTATGTCATTAAATGACTAAATGTGTCTAGTTTAAATTCCGAATCACCAGAAAGAGAAATTGCTCTCATAAAAATACTCAAATGTATCTAGTTTACATTCTAAATCAGCAAACAGAAAAATATGTCATAAAAATGCCAATACAACCATGACACACAATGCTATAAAGCATGTTTCCTTCCCTCATATTTATCATATCATATTTTACATCTGCCACCAGATCTGACTGCAGGTCTCTGGGCGCTACAACGGCAGCAGGCAATAAACCAGTCATAATAGAACACAATATAACACCCCATTGACCAGCCACTGTTCAAATCCTCTGAGCCTCTTTGTCTTCCTGGTCAATCTACTACTCTCCTTCATGTCCATGTAGCCTACATCTAAAGACAAAATGACAGCATTCAACTAGCATTCAACTACTTTACTACATTTTACACAGGAAAGGCTACAGTAACAAACAAAGCTTGATAAAACCTCAACCTCTCTTTTTGCCTCCATCCATGTAATAACGCAGGGGCAGTCTAGTTACATTAGTGTAAATGGAGGAGAAACTCCAGTTCTCTGTTTGAGATGGTCTGCCAATGCTGTTGAGTTGGCACCAATGATGTATGTACAGCATGTCTATGGTGCAGGACTGGCTCCAGAACCAATCAGTTGGAAGGGCATTTGATTTCCATGTTTTTTTCATGAGACCTTCTATGTGTGCACTCGCTGCACGATAAAAGAAGATAGAACCGCTGGGCATCAAGGGACACAGCTTCAATCTAATGAGCAGTCATTCTGACTGGAACATTCCAACAGTGTAATTAATAGGTTTCATATATGCTATCGCTAAAATAATAATTTGGTTGTGTTTATGAAGGTGTTTTTTTTATAACAAAATCATTTTCATTCGTTTATGTTACTGTATGATATATGTAAAAACAAACAAACAAAAATAATTCAAGTGTCCAATCAATTGTATTCGTGGAGTGCCTTTGTTACAACTATGAAACAGAAAGCCAATGTGTTGGAACGTGGTAACAGCAGGGTGTGGAGTTGTCACGCTATATTCTCCAACGATACGAAACGATACGGACTCAGTCAAATATCATCATGGGCACTCCTGATGCCACATCATGGCAGCGAGTGTTTGGCTTCAGAGTGTGTGTGTGTGTGTGTGTGTGTGTGTGTGTGTGTGTGTGTGTGTGTGTGTCCATGAAAAACACATCTGTTTAATCCATTAATCCACTACCCCATGGCACAATGGCAGACAGACAGACAGCACCCCAGTGTGTGTGTGCACGTGTGTTTGTGAATGGGCGAGCATGTGACCAGAAGCAACCTTTTCTCTTAAACCCGCCTCTCCCTCCCTAACGATCATAATGGTACCTGTTTATGCCACAGTGGTTCTATTTTAATTCAATAGTAGTTTAAAACATGCCATTAAGTCAATAGTAGTGTTGTTAACCATTCTATTAACATAGGGCAGCAGTAGCTCCGGGCCAAAGACCTTCACCATTCTCCCATTCTCCTCTCTCACCTCACATACATGAATATAGATAACAATCTAACTGTCTATCCCACTAATAGGCTATTGTGCACATTAGCTTTGTGGACATTGGAGTTGGCGTTAATTCCATTTAATTCAGGAAATGTTCCTCAAGATAAAACTTCAGCCATACCTATAGAATGACAAACACACTCAGAAAGAAAGGTACCGGTACAAACGCTTGTCACTGTAGTTGTACCGTGTAAGGCGAGGCTTCTCAAACCCGGTCCTGGGGCCCCCCCCCCTGGGTGCACATTTTGTTTTTTGCTCTAGCACTACACATCAAGCATTGATTATTTGAATCAGTTGTGTAGTGCTATGGCAAAAACAAAACTTGCACCCAAGGTAGGCCCCAGGACCGAGTTTAGGAATGACAGATCTATAACTCACATTTCTACGTTCATTTGGTGGGTCACCCAAAAATGTACATATTGCAGCTTTAAAGTATGAACTGCAAGGGTACAATTATGCACCTATAACTAATGGTAGAGATAGAAACAAAGGAGAAAGGGAAGCGCTGCTAAGGTACACAATAGATTTTGGTGGACAGAAGATGCTCTTTGGCAAAAGGGGTAAATTGGTCATCAAAAAGAAAGGAGGACCAAGGCACTCTTCATATAATTAACTCAAATGCATTTATTTTTATGGCATGATAAATGGATTCAAACTTTTACAACTCAGACTTGCTTCAGCTGCATGGCCTTCATCATGGGGCATTTTAATTCATTATATGAAGAGTGCCTTGGTCCTCCTTTCTTTTAGATGTAATATCTTCATTTGAATAGTTTCTCACAGCATTAAAATAATCCTGCATGTGAATTATTATGTGGATTATAATTAATGGGGATTTTTGTAGAGGTTGATACATTTCTTGTTAAGATAAATCAAGTCTTCAATTTTAAAGTGTAAATTACAAACTTTAAAATACTTTTTAAACCTTGAATTCACTATAACACAGCGTGATCCTTTCTCAAAGGAAATTAACCTAAGAGTAGCCAGCAGAAGCATGGGGCTATGATGATGACAAGTCGGAGGACAATGATGAAATCTAGCCTGGATAGGAAAAATGTCAGTGTAGCAGCCTATAAGGACATCCAGTCCCAAACTTTTTATGTAATGTCTTTAGCCTGGAAAAATAATGTTTACTTTAGATAATGCATAGGCTATAGCATTACATAAGGCATGTCATTTTAATTGATGATTAGATAGATTGGGGTAGTAAAAGACAAGTCAAAATAATGTTTTTGTTATGAAAGCATCCACTTACCGTTTCCCACACAGTCAGATGCAGCCATATAGCATATAACGCGCGTATCCATTTCAACGATGACGTTTTAGTGAGTAACATTGTCCTTTGGAATGTACCCTTTTCTTTCTAGAACAAATGGTTCAAATAATAGTAAATTGTATTGACATAACCCTAAATAAGTATCGTATTTTTTTTTTTTAACTAGTATTGTCTGATGCTCTTCCACATTAAGCTATTAACCACATATTTTGCATTTGCCTGGACGACTGGAGGTCATCTTTTCTTGTCGCCGCTATTCAGAAGTTGGGCGGGTTTCTGCAGCGCAGGTATGGCTTGGCAAGACTTCATTCACCATGCATGTACAAGAGACAGGACTCGACTGAGCGAATAAGGTGCGCGCCTCTTCCTCAAACGCCAGCTCGAGCGGACTGCGCAGCGCAGACACGCACTCTCGGTATAGCAGATGTGCTTGTCCCATAGGCGAAATTGTCATGGGGGATATTCAGAACAGGTTGATTCGTCCCTCACCCTCAATAATTTATCAAATAAAATAAAAATATGTTGGTTCGGGGCCCCCTGGAGGTCAGGGGCCATCCAGATAGCATGAACACGTCATAAGCAATGGAAAAATGGGGGAGAGGAAATTAGCATTAACGGTCAACTTTGTTCGCGAAAAACGGTATAACTTCTTCTCTTTCTCAATTATCTAACAAACATGGGGTGTGCCTTTGGTGGTTCATCATGTGTCATTCTGGTTATGCGTGTTGCGACCGACGTAGCTATTTCATTAGCTATGCTAGCCACTGTAGCTAGCTACTAACTCTTCCACTATGTATTGGTGTCATTTCATAGGGCTTGTTTTTGGATGGAAGCTGTAGAGATCGGTAAGAAATGGCACTTCTGTAGCCAAATATCTTATTCATCAAATATCTTATTCATCCATTTTTTTAAGCATGGAAAAATGTCATGGAAAAATGTGAAGAATAGCATGCGATGACCTATAAAACAGCACATGTTTCTCTCTGCCCAATAGCAATATGTGTAGAATTGCAGGAAATTAGCTTTGAAGCAGCAAAACTTTATCTCTGCCCCATGGCAAAATGTGTAGTATTGTAGGAAATTTGCTTTAAAACTGCAACATTTTATATCAGACTCAAGGCAAAATGTGTAGAATAGCAATATAAAACTGTATGTTTCTCTCTGCCCTATGGCAAAATGTGTTGAAGTTAGCTGTTTTCCAAAAACTAAATTTTTATTTTTTGGGGGGTTAGGAGGCCTTCCACTTATCCTTCAACGTATACTGTCTTTTCAAAATACCCCTCCATATACCACTCAAGAGAGGCATAATAAGTTATGTCAAACTGTGTAGAATTGCAGGAAAACGATGCAAGAGTATAGAATGAATCACCAAATTTTTTGGGGTATGAGTTAATAGAATACAAACTCTTAAAAGTGAGATTTTCACTGGGCAGATCTTCACTGGACAGCTCCGCCATTTCATGGTGGGAAAAATTCTAATAGTCCGCCTTATTTCAGTTTATGTGACAAAACAAGCAAGTATAGTGTAGATAATCGTTTTACCATCTACACCGCTGTGGAATATTGTATTTTAAGCTGTTTGAAGCTGGTGTACATAAGTAAAAGACACAAAAATGAAACTTGAGAATGGGAAGCATAGAAATACCACACATAAAATATATCTACAGCTTCTTAGACTTGCTTTCAATGAGAATGACAGATCTATAACACACTTTTCTAAGTGAATTTGGTTGGGTCGCCCAAAAATGTTACTTATTTCAGGTCGTACCCCCCAATATCTACACCACAATTTTGCCCTTGGCTTGTCCTCCTTCGAGATAAAGAGTGACCGTAGTTTGTCCACTGGCTTCTTATATTCTAAATATTTACTATATCCACCGTTAAAGGGATACTTCAGGATTTTGGCAATGAGGCCCTTTATCTACACTGAATAAAAATATGAACGCAACATGTAAAGTGTTGGTCCCATGTTTCATGAGCTGAAATAAAATATCCAAGAAATGTTCCATACACACAAAAAGCTTATTTCTCTCAAATGTTGTGTACAAACTAGTTTACATCCCTTTTAGTGAGCATTTCTCATTTGCCAAGATAATACAGCCACCTGACAGGTGTGGTATATCAAGAAGTCTGTGCTGGGGACAATAAAAGGCCACACTAAAATGTGCAGTTTTGTCACACTGTTAAGCGTGTGTTACGGAGGCGAAGTCAGGTGCAGGAGAGCAGAGTGTAGCAAACAGGCGCACTTTAATTCCGTTCCAAATTGACAGCACAATAAAAACATACAAGTGCCAAAACCATGGAAAAAACAAAAGTAATGCGCCTGACAACCACATAACAATAAACAATTACACACAAAGACATGATGGGAAACAGAGGGCTAAATACATTGGTAGGGAATGAAAACCAGGTGTGTATGGGACAAGACAAAACAAATGGACATATGAAAAATGGAGCGGTGATGGCTAGAAAACCGGTGACGTCGATCGCTGAACGCCGCCCGAACAAGGAGAGGAGCTGACTTCAGCGGAAGTCGTGACAGTACCCCCCCTTGACGCGCGGCCCCAGCGGCCCGCCGACACCGGCCTCGGGGACGAACCGGAGGGCCGGCGACGGTGAAACTCCCGCAGCAGTTCAGGATCCAAAACATCCACAACCGGAACCCAGCAGCTCTCCTCCGGCCCGTACCCCTCCCACTCCACGACGCCTCGAATCCAGGATGGAACAAACTTTCTATGCCGGGGCCCCTCGATGTCCAAAGGGGGCGGAGGGACCTCCCGCACCTCAGATTCCTGGAGCGGACCAGCCACCACCGGCCTGAGGAGAGAAACATGGAACGAGGGTTTAATACGATTATCAGAGGGAAGCTGTAATTTGTAACATACCTCGTTCGCCCTCCTCAGGACTTTGAAGGGCCCCACAAACTGCGGACCCAGCTTCCAGCAGGGCAGGCGGAGAGGCAGGTTTCGGGTCGAGAGCCAGACCCGGTCCGAACACCGGGGTCTCATTGCGGTGATGGTCCGTGCTGTTTTTCTGGCGACGCGCGGCTCGCTGGAGGTGTACACGGGCGGCCTCCCATGTCTCCTCCGCGCACCTAAACCAGGAGTCCACCGCAGGAGCCTCGGTCTGACCCTGATGCCACGGCCCCAGAACCGGATGGTACCCCAATACACACTGAAAGGGGGAGAGGTTAGTGGAGGAGTGGCGAAGCGAGTTCTGTGCCATCTCGGCCCAGGGCACGAACGCCACCCACTCCCCCGGTCGGTTCTGGCAATAGGACCGCAGAAACCTGCCCACATCCTGGTTGACTCTCTCTACCTGCCCGTTTCTCTCGGGGTGAAAACCTGAGGTAAGGCTGATCAAGACCCCCAAACGTTCCATGAACGCCTTCCAAACTCTAGACGTGAACTGGGGACACCGATCCGACACTTTATCCTCAGGCACCCCGTAGAGCCGGAAGACGTGTGTAAACAGGGCTTCCGCAGTCTTTAGGGCCGTAGGGAGACCGGGCAGAGGAATAAGACGACAGGACTTAGAAAAACGATCCACAATGACCAGGATCATAGTGTTTCCCTGTGAAAGAGGAAATCTTTAAGGAAATCCACTGACAGATGTAACCAAGGTCGTTGAGGAACGGGTAAGGGTTGTAACTTACCTCTGGGCATGTGTCTCGGGGCCTTATACTGGGCACACACCGAGCAGGAGTAAACATAAACCCTCACGTCCTTTGCCAAGGTGGGCCACCAGTACTTCCCAGTCAGACAGCGCACCATCCGACCGATCCCCGGATGACCAGAGGAGGGAGAAGTGTGGGCCCAATAGATCAGCTGGTCACGGACAGCAGACGGAACGTACATACGCCCAAAGGAACACTGGAGGGCAGCGGGCTCTGTACGCATCGCCTGCTCAATATCCTCATCCAGCGCCCACACGACCGGCGCTACCAGGCAGGAGGCCGGGAGTATGGGAGTCTGATCCATGGGCTGCTCCTCTGTGTCATACAGCCGGGACATTGCGTCTGCCTTCTTATTCTGGGAACCTGGTCTGTAGGATAGGGTAAATACAAAACAGGTAAAGAACATGGCCCACCTTGCCTGATGAGGATTCGGTCTCCTCGCTGCCCGGATGTACTCCAGGTTGCGGTGGTCAGTCCAGATGAGGAAAGGGTGTTTATCCCCCTCAAGCCAATGTCTCCACGCCTTCAATGCTTTAACCACAGCCAACAACTCCCGGCCCCCCACATCATAGTTGCGCTCCGCTGGGCTGAGCTTCTTCGAAAAGAAAACACAGGGGCAGAGTTTCTTTGGCGTACCCAAGCACTGTGAGAGCATGGCTCCTATCCCAGCCTCGGACACGTCCACCTCTGCTATGAATGCCAAAGTGGAATACGGATGGGCCAGCACGGGAGCAGAAGTAAACAGAGCTCTTAGCTGCCCAAAAGCCCTGTCCGCCTCAGCCGTCCACTGCAACTGTACAGGACCCCCCTTCAACAGTGAGGTAATGGGAGCAGCAACCTGGCCAAAACCCTGGATAAATCTCTGGTAGTAATTGGCAAACCCTAAAAAGCGCTGCACCTCCTTACCGTGGTGGGAGTCGGCCAATTACGCACGGCTGCAATGTGGTCACTCTCCATCTCCACCCTTGATGTGGAAATGCAATACGCTAGGAAGGAGACGGCCTGCTGAAAGAACAGGCATTTCTCAGCCTTGACATACAGGTCATGCTCCAACAGTCATCCAAGTACCTTGCACACCAAGGACACATGCTCGGCGCGTGTAGCGGAGTATATCAGAATGTCATCTATATACACCACTACACCCTGCCCGTGCAGGTCCCTGAAAATCTCGTCTACAAAGGATTGGAAAACTGATGGAGTATTCATCAAACCGTACGGCATGATGAGGTACTCAATGCCCTGTGGTGGTACTAAACGCTGTATTCCACTCGTCTCCCTCCCAGATACGCACAAGGTTATATGCACTCCTGAGATCCAGTTTCGTGAAGAAGAGCGCCCCATTCATTGACTGTACCTCACCATACAGTTTGACTGTACCTCACCGTGATTTGATTGAGACCTCTATAGTCAATGCACGGGTGTAAATCTCCATCCTTCTTCTTCACAAAAATGAAACTGGAGGAGGCAGGTGAAGTAGAGGGCCGAATGTACCTCTGACGCAGGGATTCAGAGATATATGTATCCATAGCCACCGCTTGCGACACTCCTGGGAAGTGCAGCGTCTGCCAGGAGATTTATCGCACAATCCCCGTCGATGAGGTGGTAATTGAGTCGCCTTCTTTTTACAGAAGGCAAGAGCCAAATCTGCATATTCTGGGGGGGATGTGCACGTTGGAGACCAGGTCGGGACTTTCCACCATGGTAGCACCAACGGCAACCCCTACACACCTCCCTGAGCACTCTCGCGACCACCTCGTGAGAGCCCCCTGTTGCCAGGAAATAATGGGGTTATGCAGAGCCAACCAGGGAAGGCCTAGTACCACAGGAAATGCAGGAGAGTCAATGAGGAAGAGGCTGATTCTTTCCTCATGATCCCCCTGGCCAAGGAGATGGTGGCCTCCCTGATTAGCCCGGACCCTAAATCAAATCAAATCAAATTTATTTATATAGCCCTTCGTACATCAGCTGATATCTCAAAGTGCTGTACAGAAACCCAGCCTAAAACCCCAAACAGCAAGCAATGCAGGTGTAGAAGCACGGTGGCTAGGAAAAACTCCCTAGAAAGGCCAAAACCTAGGAAGAAACCTAGAGAGGAACCAGGCTATGTGGGGTGGCCAGTCCTCTTCTGGCTGTGCCGGGTGGAGATTATAACAGAACATGGCCAAGATGTTCAAATGTTCATAAATGACCAGCATGGTCGAATAATAATAAGGCAGAACAGTTGAAACTGGAGCAGCAGCACGGTCAGGTGGACTGGGGACAGCAAGGAGTCATCATGTCAGGTAGTCCTGGGGCATGGTCCTAGGGCTCAGGTCAGTTGAAACTGGAGCAGCAGCATGGCCAGGTGGACTGGGGACAGCAAGGAGTCATCATGTCAGGTAGTCCTGGGGCATGGTCCTAGGGCTCAGGTCCTCTGAGAGAGAGAAAGAAAGAGAGAAGGACAGAATTAGAGAACGCCACTCCTCCACTAACCTCTCCCCCTTTCAGTGTGTAGGACACCGAATAGGACAGGAGAAGTACTCCAGATATAACAAACTGACCCTAGCCCCCCGACACATAAACTACTGCAGCATAAATACTGGAGGCTGAGACAGGAGGGGTCAGGAGACACTGTGGCCCTAATGGTCGACTATCCAGTGCGCGTACCGGGAAGGGTCTAACTACAGGAAAAATGGGGATCCCTAAACTAATGGCTAACGATCTGTCGATAAAATTCCCAGCTGCGCCTGAATCGGCGAGCACCTTATGCTGGGAATGTGGAGAAAACTTAGGGAAACAAACAGGCACAAACAGTTGATCAACAGAGGACTCTGGATGAGTGTGGTGCGAACTCCCCTGGGGTGACGCCAAAGTGCCCTGCCTGTTGCCTCGACTCCCAGAGGAACAAACACGGCACCGACCGGCAGTGTGTCCTCTGCGGCCACAGATGGTGCACGTGCTGGCTCCTCCTCCAGTCTCCCTATGAGCAGCCCCTCCTAACTCCATGGGCATCGGAGCCAGGATGCTGGAAGATGGCACCGACAGAGCCTACTCTGGACGTCCGCGGGTGACCAGCAGGTTATCCAACCGCATGGACAAATCCACCAGTTGGTCAAAGGAGATGGTGGCATCCCTGCAAGCCAGCTCACGTCGGACGTCCTCTCGTAGGCTGCATCGATAGTGGTCAATGAGGGCCCTGGCGTTCCTGCCTGCTCCGGCGGCCAAGGTCCAGAATTCCAGGGCAAATTCCTGGGTGCTCCTCGTCCCCTGCCTCAAATGAAAGAGCGTTTCCCCCACCACTCTACTGGTCGAAGACGGCCCGGAAGCGACGGGTGAACTCCTCGAAGTGGTCCAACGCCGTGTCTCCCTCTCTCCACAAGGCGTTGGCCCACTCCAGCGCTCATCCCGTGAGGCAGGAGACGAGGGCAGCCACTCTCTCTGAGGGAGCTGGGTGCACAGTGGCCAGGTAGAGGACCAGTTGTAACAGCAATCCCTGGCATTGTGCTGCCATCCCATCATACTCCCTGGGAAGGGAGCCTGGAATTCTCTCCCGACGGGACGGGTGGAGGCAACCCCGATTGTGCTGGTTGAGACGCTGGAGAGACTCCGTGTCTCTCCCAGCAGTCCATGGTTTGAACAACGCGATCCATCATGGCACCAAGTTGATTTAACATTGCTGAATGTTTGTGGTCCTCGACTCCTCTAACTGGGGTACCTGCTCCTGCTGACTCCATGGTTCGGTGTGTAATTCTGTTAAGCATGTGTAGCGGAGGCAAAGTCAGGTACAGGAGAGCAGAGTGTAGCAAACAGGCGCACTTTAATTCCGTTCCAAATTGACAGCACAATAAAACATACAAGTGCCAAAAGCACGGAAAAAAACAAAAGTAATGCGCCTGACAAACCACATAACAATAAACAATTACACACAAAGACATGATGGGAAACAGAGGGCTAAATACATGTAGATTGATAGGGAATGAAAACCAAGTGTGTATGGGACAAGACAAAACAAATGGACATATGAAAAATGGAGCGGTGATGGCTAGAAAGCCGGTGACGTCGATCGCCGAACGGCTTCAATGCCACAGATGTCTCATGTTTTGAGGGAGCGTGCAATTGGCATGCTGACTGCAGGAATGTCCACCAGAGCTGTTGCTAGAGAAGTGAATGTTCATTTCTCTAGCATAAGCTGCCTCCAACGTTGTTTTAGAGAATTTGGCAGTACGTCCAACCGGCCTCACAACCGCAAACCATGTGTAACTCTGCCAGTCCAGGACCTCCACATCCGGCTTCTTCAGCTGCGGGATCATCTGAGACCAGCCACCCGGACAGCTTATGAAACAATGGGTTTGCACAAACTGTCAGAAACAGTCTCATCTGCTGGTGGTCCTCACCAGGGGCTTGACCAGACTGCAGTCTGGTGTTGTAACCCACTTCAGTGGGCAAATGCTCACCTTCGATGGCCACTGGCATGCTGGAGAAGTCAAATCAAATGTTATTGGTCACATACACATGGTTAGCAGATGTTATTGCGAGTGTGGCGAAGTGTGCTGTTCACGGATGAATTCCGGTTTCAACTGTACCGGGCAGATGACAGACGTTGTGTGGGCGATGTCAATGTTGTGAACAGAGAGCCCCATGGTGGTGGTGGGGTTATGATATGGGCGTGCATAAGCTGCGGACAACGAACATAGTTGCATTCATCTATAGCATTTGAATGCACAGAGATACCGTGACGATATCCTGAGGCCCATTGACAAGCCATTCATCTGCCGCCATCACCTCATTGTAGCAATAGCAGAACAATTTTCGGTGCTATATATGGTGTCTGAAGCAGGGGTGATTCAGCATGGACGATAACGGGATTGATAACAGGATAATGGCGGACGGAAGACAGGGTGGTGCGGCAGGTGCCGCTTCTCGTATGAATGCTTTAACCCATGCAAAGAGTTAAAGCTCAATTATGTGTTTTATCTCCAGTACTTTGCCATGATTGTCAGTTATGTGGCTGCTCTACTGATAATCTCAGTGCGTCCTTGCTGGGATGACACAATAAATCTACTGTCGGAGAATATCAACACCAAACACATTGGTTCACCGTTCCACGGGAGCGGACAGTACATAGCATACCATAATGTTCTGAATAATGGCCAAGTCTACCTCGCTCCCTATACCACTGAACCGCTTAGGCGTAACAAACACAAGTCCAGCATTTATCGGAAACTGTTAAACTACCTGTTCACTACCCTCCTACTCTCTGGGGATGTGCAATTCAATCCTGGGCCTAACATCACTGAGCCAGCGATACTCACCGGAGTGGACAGCAGTGAATGGCCTCGTCCACTGATCGTCACCACTGTGGTAGTGGGTGAGTGCTATGGCACCATGGTTTCTCTCCACTCACCTGGCTCCAGGATAGATTTTGACCCTTCAAACATACCCAAGTCTCTATATGTGATCCTTGACTCTGCTTCTGGTACGCAAGCTGTTTTAATTAGTTCCCCGTATCCAGTACAGGCGGGAGGGATTGTTAATTGTGCTCCCGAACTGCCCCTAATCCAAATGAAACAAAGCGGCCTAAACCCAGCCGTCAGAAAACACAGAACATTTAACTTTTTTCAATGTGTCAATTACTCTCGAGTCATCTGGGACCCACAAGCTAAGCCCAAGGAACTACTAGGGGGGCACTTGAACATTCCTAGTGTCATTCCAAAAAGTGATCAAATTCAACATCTACTCACAGACTCCAACCATGACTTCCTCTGCCTCTCAGAGACACGGCTCCATAAAAACTCTCCATATGCTGCTGTGATTGTGCCTGGCTACAATGTTTTCAGGAGAGACAGGAGGGGGTGTGATGATTTACATTAAAGAACATATCCGATGTAAACAAATTGAGTGGTCATGTGATAATGAACTAGAATGTATTGGCCTGAACGTTACACTGTCGACCCAAATGTATTTTACCCTTATTGGAATGTGTAGCTCACCTTCCACCAAAAGTGTGTTTTTTGATCAGTTTAATAACATGCTTAGGGAATGTGATTTTGGGAAAGAGGTCAACTTAATGGGAGATTTTAATATTAATTATGAAGGCAAGTCTGGTAGGAAAACCCTCAAATGATTCCCTAATACCTTTGACCTTACACAGCTAGTTAAAGGACCAACCAGGGTGACTTGTTGCTCTAAAACACAGATTGATTTGGTGTTCAGTAATAAACCAGAGAGAGTGACTAAATCATTCAATATGGTTACTGGGCTATCTGATCATAATCTGACACTTATAGCCAGAAAGCTGTCTAAGAGCAGGTTTAACCTCTCTACTGTTAGAAAGCCGGATCAACTAAGAATACCTAAGAGTGAATTAAACTATTTTCAAAACGCAATTAAGGGAATTACCTGGAATGATCTCTTGTCCTATACAGACGTGGAAGCTGATAGTCAGGTTTTTCTATCCACAATCCAGACTACAATAAATGGTTTCCTAAAGAAAATAAAATCCAAACCTGGCTAAATGGCTAAATGGAGAAATCTGGCAATTGATGAAAGAACGAGATTATGCTCTAAAAATAGCCCTAAGATCCAAATTAGGTTTACGTAGGTTTACCATGTTGAGAAATAAGGTGATGAAAGAAATCTGACAGGCCAAGGCAAACTTTTTTATTAACATAATTGGTGAAGCAAAGGGAAATTCTAAATTGATCTGGGAGAATCTAAAAAAGTTAACAGGGAAAGATCATAGTAACACTGCAAAAAGACTAGAAATCATGGTGAATAACAATCTAACACAGGATACAGTCGAAATAGCAATAGCCTTTAATTCCTACTTTATTGACTCTGTCAGGGTACTGACACAGAACCACTCCACTGGTTTCTTGGGCTCAGTGCTAGTAAATGACATTCAATTTGTCTTCATCATAAGGGAGGTTTCTGAGTCAAAGGTGAACAAGGTGATTAGCTCACTAAAGAACTCTAAAGCCAAATATGCGTTTGGGCTGGACTCTACCTTTCTTAAAAACTACAAAGAGTCACTCATTGGCCCCATTACTAAGGTCACCAACACATCTATTGGCCTCGGGGTGTTTCCAAGGGTATGGAAGTCGGCCATAATAATGGCCATCTTTAAATTGGATCGACCCTGCTGACGTGAGTAACTACAGGCCCATTAGTATACTACCTGTGGTGTCAAATGTTATTGAAAAGTGTGTAGCAGAACAACTGATTGCCCACCTCAACAACAGCCCCTTCACATTACACTCCATGCAGTTTGTCTTCAGAGCGAAACACTCCACAGAACGGCCAACTGCTTTCTTTTGGAAAATGTGAAGTCCAAGATGGACAAAGGGGGCGTTGTTGGGGCTGTGTTTCTGGACCTAAGGAAGGCTTTTGATACTGTTAACTATGAGATTCTCATCGCAGAATTGTCCAAGTTCAACTTTTCCCCCATGCCTTGAGATGGATGAAATCATACCTTGAAGGCAGAACTCAGTGTGTCAGAGTGTGCAATGAGCTGTCGCCCACTCTTAGCTATGATGTGGGCGTGCCCCAAGGGTCAATACTGGGGCCCCTCTTGTTCAGCCTGTACATTAATGATCTGCCTTCTTTATGTACTGTGTCTGAAGTTCAAATGTACACAGATGATAGTGATATATGTGCATGCAAAGAGCAAACAACAAGCTGCACAAGAACTCACTACTGTATTGGTCCAGTTTACAAAGTGGCTCAGTGACTCGTGTTTGCATCTCCATGTGAAAAAAACTGTTTGCATGTTCTTCACAAAGAGGGCAACAGATGCTACTGAGCCAGATATCTATGTGTCAGGGGAGAAGCTCCAGGTGGTATCTGATTTTAAGTACCTTGGCATCATACTTGATTCCAACCTCTCTTTTAAAAAGCATGTGAAAAAGGTAATTCAGATTCAGATTCAACCTAGCTAATTTCCGATTTATACGAAATTGTTTGACTACAGAGGTAGCAAAACTGTACTTTAAATCTGTGATACTCCCCCACTTAACATAGTGCTTGACTAGTTGGGCCCAAGATTGCTGTACTGCATTAAAACCTATTCAGTCTGTCTACAAACAGGCTCTCAAAGTGCTTGATAGGAAGCCCAAAATTCATCATCACTGTTACATCCTCAGAAAGGATGAGCTCCTGAGTGGGAAAAATATTGTGCAATACACAGACGCATGTCTTGTATTCAAGATCCTAAATGGCCTGGCTCCCCCTCCACTCAGTATTTTTGTTAAAGACAAAACCCAAACATATGGCAGCAGATCCACAAGGTCTGCCACGAGAGGTGACTGTATAGTTCCCTTAAGGAAAAGCACCTTTAGTAAATCTGCATTCTCTGTGAGAGCTTTCCATGTCTGGAATACACTGCCATCAGACACACATAACTGCACCACATATCACACTTTCACAAAATGCATGAAGACATGGCTAAAGGTCAATCAGATTTGTGAACATAATCCATAGCTGTGTGTTGCCGCTTTCCATGTTGTCTGTAGCTTGTGAGGTGTGGAAACAATTTGTTGCTTTTATGAATATTGTTTTGCTGCTTTTTGTCCTATGTTGCTCTGTTTGTATGCTACGTCTTGCTTGTCCTATGTTGTTCTGTCTGTATGCTATGTCTTGCTTGTCCTATGTTGCTCCGTCTTGCTTGTCCTATGTTGTTCTGTCTGTATGCTATGTCTTGCTTGTCTTATGTTGCTCTGTCTGTATGCTACGTCTTGCTTGTCCTATGTTGTTCTGTCTGTATGCTATGTCTTGCTTGTCCTATGTTGCTCTGTCTGTATGCTATGTCTTGCTTGTCCTATGTTGCTCTGTCTGTATGCTATGTCTTGCTTGTCCTATGTTGCTCTGTCTGTATGCTATGTCTTGCTTGTCCTATGTTGCTCTGTCTGTATGCTACGTCTTGCTTGTCCTATGTTGCTCTGTCTGTATGCTACGTCTTGCTTGTCCTATGTTGCTCTGTCTGTATGCTACGTCTTGCTTGTCCTATGTTGCTCTGTCTGTATGCTATGTCTTGCTTGTCCTATGTTGCTCTGTCTGTATGCTATGTCTTGCTTGTCCTATGTTGCTCTGTCTGTATGCTATGTCTTGCTTGTCCTATGTTGCTCTGTCTGTATGCTACGCCTTGCTTGTCCTATGTTGCTGTCTGTATGCTATGTCTTGCTTGTCCTATGTTGCTCTGCGTGTGCTCACTGCTCAGTGATTGTCTATATTGTAATTGTTTTTAATAACCTGCCCAGGGACTGCGGTTGAAAATTAGCCGGCTGGCTAAAACCGGCATTTTTACTGAAACATTGATTAATGTGCACTGCCCCTGTAAAAATAAAATGAACTCAAACTCATGTTTCAGCATGATAATGCACAACCCCATGTTGCAAGGATCTGTACACAATTCCTGGAAGCTGAAAATGTCCCAGCTCTTCCATGGCCTGCATACTCACCAGACATGTCACCCATTGAGCATGTTTGGGATGCTATGGATCAATGTGTATGACAGCGTGTTCCAGTTCCCGCCAATATCCAGTAACTTCGCACAGCCATTGAAGAGGAGTGGGACAACATTCCACAGGCCAAAAGCAACAGCCTGATCAACTCTATTCGAAGGAGATGTGTCATGCTGCATGAGGAAAATGGTTGTCACACCACATACTGACTGGTTGTGCGATCAATAACCTTACTTTTTTTTGAAGGTATCTGTGAAAAAACAGATGCATATCTGTATTCCCAGTCATGTGAAATCCACAGATACAGTGCCTTGCGAAAGTATTCGGCCCCCTTGAACTTTGCTACCTTTTGCCACATTTCAGGCTTCAAACATAAAGATATAAAACTGTATTTTTTTGTGAAGAATCAACAACAAGTGGGACACAATCATGAAGTGGAACGACATTTATTGGATATTTCAAACTTTTTTAACAAATCAAAAACTGAAAAATTGGGCGTGCAAAATGATTCAGCCCCCTTAAGGTAATACTTTGTAGGGCCACCTTTTGCTGCGATTACAGCTGTAAGTCGCTTGGGGTATGTCTCTATCCGTTTTGCACATCGAGAGACTGAATTTTTTTCCCATTCCTCCTTGCAAAACAGCTCAAGCTCAGTGAGTTTGGATGGAGAGCATTTGTGAACAGCAGTTTTCAGTTCTTTCCACAGATTCTCGATTGGATTCAGGTCTGGACTTTGACTTGGCCATTCTAACACCTGGATATGTTTATTTTTGAACCATTCCATTGTAGATTTTGCTTTATGTTTTGGATCATTGTCTTGTTGGAAGACAAATCTCCGTCCCAGTCTCAGGTCTTTTGCAGACTCCATCAGGTTTTCTTCCAGAATGGTCCTGTATTTGGCTCCATCCATCTTCCCATCAATTTTAACCATCTTCCCTGTCCCTGCTGAAGAAAAGCAGGCCCAAACCATGATGCTGCCACCACCATGTTTGACAGTGGGGATGGTGTGTTCAGGGTGATGAGCGGTGTTGCTTTTACGCCAAACATAACGTTTTGCATTGTTGCCAAAAAGTTCAATTTTGGTTTCATCTGACCAGAGCACCTTCTTCCACATGTTTGGTGTGTCTCCCAGGTGGCTTGTGGCAAACTTTAAACGACACTTTTTATGGATATCTTTAAGAAATGGCTTTCTTCTTGCCACTCTTCCATAAAGGCCAGATTTGTGCAATATACGACTGATTGTTGTCCTATGGACAGAGTCTCCCACCTCAGCTGTAGATCTCTGCAGTTCATCCAGAGTGATCATGGGCCTCTTGGCTGCATCTCTGATCAGTCTTCTCCTTGTATGAGCTGAAAGTTTAGAGGGACGGCCAGGTCTTGGTAGATTTGCAGTGGTCTGATACTCCTTCCATTTCAATATTATCGCTTGCACAGTGCTCCTTGGGATGTTTAAAGCTTGGGAAATCTTTTTGTATCCAAATCCGGCTTTAAACTTCTTCACAACAGTATCTCGGACCTGCCTGGTGTGTTCCTTGTTCTTCATGATGCTCTCTGCGCTTTTAACGGACCTCTGAGACTATCACAGGTGCATTTATACGGAGACTTGATTACACACAGGTGGATTGTATTTATCATCATTAGTCATTTAGGTCAACATGGGATCATTCAGAGATCCTCACTGAACTTCTGGAGAGAGTTTGCTGCACTGAAAGTAAAGGGGCTGAATAATTTTGCACGCCCAATTTTTCAGTTTTTGATTTGTTAAAAAAGTTTGAAATATCCAATAAATGTCGTTCCACTTCATGATTGTGTCCCACTTGTTGTTGATTCTTCACAAAAAAATACAGTTTTATATCTTTATGTTTGAAGCCTGAAATGTGGCAAAAGGTCGCAAAGTTCAAGGGGGCCGAATACTTTCGCAAGGCACTGTAAGGGCCTAACACATTAATTTCAATTAACTCAGTAAACTCATGCATTTTAGCATATTGTGTTGACATCTTTGTTAAGAGGTATATTGGGAAAAAAAATACGTTGTTGACTACTTTAAAAGTTACCAAGACTAGCTCAAAAAATATGGCCTCTAAAAGTGAATGACCTTATATGAATGGTTCTCTTGTCCAACAGGTGCAGTTTAGATAGTCTTACATTCCTAAGCGTGTGCCAAATTTCATGACTCTGGGTCAAATATATACGTATATATATATATATATATATATATATATAAACACAATATATATATACACACACACACACACACACACACACACACACACACACACACACACACACACATACTACAGTTCAAAGGTTTGGGATCACTTAGACATTTCCTTGTTTTTGAAAGAAAAGCACATTTTTTTGTCCATTAAAATAACATCAAATTGATCAGAAATACAGTATAGACATTGTTAATGTTGTAAATTATTATTGTAGCTGGACACGGCTGATTTTTAATTGAACATCTAAAAAGGCCCTGTCACGCTGGTATAAAGGATTTGGAGACAGGCACAGGAATACACAATAGTGGTTTTTAATACACCCAAAACAAACATGTATACAAAAAACCACTTGACTCCACCCAAACAAAAGAGCGAGGGTAAACCCTGTTGAACGACGCGGGACGATACCCATAATACACAATATATAAAGCACACAGCATAACAGCTGCACCAACTCATAGGTACTCACACCACCAACGGACATGGGAACAATAACCGACAAAGACAGAGGGAACAGAGGGCACATATATAACATACTAATCAGGGGAAATGGGAACCAGATGTGTGTAATCAGACAAGACATTCCAGGTTGATGATAATGAATCCCGTTCAGTGATGCCTAGAAAGCCGGTGATGTAGACCTCCAGAACTGGTGAACAGAATGAGCAGCAGTACCCGGGGGGATCCGTGACAGGCCCATTATCAGCAACCATCACTCCTGTGTTCCGGAAAAATGAACGCCAAGAGGAAAATATATCCGCAAGTAGAGGTGCTTGAATTTGCCTCTGGAGAATGGATAATATCCTCAAAATCCTCGACCTTTCGGAATACAATTTTTCCACATCATATCATCACAGTCTCACAAGCTTTTCCCATTCACTTTAGCTTTAACATACGTCACTTATCGTAAAATATCATACCTTGTCGTTACCAATGTATCTCAAGGTAATAAAAGGTTGACTTAATATTTATTCATGATGTTTCCACACAGTCTGATTCTTTCATCATCTACCATGTTTAGCTCATATTTTAACCCTGTCACTTAATGTATGTAACTTCTGTTCAACATAGCCTATTGCATTAACTGGTGTAGCAAGATACCACTGTTGTCTTGTATGGTGCTGTTCTTAGATTCTGTTATTGTCTGGTTGTTTCCCTATTTGAATTTCCCTAAACTTGAAAACATCAATAACCATCAAACCCGACTGTGCTTTTAATAAACAACTGTCTCAGCAGGGTGACATAACAACCTAAACACAACCAGCATCTCTACAATAACACCAGTGACAGAGTTTACACAGTATACAAGAGTCCTAGGCTCTACCTCAATTTACCTTTCCACAATTCCTTGCATCCCATCTCCTTGTCCCCTTCTCAAACCGTATTGGAGGAGAAGGTCCAAAGTCGTCCTGTCAGACCTTCTTCTCCAATGCAGTCTGAGGAGGCAAGAGAAGAGGATGCGTAGAATAGAGGAAAAATTAACTGATAAAGAGCCTTAAAATGAGAAACAGGAGGAGTAAACGATCAGGCAGGCAGTGGTGAGGATACAGTCAGGTCAGGGAAGGACCCCATCATGTAATGTGATGTGAACAGGACCCCTGCAGTGCAGCCACATCAGATGTGGTATGAGACCGCTAGGACCTCTTCATCTGTTTTCCTAACTCTATATCCCTCTGTGAGGCATGCAGCGTGGACCTTCAAACAGCATGTGATTGACTGAATGTCCCCTGAGTGACTGGCTGGCCCCAGTAGTCCCCTGTGTGTCTGTCCACCGGAGATGTTGTCCCAGCTTGGGCTAACAGCTGTGTCCACAGAGAGATGGATACAGAGGAATGAAGCAGTCAGAGAAGAAGTTGAAGGGACAGAGTAAGCAAGAAGTTGAAGGGACAGAGTAAGCTAGAAGTTGAAGGGACAGAGTAAGCCAGGAGTTGAAGGGACATAGTAAGCTAGAGGTTGAAGGGACATAGTAAGCTAGAAGTTGAAGGGACAGATTAAGCTAGAAGTTGAAGGGACAGAGTAAGCCAGGAGTTGAAGGGACATAGTAAGCTAGAGGTTGAAGGGACAGAGTAAGCTAGAAGTTGAAGGGACAGAGTAAGCCAGGAGTTGAAGGGACATAGTAAGCTAGAGGTTGAAGGGACAGAGTAAGCTAGAAGTTGAAGGGACAGAGTAAGCCAGAAGTTGAAGGGACAGAGTAAGCCAGAAGTTGAAGGGACAGAGTAAGCCAGAAGTTGAAGGGACAGAGTAAGCCAGAAGTTGAAGGGACAGAGTAAGCTAGAAGTTGAAGGGACAGAGTAAGCTAGAAGTTGAAGGGACAGATTAAGCTAGAAGTTGAAGGGACAGAGTAAGCTAGAAATTGAAGAGACAGAGTAAGCTAGAAGTTGAAGGGACAGAGTAAGCCAGAAGTTGAAGGGACAGAGTAAGCCAGAAGTTGAAGGGACAGAGTAAGCTAGAAGTTGAAGGGACAGAGTAAGCTAGAAGTTGAAGGGACAGAGTAAGCTAGAAGTTGAAGGGACAGAGTAAGCTAGAAGTTGAAGGGACAGAGTAAGCTAGAAGTTGAAGGGACAGATTAAGCTAGAAGTTGAAGGGACAGAGTAAGCCAGAAGTTGAAGGGACAGAGTAAGCCAGAAGTTGAAGGGACAGAGTAAGCTAGAAGTTGAAGGGACAGAGTAAGCTAGAAGTTGAAGGGACAGAGTAAGCTAGAAGTTGAAGGGACAGAGTAAGCTAGAAGCTGAAGGGACAGAGTAAGCTAGAAGTTGAAGGGACAGAGTAAGCTAGAAGTTGAAGGGACAGAGTAAGCTAGAAGTTGAAGGGACAGAGCAAACCAGAAGTTGAAGGGACAGAGCAAACCAGAAGTTGAAGGGACAGAGTAAGCTAGATATATCGTTCCAGATGTGTCATTGTCATTCCCTTAACTAGACTCCTCCCATCCCTCCATGGTCCCTCCCCTCACCAGAGCACCCACATTACTGCATGTATGTCTGTCTCTTTGATGCAAAGTAACTTACAGTATAGTGAGTAGGTGAACCCACAACCTTGGCATGGCTAGCATCATGTCCTGTGACAGCCTAAGCCACTGAATCATCACATATACATAGATATTAATTCATTGTTTAAAAAATGTACTTCAATAAACGTTTTTTAAGATAACGAACACGAGTTTGAGTTCTGTCACGACTTCAGCCGAACTTTGTCCCTCTCCTTATTCGGTCGGTGTTTGGCGGTCGACGTCACCGGCTTTCTAGACACCACTGATCTATGTTTCATTTTCGTTTTGTTTTGTCTTGATCATACACACCTGGTTTCTATTCCATTAATTATGTTCCTTATTTAACCCTCTGATTTCCCTCTCTGTTTTGTTCATTATTTTTTTGTCATGTGGGTTCTCGTTGTACGTGCTTGGGATTATTTTATTTGTTCCTTGTTGGTACTTATTTTGGAGTAAATTTTGGAAGATTACTCTGAACTGTGTCCTGCGCCTGACTCTACATTTTTTTCATTTTACCAACATCCTCACAAGTTCATGAGTTTGATTCACTTATTTGTCCAGTTTAGGCTTTTAAAAAATTAAATAAAAATTTAATCCAAAGAATCTAAGACTAAAAATCACTCCTTCAAAATTCTTTAGAGGAAGTTTCTGTGGTGTCCTTCTTGTTTTGTTCGGTGGTCAAATTGTTTACTAGAGATGCATGGTCAATTCTATTGATTTCAGAAAAACACATTTTACTGCAGTGAAAGAAAAAGAGAGAGAGAGAGACACTGAGAAAGAGAGACAAACGAAGAGAAATAGAGTGATTGTTATCTTTCTTTATCTCTGGTTCTTTCTTTCTCTCAATCTCCCTCTTGTTCTTGTTCTCTCTCTTAATTCAATTAAAATCAAAGGGCTTTTTTTGGCATATACAGATTTCAAATGTCATATTATGGCCATGGACAGTGTTATAATGATGTGCAAATAGTTAAAGTACAAAAGAAAAAAAAAAATAAACATAAATATGCGTTGTTTTAACAATGGTGTTTGTGGGCAGTGAGCACATAGCCTGTTTTCTTTTGAGTGCCAGGTCAGCCTACAGCAGCCTCTCTCAATAGCAAGGTCATGCTTACTGAGTCTGTACATAGTCAAAGCTTTCCTTAATTTTGGGTCAGTCACAGTGGTCAGGTATTCTACCACTCTGTACTCTCTGTTTAGGGCCAAAAATAATTCCTGTTCTGTTTCTTGGTGAATTATTTATAATGTGTCACATAATTATATTTTTGTTTTCTCATGATTTGGTTGTGTCTAATTGTGTTGCTGTTGCTGTCCTGGGGCTCTGTGGGGTCAGTTTGCTTAGGGGACTCTTCTCTAGATTAATGTCTATGTAGGTGACGGCTTTGTTATGGAAGGTTTGGGAATCATTACTTTTAGGTGGTTGTAGAATATAACAGCTGTTTTCTGGAGTTTGATCATTAGCGGGTATCGGTCTAATTCTGCTCTGCATGCATTATTTGATGTTTTACGTTATACACGGAGGATGTTTTTGCAGAATTCTGCATGCAGTCTCAATTTGGTGTTTGTCCCATTTTGTGAATTCTTGGTTGGTGAGTGGACCCCAGACCTCACACGCATAAAGGACAATTGGTTCTATAACTGATTCAAGTATTTTTAGCCAGATCCTAATTGGTATGTCAAAATGTATGTTCCTTTTGATGGCGTAGAAGGCCTTCATGCCTTGTCTCGCAGATTATTCACATCTTTGTGGAAGTTACCGGTGGTGCTGATGTTTAGGCTGAAGTATATATTGTTTTTTGTGTACTCTAGATGGAATTTGTATTTGTGGTCCTGGCAACTGGACTTTTTCTGGAACACCATTATTTTTGTCTTACTGAGATTTACTGTCAGGTCCCAGTTCTGACAGAACCTGTGCAGAAGATCTAGGTGCTGCTGTAGGCCCTCCTTGCTTGGGGACAGAAGTGCCAGATCATCAGTAAACAGTAGACGATTGACTTCAGATTCTAGTAGGGTGAGGCTGGGTGCTGCAGGCTGTTCTAGTGCCCTCGCCAATCCATTGATGTATATGTTGAAGAGGGTGGGACTCAAGCTGCATCATTGTCACCCCATGGCCCTGTGGAAAGAAATGTGTGTGTTTTCTGCCTATTTTAATCGCACACTTATTGTTTGTCTCGCTGTCTCTCTCGCTCTTTCTCCCTATCTCTCTCTGGGCTCTAGCTGTGAACTCTATTCTACTCTGCCATCCTTTGTTAAAGCACAAAGGGTTTCACACCAATGTCTCACAGTCAGACAGTGAACCCCCAAGTCTTACATGGGCAGGAACCTTTGGCTGTCTGTTAACTGACATTCTGACAGTGTGACTTTTTAGGCTGAGGGAACACATTTGATGGACCCTTTGAGTAAACACTATATGTGCGTCAGGGGTATCACCTTACACGACATGAGTGTAATGCTCATCAAACATTAATTGAACTTTGACTGGGACATACAGAGCTATCTCTACAGCGGTAGGAGAATGTAATGGTAGAATACCACGAAAAGAGTCGGTCGAGATTGAATGAGAAAATAAATCCACTTTTTTGGGGGGAAATAAAGGACACTTTGTCATTTCAATTCTGACCCACATTTGCATGATTATTTGAGTAATTTAGCAGACACTCTTATCCAAAGCGACATACAGGAACACTTAGGGTTACGTGCCTTGCTCAAGGGCACATCAACACTTAGGGGCTCTTTGTTTTAGTTTTTAACCCTTATTTTCCCAGGTAAGTTGACTGAGAATACATTCTCATTAACAGAAATGACCTGGGGAATAGTTACAGGGGAGAGGATGGGGGATGAATGAGCCAAATGGAAGCTAGGGATGATTAGGTGGTCGAATTGTGAATTCAACCAGGACATCGGGGTTAACACCGCTACTCTTACAATAAGTGCCATGGGATTTTTAGTGACCACAGAGATTCAGGACACCTGTTTAACATCCCATCCAAAAGACTGCAACCTACACTGGGCAACGTCCCCAATCACTGCCTTGGGGTATTTTTTTTAGATCAGAGGAAAGAGTGCTTCCTACTAGCCCTCCAACACCACTTCCAGCAGCACCTGGTCTCCCATCCAGCAACTGACCAGGACCAATCCCGCTTAGCTTCAGAGGCAAGCCAGCCGTGGAATGCAGGGTCGTATGCTGCTGGGAAAATGGTATGCTGGTGTTATGCTACTGGTTCGTTCTCTGTGTCATGTCCTCTGAAAATCTTTCAGAGGATTTGCCCTAAAATGAGCAAATGGTCCTCTAGAATGCAGGAGAGGGTCTGAGGGGCTGAAGAGGAAATGGAAGAAGTCAGTCTTTCTGCCTTCAGAAAGTATTCCCACCCCTTGCCTTTTTCCACATTTTGTTGTGTTACAGCCTTAACATGAAATGGATTAAATGTAGATTTTGTTTTGTCACTGGCCTCCACACAATACCCCATAATGTCAACGTGGAATTGTTTTAGTATGTTTTTACAAATTAATCAAAAATGAAAAGCTGAAATGTCTTGAGTCAATAAGTTTTCAACCTCTTTGTTATGGCAAGCCTAAATAAGTTCAGGAGTAAAAATGTGCTTTACAAGTCACATAATAAGTGATTTAGATTTCTGAATGACTACGTCATCTCTGTACCCCATATCATTATCTGTAAGGTCATACAGTCGAGCAGTGAATTTAAAACACATTTTCAACCACAAAGACCAGTGAGTTTTTCCAATGCCTCGCAAAGAAGGCTAACTATTGGTAGATAGGTATATAAAAAAAATCTGACTTTGAGTATCCCTTTCAGCATGGTGAAGTTATTAATTACACTTTAGATGGTGTATCAATACACCCAGTCACTACAAAGATAGGCGTCCTTCCTAACTCAGTTGCCTGAGAGGAAGGAAAGTGCTCAGCGATTTCACCATGAGGCCAATGGTGACTTTAAAACAGTTACATAGTTTAATTGGGGCGGCACGTAGCCTAGTGATTAGAGTGTTGGACTAGTAACCGAAAGTTTGCTAGATCGAATTCCGGAGCTGACAAGGTAAAGATTTGTCATTCTGCAACTGAACAAGGCAGTTAACGCACTGTTCCTAGGCTGTCATTGTAAATAAGAATTTGTTGTTAACTGACTTGCCTGGTTAAATAAATAAAATAATGGCTGTGATAGGAGAAAACTGAGGATGGATCAACAACACTGTAGTTAGTAGTTACTCCACAATATTAACCTAATTGTCAGACTGAAAAGAAGGAAGCCTGTACAGCTTTGTTTGCAACAAGGCACTAAAGTAATACTGCAAAAAAATGTGGCAAAGCAATTAACTTGTTGTCCTGAATACAAAGTATTCTGTATTTAATTTGCAAAATTTCTAAAAACGTATTTTCTCTTTGTCATTATGGGGTGTTGTGTGTAGATGGGTGAGGAAAAACATCTATTTCATCCATTTTGTTTTCAGGCTGTAACACAACAAAATGTGCAATAAGTCAAAGGTTATGAAAACTTTCTGAAGGCACTTTAAATTGAAATAGTCTTCTCTCTAATAGCCATTAAACCTCTGCGTGCCTCTGCATAGACAACGCCATTTAGCGTATACGTTAATTAGCTTCTAATTTTTATAAATAGAGCGGACACCACTGTTCGAAGGTCAGATTTAATTATGACGCTTGCTGGAAGATGTTCAGGGTTTTTGTTGGGGGAGGGAGACAACTCCTTGAATTTTCATATATTTGCATACAATACATATTCTCTCCTTGGTGTGATGCGTCTCGGCACTCAGAGTATATCAAACGATGATGCCTTTGGTTCTCTAGTTTACAAGTGGATAGACACAGAGTAGTTTCTGTTCAACAACAATCATTATATTGTCTCAGTGAGGAGTAGGAATGAGTTTGACCTTCGACCTACCTCCTGACACCCAGACACAGTCAGAGGGAGATAGAGCAGAGAGGTATTTCTAATCATGTCTCTATGCTCCCCATATCCCCGTGCTAATCCCCTGCATGCTGTGTGTACTAGAGATAGGGTTGGGGCTGGGCAGGAGTGGATTTTCAATTAGGATTCAATTCAGTCCATAAACATTATTTGGAATTCATTAACAGAAGATCAGAATACCAAATTCATGAACATTTGGATCTGGTTATATTATAGGGTTAATGTAACCATCAATCTTTCTCCATGCGTTTTCATACTTGCATTGTTCTGCAGTGAGAGCTGCTGTAATATAACAGCTCTCCTACGACCACGATGCGATTACTTCCTCAACAACATCATTTAACAGAGGTATGATTAGACGGCTTTACAAGGATGAATCAGAGAGACACAACACAACAGACCTCTGTTTGTCCCCAGGAGCAAGATGGGATCCTGTCAGAATATTAAGTGTATCTCTCTTGTTCTCTTGTTCTGTCTGTCATTATGTCTCTCTCCCTTTTTCCTAATTTCTCTCTTTTGCTCTTTTTCCCGATCGCACTCCCCCCTTTCTCTCGCTCCCTCTGTTTCTTTCTCTCTCCCCCCTCTCTCTCTCCTCCCTCTGTTTCTCCCCCCCCCCCCCCCCTCTCTCGCTATCCCTCTGTCTCTCTCAAGTTCAAACCCCCGAGCTGACAAGGTAGAAATCTGTCATTCTGCCCCTGAACAAGGCAGTTAACCCACTGTTCCTAGGCCGTCATTGAAAATAAGAATTTGTTCTTAACTGACTTGCCTAGTTAAATAAAGGTAAAGGTAAAAAAAAAAAATAATAGAGCTAAAGCAGTTATGTATGTAAATCTGTCCGAATCATAATGAGGTCCGTCCTGGCTCATACAACTAGGTATGGTGACAACCTGTACAGATCAGGAGTGCTGTTATGTTGTGCTATGCAGGGGTCAGAGGTGAAGATGTGGAGGGCGTACTAACTAGGAACATCCACGGCTTTTGTTTGTGGGAAGCAACACAAAGACGTGTGTAGATGTATAAAACTAGAATGTACAGAATGGACAAGAACGTTGCCTTCATAAGCAATTAACCTATAAATTGTTTGTTAGTCTTTTGTTGTACGATGTCAAACTGCAACAACATTTTTTGAATGTCAAACCTACACACATTGTTAAGGAGTTACTGTAGATGAATTGGTCTGTAGTCTGTGTTGTGGTTATGTATGGAACAGCATCTTGTTGGACAGGAAGGTGGTACAGAATGTGTCAAATGTCAGTATATTCCTATTGGATGCTGGTTGCTGAGGTATTGATCTAAGCTAAGGGTCCCTGCTCTTGTCTTTATCCTTTTAAGGTGACATATTGTATGCCCTGTGCCATATTATCTCTAATGAGCATCTTTGAAACCAGGGAGGTCATTCAGACACCAAATTATTCTGTAATCATGTAGTCTGGTGTCCAGTGTCTCCATGTGTGTGTGTGTGTGTGTGTGTGTGTGTGTGTGTGTGTGTGCGTGTGCGTGTGCGTGTGTATATGTATGTACAGAGAGATCTCATTGTAATCTGATGAGCAGAGTGCCAAGCAGTCTGCGCTTCATGCTTCTCTAATGACTGTTTCTAATTGGTCGATCCAAGCCCTCTGTTAATGAGCTATCATTTTTCCTGGAATATACCAGAACAAATCCACAAACAAGCTGTTTGACATGCAAGGTGGATGGGAGTCAATTAGGATGCCTTTTAATTTTTTAGCAGATGCCGCAGGTGAGATTTCAGATTCAAGTGCATGTCTTTATTATGTAATGTGGATAATGCTGCTATGTTATGTATGGATGGATACTGACGCTGTGGTAGTGTTTGTACCATCTAGCATCTACTACGGTCAATTCACCTGAGACTATTTTATCTGCATTATTATGCTTGTTTGTTCCTCTTTACTTTATGTGATACAAAACAAGTTGTTGTTTGATGAAGTGAAGTTTTTTGTCTTAGTGCTGTCATTTTACATGACAGTGTTAACAGTTATGAAGTAAATACTGATTCATATTAAAGTACTCCCTGAATCCCTACCCACTCGGCACACACTGGTTAAATCAACATTGTTTAATGAAATGACTTTGAACCAACACGGAATAGATGTTAAATTGACGTCTGTTCCCAGTGGGTAATCACTCTTGTATAGTTTTGGTAGGTCTTGTACATCTCATATCGATCTATGAGAGAATGGGAGATGTGGTGATTAGATAAATCTGTGGGGGATTGATTGTAAGAGTGAGTTAAAAGCCAAGTCACACAGTCCTCTGAAGGGACTACAGAGTTGTCTGTTTATTGAGATGGAGAAATCACTGGTAGTCTCCTCAGATAGTTTGTTTGATAGGAGCTTTAACCTTAAAAGCTAGATGTTTTCGGCAGAAGAAGATGAAAAATAAGATTTGATTTTCTATTTTTCCTCACTGAACAACAGGTAAGACAAACCATGTAAAATGAGATGTCATCATGTCAGTTTGCCTGCTGAAAACAGCATGGGTATGTCAGTACCACACAAGAACACTGAACTGGAAGGTCATTTCAAGGGAGCTCACATCAAGGAGTTTGCTTGACCTAATGCTGTTAAATTATGCAGCTGTGTCATCAAGGCCAAGCAGGAATATTCTCCCTGTGTTTGTTGTAGCTGACAGAGGTTAACATGTCTTTCCAACGTGGCACAAGCACACACACAAACACCATACTTTCTTGCATAAGTATGCATACATTCTACAGATTGCAGAGCGAAGCATGCTACATTTAAGTGTAGCTCCATTGTTGAGCTGCAGCAGCACTCTGCTGTTCTGTTCTGTGTATTAAAATAGACTGAAGGTTGACAGACAGATGTGTTCTGTTCTCCCATAGGGGTTGCATGATAGGGATCAGTCTGAGCACTCACAGAAATATCAAAGGCTGTTCACAGCAAAGTCACGGTTATGAATGAATGTATTATTTGTGAGACGGAGGCGTAGCGGTCACACACACACACACACACACACACACACAACAATGTCAGACCACTACTGCATTGTCAATGGCAGTTACAACAGACAAGCACACCAAGCACACACACGGACACAAACACATCCACACACACAATGATAAGACTCTGTATCAGCTGGACAGTGCAAGTGCTTTAATGTATTTTTTGTATGTATTTATGGGTGCTAATAATGATAAGATATTAAAGGACAGAGGGCCACATGAAGTCAGAGGGTCACATGAAAGTCCTAAATAATCCCAAATGCTTTCTATGGACCCGTGTAATAAAGGAATGAATAAGTCTTTATAAACTGGGTGGTTCCAGCCCTGAGTGCTGATTGGCTCACAGCCGTGCTGTATCAGACCTTATACCACGGGTATGACAAAACATTTATTTGTACTGCTCTAATTACGTTGGTAACCAGTTTATAATAGCAATAAGGCACCTCAGGGGTTTGTGATATGTGGTCAATATACCACGGCTAAGGGCTGTGTCGTAGCACTCAGCGTTGTGTCAAGCATAAGAACGGCCCTTAGCCGTGGTATATTGGCCATATACCACATCTCATTGAGCCTTATTGCTTAAATATACTGTATTATGATGTGTCCAGACTGTCTAAACAGTGTTCCTTTTTGTCTCATTTTGGTCTCCCTACAAAAATACATTTTCATAGGGGACTGTGTCTGAGCAGTGTAAAACATAACAGTGCTGAAAAGGACAGTGTACATAGACACAGACAGGCACAGAAATAACAGACACACACAGAGACATACATACACACACACACAGACAGACACACAAACAAACACACACACAACCGGATCAGTGTAAAAGAGTAGAAATCCCCATAATACTGTCCTAGTTACATTTCTTGCAATCAAAGGCTGTTGCAATGTCATGAGTAGAGACGGAGCAAAACTAATGTTAAAACACTCCTATGGGAAATAGGGGATGAGATTATTGAGAAATCTCCCAAACAAAATCACCCTGAGATTTCCTCTTTATCTCTCCTTTCAATCCACCACGAGACGTAATCCCTCCATTTTTATGAAGTGAATAACAAAACAATGAGCGAAAAGATCAAGAGTTTTAATGCGAGCCGTTGTGGGATTATTTCATCAACCTGTAATGTGCTTGGGCCTGAATAGGGCAGAGGATTTATCTAAGCTACAGCATGCCAGGTTTGTTGACTTATTGTCGGACAGATGTCTGCTATGTGGCTGGTCTGAGCACTTGATTGGGCCACCCTTAAATAACCTCTGCAGTTCACACGGCTTTTATGTGAAAAGCAAAGAATAAAACTGATCAAATTGACATTTTCTTAATCAAATATATTTATATATATATATATATATATATATACAGTGCATGCGGAAAGTATTCAGACCCCTTGACTTTTTCCACATTTTGTTATGTTAGAGCCTTATTATAGAATGTATTAAATTGTTTTTCCCCTCCTCAATCTACACACAATACCCCATAATAACAAAGCAAAAACTGTTTACATTTTTTTGCAAATGTATTACTTAGTACTTTGTTGAAGCACCTTTGGCAGCGATTACAGTCTTGAGTCTTCTTTGTGTATGACGCTACAAGCTTGGCACACCTGTATTTGGGGAGTTTCTCCCATTTTTCTCTGCAGATCCTCTCAAGCTCTGTCAGGTTGGATGGGAAGCGTCACTGCACAGTTATTTTCAGGTATCTCCAGAGATGTTAGATCGGGTTCAAGTTTGGGCTCTGGCTGGCCCACTCAAGGACGTTCAGAGACTTGTCCCGAAGCCACTCCTGCGTTGTCATGACTGTGTGCTTAGGGTCCTGAGTGCTCTGGAAAAGGTTTCCATTAAGGATCTCTCTGTACTTTGCTCCATTCATCTTTCCCTTGATCCTGACTGGTCTCCCAGTCCCTGCCGCTGAAAAACATCCTCACAGCATGATGCTGCCAGCACCATGCTTCACCGTGGGAATGGTGTCAGGTTTCCCCCAGACGTGACGCTTGGCATTCAAGCCAAAGAGTTCAATCTTGGTTTCATCAGACAAGATAATCTTGGCAAGAAAAAGTATGTGAACCCTTTGGAAATACCTGAATTTCTGCATACATTGGTCATAAAATTTGATCTGATCTTCATCTAGGTCACAACAGTAGACAACACAGTCTGCTTAAACTAATAACACACAAACGATTATATATGTTTCATGTCTTTATTGAACCCAGCATGTAAACATTCACAGTGCAGGGTGGGAAAAGTTTGTGAACCCTTGGATTTAATAACTGGTTGACCCTCCTTTAACAGCAATAACTTCAACCAAACATGGAGTTTGGTTGAACCTGCAAAACGGTCAGGAGGAATTTTGGATCATTCCTCTTTTAAAAAAAATGTTTCAGTTCAGCAATATTCTTGGTATGTCTGGTGTGAAGTGCTCTCTTGAGGTCATGCCACAGCATCTCAATTGGTCAGGACTCTGACTGGGCCACTCCAGAAGGCCTATTTTCTTCTGTTGAAGCCATTTTGTTGTTGATTTACTTCTGTGTTTTGGGTCGTTGCGGGTCGTTGCGAGAGTTGGTATCCAGCCAGGGCATGTTTCCACTGGTTTAATGTTCATTGCTCATGTTTCTTGGCCCAAGCAAGTCACTTCTTATTATTGGTGTCCTTTAGTAGTGGTTTCTTTGATGCAATTTGACCATGAAGGCCTGATTCACAGAGTCTCAACTGAACAGTTGATGTTGAAATGTGTCTGTTACTTGAACTCTGTGAAGCATTTATTTGGGCTGCAATCTGAGGTGCAGTTAACTCTAATGAACTTATCCTCTGTAGCAGGGGTGACTCTGGGTCTTCCTTTCCTGTGGTGGTCCTCCTGAGAACCAATTTCATCATAGCGCTTGATGGTTTTTGCAACTGCACTTGAAGAAACTGTAACTTATCTCGTCCTCCTCTTCTGAGGAGGAGTAGCGAGAAGGATCGGAGGACCAAAACGCAGCGTGGTAAGTGTTCATGATGAAATATTTAATGAATCACACTGAACACTGAAAATACAAAAACAATAAAGTGAACGAACGAAAACCGAAACAGTCCTGTCTGGCGACATACACAAAGTCAGAAAATAAACACCCACGAAACCCAGGTGGAAAAAGGCTACCTAAGTATGATTCTCAATTAGAGACAACTAACGACACCTGCCTCTGATTGAGAACCATACTAGTCCGAACACAAAAAACAACATAGAAAAACAAACATAGACTGCCCACCCCAACTCACGCCCTGACCATACTGAAACAAAGACAAAACAAAGGAACTAAGGTCAGAACGTGACAAAAACGTTCAAAGTTCTTGAACATTTCTGGGATTGACTGACCTTCATGTCTTAAAGTAATGATGGACTGTCATTTCTCTTTGCTTATTTTAGCTGTTCTTGCCATAATATGGACTTGGTCTTATACCAAATAGTTTTATCTTCTGTATACCACCCCTACCTTGTCACAACACAACTGACTGGCTCAAATCCATTAAGAAGGAAAGAAATTCCACAAATTAACTTTTAACAAGGCACACTTGTTAATTGAAATGCATTCCAAGAGTGTGCAAAGCTGTCATCAAGGCAAAGGGTGGCTACTTTGAAGAATCTCTAATATAAAATATATTTTGATTTGTTTAACACTTTTTTGGTTACTACATGATTCCATATGTGTTATTTCATAGTTTTGATATCTTCACTATTATTCTATAATGTAGAAAATAGAAAATAGAAAGAAAAACCCTTGAATGAGTAGGTGTGGCCAAGCCTTTGACTGGTACTGTAAATGGTATAATTATATATTTTTTTATGGAGATTCTCCATCGACCCCATTTTTTCATATCAGGAGACCGCACATGGGGCCGCGACCCCTAGTTTGGGTACCACTGGTTTAGTCAGAGAGAGAAAGGTGTCATTGGCTGCTTATTGGGTATGGAAGAGCTAGTAGTTTGTCTGTGTGTGTTCAATCTTTAGGTCACAGACACACCAATAGTGCGCGCACACACACACACACACACACACACACACACACAAAGTCCCCCCTCCCAACACTCACTGTACCTTCTTGCTCCTTTGCTGAGCTCCTTGTGCTGTTCTGTGTATTAAGAAAGAGTCACGACTGTAAGACCTAACCTAAGGCACATGAAAGAACCATGAGTTAGTGCTCAATCATCAGAGAGAGGAAACATCCCTATCCAGAACACAACCACCAGGATACATCCCAAATGGCACCCTATTCCCTATATAGTACACTACGTTTGACCAAAGGACTATGGGCCGTGGTCAAAAGTATAGTTCACTACATAGGGAATAGGGTGCTATTTGGGACGCAGGCCCAGTGTAGAGGTCAGTGGTAGAGCTGATCACAGAAAGGGTGAGGAGAGGAGAGAGGGACACGACAGAACGAACAGCAAGATCAAAAGAACCCCATCATAGAAGAATACAAAATCTCCTAGAAATCCCCGCTATAAAAACAGATGAAAGAGAGAGAAGGAGAGAGTGTGACGATACCAGGTTGACAAAGTTACGGTTGATTGTCTTACCTCAAAGCCCAGTCCCAGGCTCATGTTCTGCTCTGATCCAATGTGCATTATAAAACAGAGTATGAAATAAATCTGTCAAGGGCATGGATAGAACCTACAGAACTGCAAGTCATTTGAATGGCCTGTATCCATTGTCTGTTTGTATCTGTATCTTTGGTCAACTCAGAGTTTTTGCTTTGGAAGTAGCCTCTGTCATCTACAGGAGCTAGAATTGATTTCTTATTAGAAATGTGTCAGACTGTTGACATTTAACCATCGTAATTACTATACGTCGCATAACTAATATGTCAGCATAGGTGGTTAAATGTCACTTTGACATATTCTAATGAGGCCGTGTTGATACTAGTCTATGGATTGTCTGACTCACTATATGTTCTGTTCCCATGATGTCATTGTGTAATTGATGGCCCATGATGACGTCATTCAGAATGTTGACCTATCACAGATATTAGTGTAGGGAGTGGATCGTGTCTCAGACTCAAAGCAGCTAGCGTCTCTCTCTCTCTCCCTCTCTCTTTGTTTATTCCTCTCTCTCTCTCTCTCTCTCTCTCTCTCTCTCTAAAAAGGGAAGAAGACAAGAGGTAATAAAATACCTTTCCATTCGCTTCCAAACTCTCTCCTGCTGATTTATAACGTAGCCTACTCCTAAGAACATTTTTACAACGTGGTTCTGAATAGTTGTTGTTTTTATTATGGTCTGGTCTGTATCATATTCCATATTCCATCTGATGGATTGTAGGCTACCACCATCATTAGAGGTATGCATGGAGATGTAGGTTTGGATGCCCTGAAACATCTTCATTCCTATTTTATGACTGTACACAAATTATATCCCAAACATTTTTGTTTGTACATTTTTGTACTATAAATACTATATTATACTATGGTCTAAATACTGTAGTATTACTATATTTATATAGTATAGTCTTCACTGCAGGGTTTTTGCAAACTTTACTGTAGTATTTACTGTAATAAACTGTAGTCAGGGTTGAGAGTTACAGATTACATGTAAGGGATTACAAAAACGTTAACTGTAATCCATTACGTTACCAGCAAAAATATTGTAATCAGATTACCGAAACTTTTGAAAAGATACAGTAGATGATTACTTTCAAATTCATAAAGGATGTTTGAAAAAAGTTGCATGTTTAAATTTGTTTCACCTGAGCGTGTCTCACCACAAGTCAGAGACCACTATGATGACACACCAAATCTGTTTGATGGATCGTGGGAAAAGAGCAGGAATAGGCTTTTGTAGGCTACAGTCCAAGCTATGTCTTCCAATGGTGAGACTGCTGTCGGCATCCAAAGATTATCCAATTTGAATAAATGCTTGGCGGTAAGGATGAAAGCAGTAGTGTAGTCTACGGCGATACGGATATCACTTATTATTGCTATCTACATAGCGCATTGATGTGAATCACACTGCTGCTCTCTCATTTAAATATTTGCGCCTTACAGATTGTGGTTGTTGTGGTTGGCTGTTCACAAATCTAAATGTGTATTTGAATGGAACAACAGCTGCATAGTGTGGATCCCAGCCTATGGAACAACAGCTGCATAGTGTGGATCACAGCCTATGGAACAACAGCTGCATAGTGTGGATCCCAGCCTATGGAACAACAGCTACATAGTGCGGATCACAGCCTATGGAACAACAGCTGCATAGTGCGGATCACAGCCTATGGAACAACAGCTGCATAGTGTGGATCACAGCCTATGGAACAACAGCTGCATAGTGTGGATCACAGCCTATGGAACAACAGCTGCATAGTGTGGATCACAGCCTATGGAACAACAGCTGCATAGTGTGGATCACAGCCTATGGAACAACAGCTGCATAGTGTGGATCCCAGCCTATGGAACAACAGCTGCATAGTGCGGATCACAGCCTATGGAACAACAGCTGCATAGTGTGGATCACAGCCTATGGAACAACAGCTGCATAGTGTGGATCACAGCCTATGGAACAACAGCTGCATAGTGTGGATCACAGCCTTTGGAACAACAGCTGCATAGTGCGGAGCACAGCCTATGGAACAACAGCTGCATAGTGCGGAGCACAGCCTATGGAACAACAGCTGCATAGTGTGGATCACAGCCTATGGAACAACAGCTGCATAGTGCGGATCACAGCCTATGGAACAACAGCTGCATAGTGCGGATCACAGCCTATGGAACAACAGCTGCATAGTGCGGATCACAGCCTATGGAACAACAGCTGCATAGGACAGATCCCAGCCTATGGAACAACAGCTACATAGGACAGATCCCAGCCTATGGAACAACAGCTGCATAGTACAGATCACAGCCTATGGAACAACAGCTACATAGGACAGATCCCAGCCTATGGAACAACAGCTGCATAGTGCGGATCACAGCCTATGGAATAAAAGTTGGGCTTTTATTGCTCAATCTAATTCATGCTGATAAAAAAAAAAAATAATTGACACATGCTCAAACTTGCACACGTTTGATACAGTTAAAGGGGAAATCTGTAGTTGCTACATACATGTTTGGACTTAGAAATTATATATATTAATGTAAAGATATAATTTAATCGTGTCATTATATGTAGTAGAAGCGATTGGTTAGAAGAAGCCTACATAACCAACCCATGAAGTAAAATGTAACATCCATATAAGGCCAGCTATGTAAACTTTAACATTGATTTATCCTGCAATAGATGTCGATCAATTGATAACATATATTTTTGTCTTCTAATGCCTCGTTATGTAATCCAAAAGTTACATTACTGATTACAATTTTGGACAGCTAGCTAGTTACTGTAACAGATTACATTTAGAAGTAACCTACCCAACCCTGACTGTAATATTTAAACTGAACTATAGTATAAATACTAGTGAAAGAAAACTGTAGTATATACTGTAATATTTACTGTAGTGTTTTTGAGGACATTACCATAGTATTTACTATAGTGTTTTGTTTTATTATCTTTTACATGTGGAAGCTTTCTCCCTGAGGAAACCTACTTGAGAAACACTAAAAGATAACATTTCCCATAACCTGTAGGAGGACTGGGGTCTGAACAGATAACTCAGAGCTCATGCTCTTTTCTAGAACCTGTATGGAAGACAATGTGTTCTATACCTGGCATGTAGGTTTTCCACGTATAGGTGGCACAAATTGGGATATGGGGGAGGGGAATGGGAAGGCTACAGTGCCTTCAGAAAGTATTCATACACCTTGACTTATTCCGCATTTTGTTGAGTTATAGCCTGAATTCAAAATTGATTCTCAATAAAATGCTATTCTCACACAATACCCCATGAGTAATGAGTAAAAACATTTGTTGTTTTTTCCATTTAAAGTTTATTCTATTTTTTTAGTTTTTTATTTTAGCAAATTTATTGAAAATTAAATACAGAAATGTCACATTTACATAAGTATTCACACCTCTAAGTCAATACTTTGTAGAAGGACTTTTGGCAGCGATTACAGCTGTGTCTTTCTGAAAAAGTCTCAAAGAGCTTTCCACACCTGGATTGTACAACATTTGCCCCATTATCTTTTCAACATTTTTCAAGCAATGTGAAATTGGTAGTTGATCATTGCTAGACAACCATTTTCAGGTCTTGCCATAGATTTTCAAGTAGTTTAAATCCAAACTATAACTCATCTCTCATTCCAGTATGGATTTGGCCTTGTGTTTTAGGTTATATTCCTGCTGAAAGATGATTTTCTCTCCCAGTGTCTGGTGGAGAGCAGACTGAACTAGGTTTCTCTAGGATTTTGTCTGTGCTTAGCTCCATACCGTTTCTTTGTTATCCTGAAAAACTCCCCCGTCGTTAACGATTACAAACATAACCATCATTTGTTGTATAGGATTTGTCCCAAGCATTACACTTTATTCAGAACAAAAAGTGAATTGCTTTGGCACATTTTTTACAGCTGTCTCTTTGTAGTGACTGGGTGTATTGATACACCATCTAAAGTGTAGTTAATAACTTCACCATGCTCAAAGGGATATTCAATTACTGCTTTGTTGTTGTTGTTGTTACCCATCTACCAGTAGGTGCCCTTCTTTGCGAGGCCTGGTCTTTGTGGTTGAATCTGTGTTTGAAATGTACTGCTCGACTGAGGCAATTTACAGATTACATCGTATGTGTGGGGTACAGAGATGAGGTAGTCATCCAAAAATCATGTTAAACACTATTATTGCACACAGAGTCCATGCAACTTATGTGACTTGTTAAGAAATTGTATCTTCTGAACTTATTTAGGCTTGGCATAACAAAGGCATTGAATACATATTGACTCAAGACATTTCAGCTTTTAATCCATTTGTAATATTTTGAAAAACAATTCTAATTTTACATTATGGGGTATTTGGTGTCGGAGTGACAAAAACACATTTTAAATTCAGGCTGTATCACAGCAAAATGTGGAAAAAGTCAAGGTGTGTGAAAACTTTCTGAAGGCACTGTATATGCAAATGAAATACTGTAGTAAATGTTTATTTAGTATGGTAAAGTGTCATGTTTCTGCGGACTGTAGTGTTTTTAATCAAAGCACCCCCAAACATCTTCCCACGGCAATGTACTGTAGTATTTAGAAACATTTAAAAAACAGATAATACTTCAATAGTATTTACTATAGTATTCTACGGTATACTACAACATTCTACAGTAAGTAATACACATGATCGAGGGATACTACAGTGTGTAATACGATATTCTACAGTATACTACAGTTTACTGGGGCGACAGGTAGCCTAGTGGTTAGAGCATTGGACTTGTAACTGAAAGGTTGCTAGATCAAGTCCCTGAGCTGACAAGGTAAAATAATATGTTCTTAACTGACTTGCCTAGTTAAATGAAGGTAAAATAAAAATTACTACAGAATTCTATAGTAAGTACTGTAGAATTATATAGTAAACTGTAGTATTTTTTCATGTGCTTGTGGTCTGTTCCGATGGCGTTTTTAGATTTTCCACAGTTTCCTTCTGAAAGAAAGTTAAAATGGCAACTTCTCATAACAGCCTATATTAGGGTCAAGTGTAACATTTCAGATGAGGAAATGGAACTGGCTTTTAAGCTCCTCACGAAAATGAAAGCACACATGCACACACAGACACACATACAGGTCTACCGTGGCCCTGTGCAGCCAGTCAGACCTTTCTCCCACCACCATTAAACCAACATGACATTTTCTCCGACCAGCAAATCCCACGCCACCATTGATCTTTTATTCATAAGCCACTATTGTATTCATGATATTTAAAAAAGAACAGAGTCTGAACTGAAATACCCTCTGTGTTGTTTTGTGTCTCCATCACTTCAGTGAAGGCTTCAATTGTTCCCGTGGTCATAGATGTCTGTTTTTTCTAATCATTTGTTCATCTCGCATGTTTTGTTTAGGCAGACTGTATAACAGTGTGACAGTGAGGTTTTATTGGGGAGAAAGCTAAGCTAAGCTTCCCAGTGTGCCAAGTGCACTGCTCTTGCTGTGTCTGCTCTGTGTCACAGCAGTCTGGAGTGCCATTGAACATTGCATGGTGAGGTGAAGCTTTCCACTGGCATTGACAAGCATTATTGAAACAGTTCTAAATCCCTAACATCTTTTAATTCCACATATGGCCTGGTCAGTGGAGTGTGCCTGATCCAAGTATGCAGCGTTGTATTCTAAATGAGAATAAGGCCAGAGTGAAGTATCTGTTCATATCTATTTTCAGATACTAAGCAACCCTACTGCCAGCGCTTGACTTGGGCAGGAGCACCAGTACTGAGTACCGACACCTCAAATGTTCATCTGCTTGAGTTTCCGCAACTCTTATAGAATATTATCTCAAAAGTTCCTCACCTAAATATAAACAGTACTGGCACCCAAAATGAGTACTGGCACATATTTCAGTCCAAGTCAAGAACTGATTACTGACAGATACTGCATCAGCTATCAATGCTGCCTTGTCACATTATTGCAAGGTTTATTTAACACTCACTGGGCACATGGCCTTTTTCACGCTGCCAGAAATGCCACTTCCAGTCATAGTCCACTAACATGGCGCATAAATGTTTATGAGGTCGGTACTCCCATACCAGAAAAAAATTACAAATTTAGAGCTGAAAGACGATGACCAGAGCTTACCCATGATGTTGCACAGCGATGTAAGTCAATAAGTCATCGTTTTAGTCAAAGTATGATATACAGTTGAAGTCGGAAGTTTACAAACACCTTAGCCAAATACATTTAAACTCAGTTTTTCACAATTCCTGACATTTAATCCTAGTAAAATTCCTTAGGTCAGTTAGGATCACCACATTATTTTAAGAATGTGAAATGTCAGCGTAATAGTAGAGAGAATTACTTATTTAAGTTTTTATTTCTTTCATCACATTCCCAGTGGGTCAGAAGTTTACACACACTAAATTAGTATTTGGTAGCATTGCCTTTAAATAGTTGAACTTTGGTCAAACGTTTTGGGAAGCCTTCCACAAGCTACCCACAATAATTTGGGTGAATGTTGGCCCATGACAGAGCTGGTGTAACTGAGTCAGGTTTGTAGGCCTCCTTGCTCGCACACGCTTTTTAAAATTATGCCAACAAATTTTCTATACGATTCAGGTCAGGGCTTTGTGATGTCCAATCTAATACCTTGACTTTGTTGTCCTTAAGCCATTTTGCCACAACTTTGGAAGTATGCTTGGGGTCATTGTCCATTTCGAAGACCCATTTGCGACCAAGCTGTAACTTCCTGATTGATGTCTTGAGATGCTGCTTCAATATATCCACATAATTGTCCTTTCTCATGGCGCCATCTATTTTGTGAAGTGCACCAGTCCCTCCTGCAGCAAAGCACCCCCACAACATGATGCTGCCACCCCCGTGCTTCACGGTTGGGATGGTGTTCTTTGGCTTGCAAGCCTCCCCTTTTTCCTCCAAATATAACGATGGTCATTATGGCCAAACAGTTATATTTTTGTTTCATGAGACCAGAGGACATTTCTCCAAAAAGTACGATTTTTGTCCCCATGTGCAGTTGCAAACCGTAGTCTGGCTTTTTTTATGACGGTTTTCTAGCAGTGGCTTCTTCATTGCTGAGTGGCCTTTCAGGTTATGTTGATATAGGACTCATTTTTCTGTGGATATAGATACCTTTGTACCTGTTCCCTCTAGCATCTTCACAAGGTCCTTTGCTGTTATTCTGGGACTGATTTGCACTTTTCGCACCAAAGTACCTTCACCTCTAGTAGACAGAACGCATCTCATTCCTGAGCGGTATGATGGCTGCGTGGTCCCATGGTGTTTATACTTGCATATTATTGTTTGTACAGATGAACGTGGTACTTTCAGCTGTTTGGAAATTGCTCCTGAGGATGAACCAGACTTGTGGATGTCTACAATTTATTTTCTGAGGTCTTGGCTGATTTCTTTTGATTTTCCCATGATGTCAAGGAAAGAGGCGCTGAGTTTGAAGGTAGGCCTTGAAATACATCCACAGGTACACCTCCAATTGACTCAAATTATGTCAATTAGCCTATCAGAAGCTTCTAAAGCCATGACATAATTTTCTGGAATTTTATAAGCTGTTTAATGGCACAGTCAATTTAGTGTAAATTTCTGACCCACTGGAATTGTGATACAGTGAATTATACGTGAAATAATCTGTCTGTAAACAATTGTTGGAAAAATTATTTGTGTCATAGACAAAGTAGATGTCCTAACCGACTTGCCAAAACTATAGTTTGTTGACAAGAAATTTAGTGGTTGAAAAACAAGTTTTAATGACTCCAACCTAAGTGTATGTAAACTTCTGACTTCAACTGTACTTTGTACACACCTTCTGCTGCTTATTTCCACCCTCCCGGTAAATGAACATTCTCATCCTGGACATTGCACTGCTAGTAACTCGTCTGTGAGTACCACCTCATTGAAAACTCCACCGCCCAGAGCGCCACTTCACCGACACATAGGGGAGGTTTCCAGGACACAGATTAAGCCTAGTCCAGGACTAAAAAGCAAATTCAATGGAATTTCTTATGAGCCCAGGCTTAATCGGTGTCCGGGAAACCGCCCCATTTAGTAAAACATTCTATAATCTCATCAGTTCATGAGTTTACCACATTTGAAACCAATTAGTCTTTTTTCTCCTTTACAGTTGATCGGTAGCAGCATAGCCAGAACGTGAATGGCACGACCTCCATCTCCACAATGTAAATAATGATGAAGGTCAAAGAGCCATTCTGGGTTCCTGAGTGATTTCCACACAAAAAGCATGTACACACACACACAGCAATCCAACCCTGATCGTTTTCCCATCCGCTCCCTTCCGATAGCAGTCTACCAGTGGAGGCTGTTGAGGGGAGGACGGCTCATATTAATGGCTGGAATGGAGTCAATGGAATTGTATCAAACACATCAAACACGTTGTTTCCATGTCGTTTCCATTGACTCCATTCCAACCATTAATATGAGCCGTCCTTCCCTGAGCAGCCTCCACTGCTGTCTAGCGCCTTCAGAAAGTATTCACACCCTTTGACGTTTTCCACATTTTGCTATGTTACAGCCTGAATTTAAAATTGATTCAATTGAAAATGTGTGTCACTGGCCTACACACAATTCCCCACAATGTCAACATTGAATTATTTAGAAATATTTACAAATTAATGAAAAATGAAATGTCTTGAGTCATTAAGTATTCAACCCCTATGTTATGGCAAGCCTAAATAAGTTCAGGGGTCAAAATGCAGTGAATTTCAAACAAAGATTCAACCACAAAGACCAGGGAAGTTTTCCAATGCCTAGCAAAAAAGGGCACCTATTGGTAGATGGGCAAACCTTTTTTAAAGCAGACATTAAATATACCTTTGAGCATGGTGAAGTTTTTCATTACACTTTTTTCCTAACTCAGTTGCCAGAGAGGAAGGAAACCGTTCAGAGATTTCACCATGAGGCCAAAGGTGACTTTTAAACAGTTACAGAGTTTAATGGCTGTGATAGGAGAAAACTGAGGATGGATCAACAACATTGTGAAAAGAAGGAAACCTATAAAATATTCCAAAACATGCATCATCATCCTGTTTGCAATAAGGCATTAAAGTAAAACTGAAATAAATCAACTTGATGTCCTGAATACAAAGCGTTATGTTTAGGGCAAATCCAACACAATACATCAATGAGTATCACTCAAATTTTTTCAAGCATTTATTTTTTATTGAACCTTTATTTAACTAGTCAAGTCAGTTAAGTACCAATTCTTATTTACAATGACGGCCTACCCCGGCCAAAACCGCTCTATGGGACTCCCAATCACAGCCAGATGTGATGCAGCCTGGATTCGAACCAGGTACTGCAGTGACGCCTCTTGCACTGAGATGCAGTGTCTTAGACCACTAAGCCACTCGGGAGCATGGTGGTGTCCGCACCATGTTATGGGTATGCTTGAAATTAGCAAGGACTAGGGAGTTTTTTTGGATAAAAATAAACAGAATAGAGCGAAGCACAGGTAAAACACTAGAGGAAACCCTGCTTCAGTCTGCTTTCCAAAAGACACTGGGAGAAATATTCACCTTTCAGCAGGACAATAACCTAAAACACAAGGCCAAATAAACACTGGAGTTGCTTACCAAGACGGCATTGAATCATCCTGAATGGCCTGGTTACATTTTGACATAATTTTGGTTCAAAATCTATAGCAAAACTTGAAAATGGCAATGATCAACAATTAACTTAACGAATTTTAAAAATAATACTGTGCAAATTTGGTAGAAAAAAAACTCACAGCTGTAGTCACTGCCAAAGGTGATTCTAACATCTATTGACTCAGGGGTGTAAATACTTATGTAAATGAGATATTTCTGTATTTAATTATCAATAAATTAGCAAAAATGTCTAAAAACATGTTTGCACTTGTCATTATGAGGTATTGTGTGTGGATGGGTGAGTAAAAACAAAGTTTTAATCCATTTTTAAATTCAGGCTGGAACACAACATAATCTGGAATAAGTCAAGAAGTATGAATAGTTTCCGAGGGCATAGCATATCTGATATCTCTCTCTGTATGCGCTCCCTCTACGGTTCTCATACCCTTCGCTAATCTCCTCTTTTCTTCTCCTCTTCCGTCACGACTCACACCCTCCTTTCATCACTCCATCTCTCTCTCTCTCTCTTTCTGTGTCTATGTGTATCAGTTCTTCAGGCCCTTGAAGAGCAGCGTCTGTACACGGAGAAGCAGGAGAGAAAACTGGGTTTTGTACCAAATGGCACCCTATTCCCTACATAGTGCAATTATTTTGACTTGGCCCTGGTCAAAAGTAGTGCACTATGTAGGGAATAGGGTGTCGTTTGGGATGCACGCCTCATTTGCCAAAAACCATATGACGACAACAAATGTCCCAGAGTAGATTGGTTCATTCAAGACTGTTAGTCCTGTTTGTCAAAACAGACAAGGTCCTATTTGATTTATTGATTGGCTGATTAATAAGAGTGCCTGTTCGAGCTGAGATTAAGAGAGAGATTGAAGAAAAGAGAATAAATAAATCTAGTTTGGGTGACAGTATTTTTCTGCTCTCATGCCAACTCATTATGTAACTGTTAACTTCCGGCGCCGACAGAGATGGCCGCCTCGCTTCGCGTTCCTAGGAAACTATGCAGTATTTAGTTTTTTTATGTGTTATTTCTTACATTGTTACCCCAGGAAATCTTACATTTTATTACATACAGTTGGGAGGAACTATTGGATATAAGAGCAACTTCATCTCACGAACAATACGACCAGGAATACGACTTTCCCGAAGCAGATCCTCTGTTTGGTCCACCACCCAGGACAATGGATCGGATCCCATTCTGCGACCCAAAACAACGGCGCCGTAGAAGGGGCAGACAGAGCGGTCTTCTGGTCAGGCTCCGTAGACGGGCACATCGACAACCGCTCCCGAGCATACTGCTCGCCAATGTCCAGTCTCTTGACAACAAGGTAGAAAAAAATCGAAGCAAGGGTTGCCTTCCAGAGAGACATCAGAGATTGTAACATTCTTTGTTTCATGAAAACATGGCTCACTCGGGATACGTTATCAGAGTCGGTACAGCCACCTGGTTTCTTCACGCATCGCGTCGACAGAAACAAACATCTCTCTTGTAAGAATAAGGGCAGGGGTGTATGCCTTATGATTAACGAGACGTGGTGTGATCATAACATGCAGGGACTCAAGTCCTTTTGTTCACCTGACCTATAATTCCTGACAATCAAATGCCAACCGCATTATCTACCAAGGGAATTATCTTCGATTATAATCATAACCCCCCAAAAGCAGACACATCGGCGGCCCTGAAAGAACTTCACTGGACTCTTATGTAAACTGGAAACTACATATCCTGAGGCCAAATGTATTGTAGCTGGAGATTTTAACAAGGCTAATCTGAAAACAAAGCTCCCTAAATTTTATCAGCATATCGAATGCGCGACCTGGCCTGGCAAAACCCTGGATCATTGTTTTTCTAACCTCTGCAACGCATACAAAGTCCTCCCCCGCCCTCCTTTCGGAAAATCTGACCACGACTCCATTTTATTGCTCCCAGCCTTTATACAGAAACTAAAACAGGAAACGGCCATGCTCAGGTCTGTTCAACGCTGGTCCGACCAATCGGATTCCACGCTTCAAGATTGCTTCGATCACGTGGACTGAGATATGTTCCGCATAGCGTCAGACAATAACATTGATGAATACGCTGATTCAGTGAGCGAGTTTATTAGCAAGTGCATCAGTGATGTTGTACCCACAGCGACTATAAAAACCTTCCCCAACCAGAAACCGTGGATTAATGGCAGCATTCACGAAAAACTGAAAGCGCGAACCACTGCTTTTAATCATGGCAAGGCGACTGGAAACATGACCGAATACAAACAGTGTAGCTCTCCCCTCCGCAAGGCAATCAAACAAGCTAAGCGTCAGTATAAAGACAAAGTAGAGTAGCAATTCAACGGCTCAGACACGAGAGGTATGTGGCAGGGTCTACAGTCAATCACGGACTACAAAAGGAAAACCAGCCCAGTTGCGGACCACAATGTCTTGCTCCCAGACAAACTAAACAACTTCTTTGCTCGCTTTGAGGACAATATAGTGCCACACGGCCCGCTACCAAAACCTGTGGATTCTCCTTCACTGCAGCCAACGTGAGTAAAACATTTAAACAGGTTAACCCTCGCAAGGCTGCCGGCCCAGACGGCATCCCTAGCCGCGTTCTCAGAGCATGCGCAGACCAGCTGGCTGGTGTGTTTACGGACATATTCAATCAATCCTTATCCCAGTCTGCTGTTCCCACATGCTTCAAGAAGGCCACCATTGTTCCTATTCCCAAGATAGCTAAGGTAACTGAGCTAAATGAATATCGTCCCGTAGCACTCACTTCCATCATCATGAAGTGCTTTGAGAGACTAGTCAAGGACCACATCACCTCCACCCTACCTGACACCCTAGACCCACTCCAATTTGCTTACCACCCCAATAGGTCCATAGACGACACAATCGCAATCACACTGCACACTGCCCTATCCCATCTGGACAAGAGGAATACCTATGTAAGAATGCTGTTCATCGACTACAGCTCAGCATTTAACACCATAGTACCCTCCAAACTCATCATCATGCTCGAGACCCTGGGTCTCGACCCGCCCTATGCAACTGGGTCCTGGACTTCCTGACAGGCCGCCCCCAGGTGGTGAGGGTAGGAAACAACATCTCCACCCCGCTGATCCTCAACACTGGGACCCCAAAAGAGTGCATTCTCAGCCCTCTTCTGTACTCCCTGTTCACCCATGACTGCGTGACCATGCACGCCTCCAACTCAATCATCAAGTTTGCAGACGACACTACAGTGGTAGGCTTGATTACCAACAACGACGAGACGGCCTACAGGGAGGAGGTTAGGGTCCTCAGAGTGTGGTGTCAGGAAAATAACCTCACACTCAACGTCAGCAAAACAAAGGAGATGATCGTGGACTTCAGGAAACAGCAGAGGGAGCATCCCCCCTATCCACATCGACGGGACAGTAGTGGAGAAGGTGGAAAGTTTTAAGTTCCTCGGCGTACACATCACGGTCAAACTGAAATGTCCACCACACAGACAACATGGCGAAGAAGGCACAGCAGCGCCTCTTCAACCTCAGGAGGCTGAATAAATTTGGCTTGTCACCAAAAACACTCAAAAACCTTTACAGATGCACAATCAAGAGCATCCTGTCGGGCTGTATCACCGCATGGTACGGCAACTGCTCCGCCCACTCTCCAGAGGGTAGTGAGGTCTGCACAACGCATCACCGGGGGCAAACTACCTGGCCTCCAGGTCACCTACACCACCCAATGTCACAGGAAGGCCAAAAAGATCATCAAGGACAACAACCACCCGAGCCACTGCCTGTTCACCCCACTATCATCCAGAAGGCGAGGTCAGTACAGCTGCATCAAAGCGGGGACCGAGAGACTCCCGATGGCCTCTTTCTCAAGGCCATCAGACTGTTAAACAGCCATCACTAACATTGAGTGGCTGCTGCCAACAAACATACAGACTCAAATCTCTAGCCACTTTAATAATTTATAATTGGATGTAATAAATGTATCACTAGCCACTTTAAACAATGCCACTTTATATAATGTTTACGTACCCTACATTACACATCTCATATGTATATACTGTACTCTATACCATCTACTGCATCTTGCCTATGCCGTTCGGCCATCGCTCATCCATATATTTTTATGTACATATTCTTATTCATTCCTTTACACTTGTGTGTATAAGGTAGTTGTTGTGAAATTGTTAGATTAATTGTTAGATATTACTGCATGGTCGGAACTAGAAGCACAAGCATTTCGCTACACTCGCATTAACATCTGCCAACCATGTGTATGTGACCAGTAAAATTTTATTTGATTTATGTTTGATGTGTCAATGAGTGGAAAGGAGTTGGCGATACCACAAACAGATCTGGGACCAGGCTATAGAAACTGTATGAAAGCAGAAAGGCCTTACCTGTCAGAACTCAATAGCATCAGAGGGTTCATATGAGCTATGGAGACCTACTGTACTAACTACTTGCTCAGGGTCAGCCACATCCAGTGGTATAAAAAGTACCCAAATGTCATACTTGAGTAAAAGTAATGATACCTTAATAGAAAATGACTCATGTAAAAGTGAAGTCACCCAGTAAAATCCTACTTGAGTAAAAGCAAAAAAATATTTGGTTTTAAATATACTTATACAGCAAAAGTAAATGTAATTGCTAAAATATTCTTAAGTATCAAAAGTAAAAGTATTAATAATTTAAAATTCCTTATATTAAGCAAACCAGACGGTTTATATATATATATATATAAATAGTCAAGTAAAAAACGACTTAAGTAGTACTCAAAAGTATTTTTACCTAAGTACTTTACACCACTGACCAGGGTCAGGACCCATCATGTGAATTGGGCACAGAAAACAAAATTCAGGTCAGGAATTGAGGATTTGAGTGCAAATGCTGTCCTGTTTGTTCTGTTTGTTCTGAAGGTTGGGGGGTGGGGGAGAGTTGGCATGTGCCCAACGAAGATAAATGCTGCCAACTAATAGACACGTCTATCAAAGTTTACCGAGATAGGAAAAGAGAGAATGCAAGGAAATAGGAAGTACTTAGAAGAAGCCAGTGCAGTCAGAAGAGTTACAAAAAGAAGAAGAAAAGGGTTTAATTTCTTTCATTTTGCACCATAATGACCTCACAGAGTAGAAAAGGGTTTAATTTCTTTCATTTTGCACCATAACGACCTCACAGAGTAGAAAAGGGTTTAATTTCTTTCATTTTGCACCATAATGACCTCACAGAGTAGAAAAGGGTTTAATTTCTTTCATTTTGCACCATAATGACCTCACAGAGTAGAAAAGGGTTTAATTTCTTTCATTTTGCACCATAATGACCTCACAGAGTAGAAAAGGGTTTAATTTCTTTCATTTTGCACCATAATGACCTCACAGAGTAGAAAAGGGTTTAATTTCTTTCATTTTGCACCATAATGACCTCACAGAGTAGAAAAGGGTTTAATTTCTTTCATTTTGCACCATAATGACCTCACAGAGTAGAAAAGGGTTTAATTTCTTTCATTTTGCACCATAATGACCTCACAGAGTAGAAAAGGGGGAAGTTTGCAGAAAATTGGCAATTTCATATAAATTGGCTCTATAAATGTCAAAGAGATGTGATTTTCTGTACATCAATACCTGCCTTGTGTAAGCCCAGATGTATCCCAAATCACAACCCATTCCCTACAGTATGTAGTGCTCTGGTCAAAAGTAGTGCACTTTATACGAAACAGGGTGCCATTTGGGATGTAGCCCAGTCGTACGCCAGAGGCTCACCTCAGAATAACCTTTTGAGCACAGAGATATAACAAACATGTTTATTATTTCATATAGATTGAGGCTAAATAGTATGCTGCTCCTGTGTTAATGTTTATCAGATCAAATGATCTCCTTAGTTAACCCACTTCCTAAAGAAAAGTGCTCCAACAGCCTTCCAAAAGCAATGCCCCCGCCCCCCAGCCTCTGTCCCTACCTCTAAGTGATTCTATCTCTCTCTCTGACCCTCTCTCATCTCCCTCTGATCACATTAGGAATATGAAGTGGTGAGAAGATGTTATCACTGTTGATTTATTCAGCTTTGAGGCGCTCCCTTTTCTGCCCGATGCTAAGTGAAAGATGGAAAAGAGAAAAGGGATGAGAGAATAATTCTGTGCCAATTCAGATAGTGAAAGGGACAGTGGCCTACAAACATACAAGTAAGGACATACTTGCACTAACACACTTGTATATAATCTAGCATTTCATAGCGTACACATGCAAATATTCAAATTCATTCCTTTTAGCCTTTTTTTGTAAATATTACAATAATCAGAAAACCCCAGGGAAATAATTCTAAGATATGCATAGCTACCAATACGAAGGCATAGTTCTAAAAATTATAGTAAAACAACAACAAATAAAGTCAGTAAAGTGCAAATAATCACATTGTCAAGTTCTACAAAAGGACAATCTTAAAAAAATCACAGACAGTCAGCGGTAAATATTAAGATAGATTCTTATACATTCCAACTTCCAAGTATTACATTTACAATTATACAAATTATTGTATAAACAGCATAACCTCCCCTGGAATAGTAATGTCAAAAAAATTATAAAGTCTAACGTTCTACATCCAAAACAAGTCACCCAGTGCAAATAAAAACAAACACAAAGAGGTCAAAAGTAATCTAACTGGCCAGCTGCAACCCTCCTTTCCCTATCTGATCAGTAGTCCTATCCATTAACCCTGGATCCCCATGATATTGCACAGTATAATAAAAGTACAGAGGGGTGAGGTACACATTTATTTGAAAAACGTTGGAATTCTTGACTTTGATACGGCACTTTATCAGAAAGTACAAATCATTATATATTTTCTGATTATTTGGATGCATTTACAAGAGGAGAAAGGGCACTATAATTCACCCCAATACTTTTTACATAAAGTGAACATATCTTTGGCTTTTAGAAGGCCTATGGAAGTCATACGTTTCCATTTTTTAATATATATATCAACAGTCAAAAGTTTGGACACACCTACTCATTCAAGGGTTTTTCTTTATTTTTTACAATGTTCTACATTGTAGGATAATAGTGAAGACAACAAAACAATGAAACAACACATATGGAATCATGTAGTAACCAAAAAAGTGTTAACAAATCCAAATATATTTTATATTCTTCAAAGTAGCCACCCTTTGCCTTGATGACAGCTTTGCACACTCTTGGCATTCTCTCAACCAGCATTATGAGGTAGCCACCTGGAATGCATTTGAATTAACAGCTGTTAAGAGTTCATTTGTGGAATTTCTTTCCCTCTTAATGCGTTTGAGCCAGTCAGCTGTGTTGTGACAAGGTAGGGGTGGTATACAGAAGACAATACTATTTGGTAAAAGACCAAGTCCATATTATGGCAAGAACAGCTCAAATAAGCAAAGAGAAATGACAGTCCATCATGACATGAAGGTCAGTCAATGTGGAAAATGTCAAGAACTTTGAAAGTTTCTTCTACAATGTAGAACACAAAAACCATCAAGAGCTATGATGAAACTGGCTCTCATGAGGACCACCTCAGGGAAGGAAGACCCAGAGTTACCTCTGCTGTAGAGGATAAGTTCATTAGAGTTAACAGCACCTCAGATTGTAGCCCAAATAAATAAAGTAACAGACACATCTCAACATCAACTGTTCAGAGGAGATTACGTGACTCAGGCCATCATGGTCGAATTACTGCAAAGAAATCACTACTAAAGGACACCAATAATAAGAAGAGACTTGCTCAGGCCAAGAAACATAAGCAATGAACATCAAACCAGTGGAAATCTGTCCTTTGGTTTGATGAGTCCAAATTTGAGATTTTTAGTTCCAACCGCCGTGTCTTTGTGAGACGCAGAGTAGGTGAACAGATGATCTCTGCATGTGTGGTTCCCACCGTGGAGGAGGTGTGATGGTGCTTTGCTGGTGATACTGTCTGTGATTTATTTAGAATTCAAGGCACACTTAACCAGCATGACTACCACAGCATTCTGCAGCGATACGCCATCCCATCTGGTTTGTGCTTAGTGGGACTATCATTTGTTTTTCAACAGGACAATGACCCAACACACCTCCAGGCTGTGTAAGGGCTATTTGACCAAGAAGGAGAGTGATGGAGTGCTGCATCAGATGACCTGGCCTCTGCAATCACCCAACCTCAACCCAATTGAGATGGTTTGGGATGAGTTGGACCGCAGAGTGAAGGAAAAGCAGGGAACTCCTTTAAGACTGTTGGAAAAGCATTCCAGGTGAATGCTTTCATCAAGGCAAAGGGTGGCTACTTTGAAGAATCTAAAATATATTTTGATTTGTTTAACACTTTTTTGGCTACTACATGATTCCATGTGTTATTTCATTGTGTTGTCTTCACTATTGCTCTACAATGTAGAACATAAACAATAAAAACCCTTGAATGAGTAGGTTTGTCCAAACACATATATTACTCTCACACACACACAATATCATAAGGCACTATAACATTTGGGCCATTTGGACAGTATAAGCAGTGAACAGAGGTCCCATCCATTTTTACTTATAGACAAGTAGTACAATAGTTGTACAACGCTCAAATTTGAGGTGTGGAATTACCCATGTGGTCCTGCCTTCTGTCAGCGGTAGAGGCTGATGCTGGTACTCTGGTACAGGTACATGTAGGCATCACAGAACAGACGCTTAGCCACGCCCTTCATGTCCCGAGGCACCTGGTTGGCCAGCTCGGCGGGTGACATGACCAGGTACATGCCAACCTCTGGACATGCCTCCACCTGGGGAATGTTGAAGCCATCCCTCTCTCCTGAAACACACACAGAAAGAGAGAAAGAGAGAGAAAGACAGCGAATGAGACAGAGACAGAGAATGAGACAGAGAATGAGACAGAGAATGAGACAGAGAATGAGAGAGAGAGAATGAGACAGACAGAGAATGAGAGAGAGAGAGAGAACATGAGAGAGAGAGAAAATGAGAGAGAGAGAGAGAGAGAGAGAGAGAAAATGAGAGAGTAAGAGAGAGAGAGAATGAGACAGAGACAGAGAATGAGACAGAGAATGAGAGAGACAGAGAATGAGACAGAGACAGAGCATGAGACAGAGACAGAGAATGAGACAGAGAGAGAGAATGAGACAGAGACAGAGAATGAGACAGAGAAAGAGAATGAGACAAAGACAGAATGAGACAGAAAATGAGACAGAGAATGAGACAGAGAGAGATAGAGAATGAGACAGAAAATGAGAGAGAATGAGAGAGAATAAGACAAAGACAGAATGAGACAAAGACAGAGAATGAGACAAAGACAGAGAGTGAGACAGAGAGTGAGACAGAGAGTGAGACAGAGAGCGAGACAGAGAAAATTCAAACCCACTGTTGGTGTCTGAAAACATTACTAGCCGTCAAATCCTTGCTTCTGCCATCCTTGTTTCCTCTATTCCTCTCAATGCGTATTGGAGGAAAGGACCCAAGGTGCTTCCTTCTGACCTCCAATGAGGTTTGAAAGGAATGGAGGAAACAAGGATGGTTTTCCACACAACCTCACCATGTCTGTCAGCCATGCTGTCAAAGAAGATCCAGTCTGTGCTGTTTGGTCCATGTTTGATGAAGGAGACATAGTGACTGGTCTCTATGCACAGCACTGCAAACAGCTCCAGTCTCTCTCTGGGTGGGGCAGGGGGCGGGGCTCGGAGGGTAGTGGGGGCGGGGTAACCCTCAGGGAGCTGCAGGGGGGAGGGGCTGTGGGACAGCCGCTCGGGGTGAGAGTGCACCTGGAGAAGGAGACAGAGGTGCAGAATCACTAATCCTAATTAAATATAGAGTAATTATTTGGGATGCAAAGTGATTTGTAGATCACTGATTCTGTGTACTCCGACTGCAATGTAGTATGATCTCATACACGTATAATGACACACAACACTATGACAGGTACACACACAGAGTGGAGTGTGTCAGTCTGTCCTTACGTCCTACCTGAGAGGAGCAGGTCCTGCAGAACACTTTAAATCCTGTCCTGCTGAAGACTGGGTCTCTGAAGCAGTCCACACACTCCTCATATGCCAGCTGACCACACAACACACACTGCTGGGGACCTGAACACACACCACGTCACATCTCTGCACAGATATATGGTGTATCCTTGAGTGGCAATGTGTGTGTGTGTGTGTGTGTGTGTGTGTGTGTGTGTGTGTGGTGTGTGTGAACTACCTTCAGAGAGGAGGTCAGTAATGTCCAGCTCCAGTGAAGGGATAATCTTCTGAAACATCTTGAACTTCTTCCCAAAGCGAGGCATCTGGAGGATCAGACAAGACGGCACCTAGAAGGAGAGGAAGAGACATACAGTCACTACACAACCACTGACTACAGTAGACTACCAATCTGGAGACCGTTGTATAGTCTAGTAGTCATAAACACACATTAGTTCAGTTGTAGCAGAAGACTTATCAAACAGCGCCATCTAGAGGAATTTTAGATAAATGAGAATGAGCATAGTGAGCGAGTACTGTGCACCCACACAAACCCACCCACCCTCACACACCCACCCACAAACACCCACCCACACCCACCCACCCCCACCCACCCACACCCACACAAACACACCCACACACACAAACCCACACACACACCCCTACCTCTGCCAGTTTGAGTCCTGCGCTGTGGAAGGAGTGTTCCAGCAGGTGTTGGACAGTAGGCAGAACCAGGCTGTGGTTGTTATCCAGGAAGATTTGATAACAGTAACTGTCCTGGACCTTTCCCCCTGCTGACCTGGAGACAACAGGTCTAGTCTTTAGATTTCTTCATAACCCAGTCTTTAGATTTCTTTATAACCAGGTCTAGTCTTTAGATTTCTTTATAACCAGGTCTAGTCTTTAGATTTCTTCATAACCAGGTCTAGTCTTTAGATTTCGTTATAACCAGGTCTAGTCTTTAGATTTCTTTATAACCAGGTCTAGTCTTTAGATTTCTGTATTAACAGGTCTAGTCTTTAGATTTCTTTATAACCAGGTCTAGTCTTTAGATTTCTTTATTAACAGGTCTAGTCTTTAGATTTCTTTATAACCAGGTCTAGTCTATAGATTTCTTTATTAACAGGTCTAGTCTTTAGATTTCTTTATAACCAGGTCTTTAGATTTCTTTATAACCAGGTCTAGTCTTTAGATTTCTTTATAACCAGGTCTAGTCTATAGATTTCTTCATAACCAGGTCTAGTCTTTAGATTTCTTTATAACCAGGTCTAGTCTATAGATTTCTTTATAACCAGGTCTAGTCTTTAGATTTCTTTATAACCAGGTCTAGTCTTTAGATTTCTTTATAACCAGGTCTAGTCTTTAGATTTCTTTATTAACAGGTCTAGTCTTTAGATTTCTTTATAACCAGGTCTAGTCTATAGATTTCTTTATAACCAGGTCTAGTCTTTAGATTTCTTTATTAACAGGTCTAGTCTTTAGATTTCTTTATTAACAGGTCTAGTCTTTAGATTTCTTTATTAACAGGTCTAGTCTTTAGATTTCTTTATAAACAGGTCTAGTCTTTAGATGTCTTTATTAACAGGTCTAGTCTTTAGATTTCTTTATAACCAGGTCTAGTCTTTAGATTTCTTTATTAACAGGTCTAGTCTTTAGATTTCTTTATAAACAGGTCTAGTCTTTAGATGTCTTTATTAACAGGTCTAGTCTTTAGATTTCTTTATAACCAGGTCTAGTCTATAGATTTCTTTATAACCAGGTCAAGTCTTTAGATTTCTTTATAACCAGGTCTAGTCTTTAGATGTCTTTATAACCAGGTCTAGTCTTTAGATTTCTTTATAACCAGGTCTAGTCTTTAGATTTCTTTATAACCAGGTCTAGTCTTTAGATTTCTTTATAACCAGGTCTAGTCTTTAGATTTCTTTATAACCAGGTCTAGTCTTTAGATTTCTTTATAACCAGGTCTAGTCTTTAGATTTCTTTATAACCAGGTCTAGTCTTTAGATTTCTTTATAACCAGGTCTAGTCTTTAGATTTCTTTATAACCAGGTCTAGTCTTTAGATTTCTTTATAACCAGGTCTAGTCTTTAGATTTCTTTATAACCAGGTCTAGTCTTTATATTTCTTTATAACCAGGTCTAGTCTTTAGATTTCTTTATAACCAGGTCTAGTCTTTAGATTTCTTTATAACCAGGTCTAGTCTTTAGATTTCTTTATAACCAGGTCTTTAGATTTCTTTATAACCAGGTCTAGTCTTTAGATTTCTTTATAACCAGGTCTAGTCTTTAGATTTCTTTATAACCAGGTCTAGTCTTTAGATTTCTTTATAACCAGGTCTAGTCTTTAGATTTCTTTATAACCAGGTCTTTAGATGTCTTTATAACCAGGTCTAGTCTTTAGATTTCTTTATAACCAGGTCTAGTATTTAGATTTCTTTATTAACAGGTCTAGTCTTTAGATTTCTTTATAACCAGGTCTAGTCTTTAGATTTCTTTATAACCAGGTCTAGTCTTTAGATTTCTTTATAACCAGGTCTAGTCTTTAGATTTCTTTATAACCAGGTCTAGTCTTTAGATTTCTTTATAACCAGGTCTAGTCTTTAGATTTCTTTATAACCAGGTCTAGTCTTTAGATTTCTTTATTAACAGGTCTAGTCTTTAGATTTCTTTATAACCAGGTCTAGTCTTTAGATTTCTTTATTAACAGGTCTAGTCTTTAGATTTCTTTATAACCAGGTCTAGTCTTTAGATTTCTTTATAACCAGGTCTAGTCTTTAGATTTCTTTATAACCAGGTCTAGTCTTTAGATTTCTTTATTAACAGGTCTAGTCTTTAGATTTCTTTATAACCAGGTCTAGTCTTTAGATTTCTTTATAACCAGGTCTAGTCTTTAGATTTCTTTATAACCAGGTCTAGTCTTTAGATTTCTTTATAACCAGGTCTAGTCTATAGATTTCTTTATAACCAGGTCTAGTCTTTAGATTTCTTTATAACCAGGTCTAGTCTTTAGATTTCTTTATAACCAGGTCTAGTCTATAGATTTCTTTATAACCAGGTCTAGTCTTTAGATTTCTTTATAACCAGGTCTAGTCTTTAGATTTCTTTATAACCAGGTCTTTAGATTTCTTTATAACCAGGTCTTTAGATTTCTTTATTAACAGGTCTAGTCTTTAGATTTCTTTATGACCAGGTCTAGTCTTTAGATTTCTTTATAACCAGGTCTAGTCTTTAGATTTCTTTATAACCAGGTCTAGTCTATAGATGTCTTTATAACCAGGTCTAGTATTTAGATTTCTTTATAACCAGGTCTAGTCTTTAGATTTCTTTATTAACAGGTCTAGTCTTTAGATTTCTTTATTAACAGGTCTAGTCTTTAGATTTCTTTATAACCAGGTCTAGTCTTTAGATTTCTTTATAACCAGGTCTAGTCTTTAGATTTCTTTATTAACAGGTCTAGTCTTTAGATTTCTTTATTAACAGGTCTAGTCTTTAGATTTCTTTATTAACAGGTCTAGTCTTTAGATTTCTTTATAAACAGGTCTAGTCTTTAGATGTCTTTATTAACAGGTCTAGTCTTTAGATTTCTTTATAACCAGGTCTAGTCTTTAGATTTCTTTATTAACAGGTCTAGTCTTTAGATTTCTTTATAAACAGGTCTAGTCTTTAGATGTCTTTATTAACAGGTCTAGTCTTTAGATTTCTTTATAACCAGGTCTAGTCTATAGATTTCTTTATAACCAGGTCAAGTCTTTAGATTTCTTTATAACCAGGTCTAGTCTTTAGATGTCTTTATAACCAGGTCTAGTCTTTAGATTTCTTTATAACCAGGTCTAGTCTTTAGATTTCTTTATAACCAGGTCTAGTCTTTAGATTTCTTTATAACCAGGTCTAGTCTTTAGATTTCTTTATAACCAGGTCTAGTCTTTAGATTTCTTTATAACCAGGTCTAGTCTTTAGATTTCTTTATAACCAGGTCTAGTCTTTAGATTTCTTTATAACCAGGTCTAGTCTTTAGATTTCTTTATAACCAGGTCTTTAGATTTCTTTATAACCAGGTCTAGTCTTTAGATTTCTTTATAACCAGGTCTAGTCTTTATATTTCTTTATAACCAGGTCTAGTCTTTAGATTTCTTTATAACCAGGTCTAGTCTTTAGATTTCTTTATAACCAGGTCTAGTCTTTAGATTTCTTTATAACCAGGTCTTTAGATTTCTTTATAACCAGGTCTAGTCTTTAGATTTCTTTATAACCAGGTCTAGTCTTTAGATTTCTTTATAACCAGGTCTAGTCTTTAGATTTCTTTATAACCAGGTCTTTAGATGTCTTTATAACCAGGTCTAGTCTTTAGATTTCTTTATAACCAGGTCTAGTATTTAGATTTCTTTATTAACAGGTCTAGTCTTTAGATTTCTTTATAACCAGGTCTAGTCTTTAGATTTCTTTATAACCAGGTCTAGTCTTTAGATTTCTTTATAACCAGGTCTAGTCTTTAGATTTCTTTATAACCAGGTCTAGTCTTTAGATTTCTTTATAACCAGGTCTAGTCTTTAGATTTCTTTATAACCAGGTCTAGTCTATAGATTTCTTTATAACCAGGTCTAGTCTTTAGATTTCTTTATAACCAGGTCTAGTCTTTAGATTTCTTTATAACCAGGTCTAGTCTTTAGATTTCTTTATAACCAGGTCTAGTCTATAGATTTCTTTATAACCAGGTCTAGTCTTTAGATTTCTTTATAACCAGGTCTAGTCTTTAGATTTCTTTATAACCAGGTCTTTAGATTTCTTTATAACCAGGTCTTTAGATTTCTTTATTAACAGGTCTAGTCTTTAGATTTCTTTATGACCAGGTCTAGTCTTTAGATTTCTTTATAACCAGGTCTAGTCTTTAGATTTCTTTATAACCAGGTCTAGTCTTTAGATTTCTTTATTAACAGGTCTAGTCTTTAGATTTCTTTATAACCAGGTCTAGTCTTTAGATTTCTTTATAACCAGGTCTAGTCTATAGATGTCTTTATAACCAGGTCTAGTCTTTAGATTTCTTTATAACCAGGTCTAGTCTATAGATTTCTTTATAACCAGGTCTAGTCTTTAGATTTCTTTATAACCAGGTCAAGTCTTTAGATTTCTTTATTAACAGGTCTAGTCTATAGATTTCTTTATAACCAGGTCTAGTCTATAGATTTCTTTATAACCAGGTCTAGTCTTTAGATTTCTTTATTAACAGGTCTAGTCTTTAGATTTCTTTATAACCAGGTCTAGTCTTTAGATTTCTTTATAACCAGGTCTAGTCTATAGATTTCTTTATAACCAGGTCTAGTCTTTAGATTTCTTTATAACCAGGTCTAGTCTTTAGATTTCTTTATAACCAGGTCTAGTCTTTAGATTTCTTTATAACCAGGTCTAGTCTTTAGATTTCTTTATAACCAGGTCTAGTCTTTAGATTTCTTTATAACCAGGTCTAGTCTTTAGATTTCTTTATAACCAGGTCTAGTCTTTAGATTTCTTTATAACCAGGTCTAGTCTTTAGATTTCTTTATAACCAGGTCTAGTCTTTAGATTTCTTTATAACCAGGTCTAGTCTTTAGATTTCTTTATAACCAGGTCTAGTCTATAGATTTCTTTATTAACAGGTCTAGTCTTTAGATTTCTTTATAACCAGGTCTAGTCTTTAGATTTCTTTATAACCAGGTCTAGTCTTTAGATTTCTTTATAACCAGGTCTAGTCTTTAGATTTCTTTATAACCAGGTCTAGTCTTTAGATTTCTTTATAACCAGGTCTAGTCTTTAGATTTCTTTATAACCAGGTCTAGTCTTTAGATTTCTTTATAACCAGGTCTAGTCTTTAGATTTCTTTATAACCAGGTCTAGTCTATAGATTTCTTTATTAACAGGTCTAGTCTTTAGATTTCTTTATAACCAGGTCTTTAGATTTCTTTATAACCAGGTCTAGTCTTTAGATGTCTTTATTAACAGGTCTAGTCTTTAGATTTCTTTATAACCAGGTCTAGTCTTTAGATTTCTTTATAACCAGGTCTAGTCTTTAGATTTCTTTATAACCAGGTCTTTAGATTTCTTTATAACCAGGTCTTTAGATGTCTTTATTAACAGGTCTAGTCTTTAGATTTCATTATTAACAGGTCTAGTCTTTAGATTTCTTTATAACCAGGTCTAGTCTTTAGATTTCTTTATAACCAGGTCTAGTCTTTAGATTTCTGTATTAACAGGTCTAGTCTTTAGATTTCTTTATAACCAGGTCTAGTCTTTAGATTTCATTATAACCAGGTCTAGTCTTTAGATTTATTTATAACCAGGTCTAGTCTTTAGATTTCTTTATTAACAGGTCTAGTCTTTAGATTTCTTTATAACCAGGTCTAGTCTTTAGATTTCTGTATTAACAGGTCTAGTCTTTAGATTTCTTTATAACCAGGTCTAGTCTTTAGATTTCTTTATAACCAGGTCTAGTCTTTAGATTTCTTTATAACCAGGTCTAGTCTTTAGATTTCTTTATAACCAGGTCTAGTCTTTAGATTTCTTTATTAACAGGTCTAGTCTTTAGATTTCTGTATTAACAGGTCTAGTCTTTAGATTTCTTTATAACCAGGTCTAGTCTTTAGATTTCTGTATTAACAGGTCTAGTCTTTAGATTTCTTTATAACCAGGTCTAGTCTTTAGATTTCTTTATTAACAGGTCTAGTCTTTAGATTTCTTTATAACCAGGTCTAGTCTTTAGATTTCTTTATAACCAGGTCTTTAGATTTCTTTATAACCAGGTCTAGTCTTTAGATTTCTTTATAACCAGGTCTGGTCTTTAGATTTCTGTATTAACAGGTCTAGTCTTTAGATTTCTTTATAACCAGGTCTAGTCTATAGATTTCTTCATAACCAGGTCTAGTCTATAGATTTCTTCATAACCAGGTCTAGTCTATAGATTTCTTTATAACCAGGTCTAGTCTATAGATTTCTTTATTAACAGGTCTAGTCTTTAGATTTCTTTATTAACAGGTCTAGTCTTTAGATTTCTTTATAACCAGGTCTAGTCTTTAGATTTCTTTATAACCAGGTCTAGTCTTTAGATTTCTGTATTAACAGGTCTAGTCTTTAGATTTCTTTATAACCAGGTCTAGTCTTTAGATTTCTTTATAACCAGGTCTAGTCTTTAGATTTCTTTATAACCAGGTCTAGTCTTTAGATTTCTTTATAACCAGGTCTAGTCTTTGGATTTCTTTATAACCAGGTCTAGTCTTTAGATTTCTTTATTAACAGGTCTAGTCTTTAGATTTCTTTATAACCAGGTCTAGTCTTTAGATTTCTTTATAACCAGGTCTAGTCTTTAGATTTCTTTATAACCAGGTCTTTAGATTTCTTTATAACCAGGTCTTTAGATTTCTTTATAACCAGGTCTTTAGATGTCTTTATTAACAGGTCTAGTCTTTAGATTTCTTTATAACCAGGTCTAGTCTTTGGATTTCTTTATAACCAGGTCTAGTCTTTAGATTTCTTTATAACCAGGTCTAGTCTTTAGATTTCTTTATTAACAGGTCTAGTCTTTAGATTTCTTTATAACCAGGTCTAGTCTTTAGATTTCTTTATAACCAGGTCTAGTCTTTAGATTTCTTTATAACCAGGTCTTTAGATTTCTTTATAACCAGGTCTTTAGATTTCTTTATAACCAGGTCTTTAGATGTCTTTATTAACAGGTCTAGTCTTTAGATTTCATTATTAACAGGTCTAGTCTTTAGATTTCTTTATAACCAGGTCTAGTCTTTAGATTTCTTTATAACCAGGTCTAGTCTTTAGATTTCTGTATTAACAGGTCTAGTCTTTAGATTTCTTTATAACCAGGTCTAGTCTTTAGATTTCTTTATAACCAGGTCTAGTCTTTAGATTTCTTTATAACCAGGTCTAGTCTTTAGATTTCTTTATTAACAGGTCTAGTCTTTAGATTTCTTTATAACCAGGTCTAGTCTTTAGATTTCTGTATTAACAGGTCTAGTCTTTAGATTTCTTTATAACCAGGTCTAGTCTTTAGATTTCTTTATAACCAGGTCTAGTCTTTAGATTTCTTTATAACCAGGTCTAGTCTTTAGATTTCTTTATAACCAGGTCTAGTCTTTAGATTTCTTTATTAACAGGTCTAGTCTTTAGATTTCTGTATTAACAGGTCTAGTCTTTAGATTTCTTTATAACCAGGTCTAGTCTTTAGATTTCTGTATTAACAGGTCTAGTCTTTAGATTTCTTTATAACCAGGTCTAGTCTTTAGATTTCTGTATTAACAGGTCTAGTCTTTAGATTTCTTTATAACCAGGTCTAGTCTTTAGATTTCTTTATAACCAGGTCTAGTCTTTAGATTTATTTATAACCAGGTCTAGTCTTTAGATTTCTTTATTAACAGGTCTAGTCTTTAGATTTCTTTATAACCAGGTCTAGTCTTTAGATTTCTGTATTAACAGGTCTAGTCTTTAGATTTCTTTATAACCAGGTCTAGTCTTTAGATTTCTTTATAACCAGGTCTAGTCTTTAGATTTCTTTATAACCAGGTCTAGTCTTTAGATTTCTTTATAACCAGGTCTAGTCTTTAGATTTCTTTATTAACAGGTCTAGTCTTTAGATTTCTGTATTAACAGGTCTAGTCTTTAGATTTCTTTATAACCAGGTCTAGTCTTTAGATTTCTGTATTAACAGGTCTAGTCTTTAGATTTCTTTATAACCAGGTCTAGTCTTTAGATTTCTTTATTAACAGGTCTAGTCTTTAGATTTCTTTATAACCAGGTCTAGTCTTTAGATTTCTTTATAACCAGGTCTTTAGATTTCTTTATAACCAGGTCTAGTCTTTAGATTTCTTTATAACCAGGTCTGGTCTTTAGATTTCTGTATTAACAGGTCTAGTCTTTAGATTTCTTTATAACCAGGTCTAGTCTATAGATTTCTTCATAACCAGGTCTAGTCTATAGATTTCTTCATAACCAGGTCTAGTCTATAGATTTCTTTATAACCAGGTCTAGTCTATAGATTTCTTTATTAACAGGTCTAGTCTTTAGATTTCTTTATTAACAGGTCTAGTCTTTAGATTTCTTTATAACCAGGTCTAGTCTTTAGATTTCTTTATAACCAGGTCTAGTCTTTAGATTTCTGTATTAACAGGTCTAGTCTTTAGATTTCTTTATAACCAGGTCTAGTCTTTAGATTTCTTTATAACCAGGTCTAGTCTTTAGATTTCTTTATAACCAGGTCTAGTCTTTAGATTTCTTTATAACCAGGTCTAGTCTTTGGATTTCTTTATAACCAGGTCTAGTCTTTAGATTTCTTTATTAACAGGTCTAGTCTTTAGATTTCTTTATAACCAGGTCTAGTCTTTAGATTTCTTTATAACCAGGTCTAGTCTTTAGATTTCTTTATAACCAGGTCTTTAGATTTCTTTATAACCAGGTCTTTAGATGTCTTTATTAACAGGTCTAGTCTTTAGATTTCTTTATAACCAGGTCTAGTCTTTAGATTTCTTTATAACCAGGTCTAGTCTTTAGATTTCTTTATTAACAGGTCTAGTCTTTAGATGTCTTTATAACCAGGTCTAGTCTTTAGATTTCTTTATAACCAGGTCTAGTCTTTAGATTTCTTTATAACCAGGTCTTTAGATTTCTTTATAACCAGGTCTTTAGATTTCTTTATAACCAGGTCTTTAGATGTCTTTATTAACAGGTCTAGTCTTTAGATTTCATTATTAACAGGTCTAGTCTTTAGATTTCTTTATAACCAGGTCTAGTCTTTAGATTTCTTTATAACCAGGTCTAGTCTTTAGATTTCTGTATTAACAGGTCTAGTCTTTAGATTTCTTTATAACCAGGTCTAGTCTTTAGATTTCTTTATAACCAGGTCTAGTCTTTAGATTTCTTTATAACCAGGTCTAGTCTTTAGATTTCTTTATTAACAGGTCTAGTCTTTAGATTTCTTTATAACCAGGTCTAGTCTTTAGATTTCTGTATTAACAGGTCTAGTCTTTAGATTTCTTTATAACCAGGTCTAGTCTTTAGATTTCTTTATAACCAGGTCTAGTCTTTAGATTTCTTTATAACCAGGTCTAGTCTTTAGATTTCTTTATAACCAGGTCTAGTCTTTAGATTTCTTTATTAACAGGTCTAGTCTTTAGATTTCTGTATTAACAGGTCTAGTCTTTAGATTTCTTTATAACCAGGTCTAGTCTTTAGATTTCTGTATTAACAGGTCTAGTCTTTAGATTTCTTTATAACCAGGTCTAGTCTTTAGATTTCTTTATTAACAGGTCTAGTCTTTAGATTTCTTTATAACCAGGTCTAGTCTTTAGATTTCTTTATAACCAGGTCTTTAGATTTCTTTATAACCAGGTCTAGTCTTTAGATTTCTTTATAACCAGGTCTAGTCTTTAGATTTCTGTATTAACAGGTCTAGTCTTTAGATTTCTTTATAACCAGGTCTAGTCTATAGATTTCTTCATAACCAGGTCTAGTCTATAGATTTCTTCATAACCAGGTCTAGTCTATATATTTCTTTATAACCAGGTCTAGTCTATAGATTTCTTTATTAACAGGTCTAGTCTTTAGATTTCTTTATTAACAGGTCTAGTCTTTAGATTTCTTTATAACCAGGTCTAGTCTTTAGATTTCTTTATAACCAGGTCTAGTCTTTAGATTTCTGTATTAACAGGTCGAGTCTTTAGATTTCTTTATAACCAGGTCTAGTCTTTAGATTTCTTTATAACCAGGTCTAGTCTTTAGATTTCTTTATTAACAGGTCTAGTCTTTAGATTTCTTTATAACCAGGTCTAGTCTATAGATTTCTTTATAACCAGGTCTAGTCTTTAGATTTCTTTATAACCAGGTCTAGTCTTTAGATTTCTTTATTAACAGGTCTAGTCTATAGATTTCTTTATAACCAGGTCTAGTCTTTAGATTTCTTTATAACCAGGTCTAGTCTTTAGATTTCTTTATAACCAGGTCTTTAGATTTCTTTATAACCAGGTCTTTAGATTTCTTTATAACCAGGTCTAGTCTTTAGATTTCTTTATAACCAGGTCTAGTCTTTAGATTTCTTTATTAACAGGTCTAGTCTTTAGATTTCTTTATAACCAGGTCTAGTCTTTAGATTTCTTTATAACCAGGTCTAGTCTTTAGATTTCTTTATAACCAGGTCTAGTCTTTAGATTTCTGTATTAACAGGTCTAGTCTTTAGATTTCTTTATAACCAGTCTAGTCTTTGGATTTCTTTATAACCAGGTCTAGTCTTTAGATTTCTTTATAACCAGGTCTAGTCTTTAGATTTCTTTATTAACAGGTCTAGTCTTTAGATTTCTTTATTAACAGGTCTAGTCTTTAGATTTCTTTATAACCAGGTCTAGTCTTTAGATTTCTTTATAACCAGGTCTAGTCTTTAGATTTCTTTATTAACAGGTCTAGTCTTTAGATTTCTGTATTAACAGGTCTAGTCTTTAGATTTCTTTATAACCAGGTCTAGTCTTTAGATTTCTTTATTAACAGGTCTAGTCTTTAGATTTCTTTATAACCAGGTCTAGTCTTTAGATTTCTTTATAACCAGGTCTAGTCTTTAGATTTCTTTATAACCAGGTCTAGTCTTTAGATTTCTTTATAACCAGGTCTAGTCTTTAGATTTCTTTATAACCAGGTCTAGTCTATAGATTTCTTTATAACCAGGTCTAGTCTTTAGATTTCTTTATAACCAGGTCTAGTCTTTAGATTTCTTTATAACCAGGTCTAGTCTTTAGATTTCTTCATAACCAGGTCTAGTCTATAGATTTCTTTATAACCAGGTCTAGTCTATAGATTTCTTTATAACCAGGTCTAGTCTTTAGATTTCTTTATAACCAGGTCTTTAGATTTCTTTATAACCAGGTCTAGTCTATAGATGTCTTTATAACCAGGTCTAGTCTTTAGATTTCTTTATAACCAGGTCTAGTCTTTAGATTTCTTTATTAACAGGTCTAGTCTTTAGATTTCTTTATAACCAGGTCTAGTCTTTAGATTTCTTTATAACCAGGTCTAGTCTTTAGATTTCTTTATTAACAGGTCTAGTCTTTAGATTTCTTTATAACCAGGTCTAGTCTTTAGATTTCTTTATTAACAGGTCTAGTCTTTAGATTTCTTTATAACCAGGTCTAGTCTTTAGATTTCTTTATAACCAGGTCTAGTCTTTAGATTTCTTTATTAACAGGTCTAGTCTTTAGATTTCTTTATAACCAGGTCTAGTCTTTAGATTTCTTTATAACCAGGTCTAGTCTATAGATTTCTTTATAACCAGGTCTAGTCTTTAGATTTCTTTATAACCAGGTCTAGTCTTTAGATTTCTTTATAACCAGGTCTAGTCTATAGATTTCTTTATAACCAGGTCTAGTCTTTAGATTTCTTTATAACCAGGTCTAGTCTTTAGATTTCTTTATTAACAGGTCTAGTCTTTAGATTTCTTTATAACCAGGTCTAGTCTATAGATTTCTTTATAACCAGGTCTAGTCTTTAGATTTCTTTATAACCAGGTCTAGTCTTTAGATTTCTTTACAACCAGGTCTAGTCTATAGATTTCTTTATAACCAGGTCTAGTCTTTAGATTTCTTTATAACCAGGTCTAGTCTTTAGATTTCTTTATTAACAGGTCTAGTCTTTAGATTTCTTTATAACCAGGTCTAGTCTTTAGATTTCTTTATAACCAGGTCTAGTCTTTAGATTTCTTTATTAACAGGTCTAGTCTTTAGATTTCTTTATAACCAGGTCTAGTCTATAGATTTCTTTATAACCAGGTCTAGTCTTTAGATTTCTTTATAACCAGGTCTAGTCTTTAGATTTCTTTATAACCAGGTCTAGTCTTTAGATTTCTTTATAACCAGGTCTAGTCTATAGATTTCTTTATAACCAGGTCTAGTCTTTAGATTTCTTTATAACCAGGTCTAGTCTTTAGATTTCTTTTTAAACAGGTCAAGTCTGGTAATCAAGTATGTATTACATTGGTGTAGTGCAAAGCTACATTACAATTCAAATAGAACATAGATTAGAGTAAGGTATTCTTACAGTTTGAGGAGAGGATCCAGACAGAAAATATGGTTCATAATGAGGGTAAGAAACTCTTCTGGATCTGAACAAGAACACAACCACACACAGACACACTCAGTCCTTTCAAAAATCACCCTATTAAGTCTAGTTAATTTACAGTTGCGACTGTCCTGTTAGAAAGCCTATAGCAGTAAGGCAGATGTTTGTTCACCTTTCTCCTCTGTGGTGAATGTGTGGCAGTATCCAAGCTCCTGCAGCTGCTGACGAAGCTTCATAATGTGTCTCCCTTCCACAAAACCTTCACTGCACGTAGACATCAATACACACATGCAAAACATGTATTAGCACCCCCAAGCCTACAATTACTACACCTCCTAAGCACACACACACACACACACACACACGCTGGCTGACCTGCGGAGCGGGTTGACGATGTCATGTAGCAGGGTACTCTGGATGGGGGCATCCCTAGGCTCTGTTGACTTAAACAGCAGGGAGTCCAACACTGAGGAACAGGAGAACAGACTGGAGAGAGAGAGATATAGAGAGAGTGAGAGACAGACAGAGAGCGAGAGAGCGAGACAGTGCGAGTGAGAGAGACAGAGAGCAAGACAGAGAGCAAGGGAGAGCGAGAGAGAGCGCGAGACAGAGAGTGAGACAGAGCGAGTGAGAGAGCAAGAGAGCGAGACAGTGCGAGTGAGTGAGCAAGAGAGCAAGACAGAGAGCAAGTGAGAGAGATAGATAGAGCGAGAGACAGAGTGAGAGAGACAGACAGAGCGAGAGATAGAGTGAGTGAGTGAGAGAGAGTGAACGAGACAGAGCGAGTGAGTGAGAGAGACAGAGCGAGTGAGAGAGAGAGAGAGCGAGTGAGAGAGATCGAGACAGAGCGGGTGAGCGAGACAGAGCGAGTGAGAGAGACAGAGAAAAAGGGAGAGAGAGACAGAGCGAATGAGAGATACAGAGAGAGAGCGAGAGAGAGAGACAGAGACAAAGAGAGAGAGAGAGAGAGAGAGACAGAGCGAGTGAGAGAGAGAGAGAGAGAGAGAGAGAGAGAGAGATAGAGAGAGAGACAAAGGGAGAGAGAGACAAAGGGAGAGAGAGAGAGACAGAGCGAGTGAGAGAGACAGAGCAAGAGACAGAGCGAGTGAGAGACAGAGCGAGTGAGAGAGAGAGAGAGAGAGAGAGAGAGAGAGAGTGAGAGAGACAGAGATCGAGACAGAGCGAGTGAGACAGAGCGAGAGAGACAGAGCGAGAGAGACAGAGAGAGCGAGAGAGACAGAGAGAGCAAGTGAGACAGAAAGAGCAAGTGAGACAGAGAGAGCAAGTGAGACAGAGCGAGTGAGACAGAGCGAGTGAGACAGAGCGAGTGCGAGTGAGAGAGACAGAGAGCAAGACAGAGAGCAAGGGAGAGCGAGAGAGAGCGCGAGAGAGAGTGAGACAGAGCAAGTGAGAGAGCAAGAGAGCGAGACAGTGCGAGTGAGAGAGCAAGAGAGCAAGACAGAGAGATAGACAGAGTGAGAGAGAGAGAGAGAGTGAGTGAGAGAGCGAGTGAGAGAGACAGAGAGAGAGCGAGTGAGAGAGACAGAGATCGAGACAGAGCGAGTGAGACAGAGCGAATGAGAGATACAGAGAGAGAGAGACAGAGACAAAGAGAGAGAGAGAGAGCGAGAGAGAGAGAGCGAGAGAGACAAAGGGAGAGAGAGACACAGAGCGAGTGAGAGAGACAGAGAGAGAGACAGAGCGAGTGAGAGAGAGAGAGAGAGAGACAGAGATCGAGACAGAGCAAGTGAGACAGAGTGAGAGAGACAGAGCGAGTGAGAGAGCGAGAGAGACAGAGAGAGCAAGTGAGACAGAGAGAGCAAGTGAGACAGAGAGAGCAAGTGAGACAGAGCGAGTGAGACAGAGCGAGTGAGACAGAGCGAGTGAGACAGAGCGAGTGCGAGTGAGAGAGACAGAGAGCAAGACAGAGAGCAAGGGAGAGCGAGAGAGAGCGCGAGAGAGAGTGAGACAGAGCAAGTGAGAGAGCAAGAGAGCGAGACAGTGCGAGTGAGAGAGCAAGAGAGCAAGACAGAGAGATAGACAGAGTGAGCGAGAGAGAGAGAGTGAGTGAGAGAGAGAGCGAGTGAGAGAGACAGAGAGAGAGCGAGTGAGAGAGACAGAGATCGAGACAGAGCGAGTGAGACAGAGCGAATGAGAGATACAGAGAGAGAGAGACAGAGACAAAGAGAGAGAGAGAGAGCGAGAGAGAGAGAGAGAGAGCGAGAGAGACAAAGGGAGAGAGAGACACAGAGCGAGTGAGAGAGACAGAGAGAGAGACAGAGCGAGTGAGAGAGAGAGAGAGAGAGAGTGAGAGAGACAGAGATCGAGACAGAGCAAGTGCGACAGAGTGAGAGAGACAGAGCGAGTGAGACAGAGCGAGTGAGACAAAGCGAGTGAGACAGAGCGAGAGCGTGAGAGCGAGAGTGAGAGAGTGAGAGTGAGACAGAGCGAGAGTGAGAGAGCGAGAGTGAGACAGAGCGAGAGAGAGACAGAGCGAGAGAGAGACAGAGCGAGAGTGAGAGAGCGAGAGTGAGACAGAGCGAGAGTGAGAGAGCGAGAGTGAGACAGAGCGAGAGAGAGACAGAGCGAGAGAGAGACAGAGCGAGAGAGAGACAGAGAGAGAGCGAGAGAGACAAAGGGAGAGAGAGACACAGAGCGAGTGAGACAGAGCGAGAGACAGAGCGAGTGAGAGAGAGAGTGAGAGAGACAGAGAGAGCGAGTGAGACAGAGCGAGTGAGACAGAGCGAGTGAGACAGAGCGAGTGAGAGAGAGCGAGAGTGCGAGTGAGACAGTGCGAGTGAAACAGAGCGAGACAGTGTGAGTGAGACAGAGCGAGACAGAGTGAGTGAGACAGAGCGAGAGAGCGAGTGAGACAGAGCGAGAGTGAGAGAGAGCGAGAGTGAGAGAGCGAGAGTGAGACAGAGCGAGAGAGAGACAGAGCGAGAGAGAGACAGAGCGAGAGAGAGAGAGCGAGAGTGCGAGTGAGACAGTGCGAGTGAAACAGAGCGAGACAGTGTGAGTGAGACAGAGCGAGACAGAGTGAGTGAGACAGAGCGAGAGAGCGAGTGAGACAGAGCGAGAGTGAGACAGAGCGAGAGTGAGACAGAGCGAGAGTGAGACAGAGCGAGAGTGAGACAGAGCGAGAGTGAGACAGAGCGAGACAGAGCGAGAGAGAGAGAGCAGGTGAGTGAGAGAGAGCGAGTGAGTGAGAGACAGAGCGAGTGAGTGAGAGACAGAGCGAGTGAGTGAGAGACAGAGCGAGTGAGTGAGAGCGAGACAGAGCGAGACAGAGCGAGAGTGAGACAGAGCGAGAGTGAGAGAGCGAGACAGAGCGAGAGTGAGACAGAGTGAGACAGAGCGAGAGTGAGAGAGCGAGACAGAGCGAGAGTGAGACAGAGCGAGTGAGACAGAGCGAGAGAGAGAGAGCAGGTGAGTGAGAGAGAGCGAGTGAGTGAGAGACAGAGCGAGTGAGTGAGAGCGAGACAGAGCGAGACAGAGTGAGAGTGAGACAGAGCGTGAGTGAGAGAGAGCGAGACAGAGCGAGAGTGAGAGAGCGAGACAGAGCGAGAGTGAGACAGAGTGAGACAGAGCGAGAGTGAGAGAGCGAGACAGAGCGAGAGTGAGACAGAGCGAGTGAGACAGAGTGAGAGTGAGACAGAGTGAGTGTGAGACAGAGCGAGAGTGAGACAGAGTGAGTGTGAGACAGAGCGAGTGTGAGACAGAGCGAGTGTGAGACAGAGCGAGTGTGAGACAGAGCGAGTGTGAGACAGAGCGAGTGTGAGACAGAGCGAGTGAGTGAGAGACAGAGAGAGAGAGAGTGAGAGAGATCGAGACAAAGGGAGAGAGAGACAGAGCGAGTGAGAGAGACAGAGCGAGTGAGAGAGACAGAGACAAAGGGAGAGAGAGACAGAGCGAATGAGAGATACAGAGCGAGTGAGAGAGAGAGAGAGAGACAGAGCGAGAGTGAGACAGAGCGAGAGTGAGACAGAGCGAGTGTGAGACAGAGCGAGTGTGAGACAGAGCGAGGGTGAGACAGAGCGAGTGAGTGAGAGACAGAGCGAGTGAGCGAGACAGAGCGAGTGAGCGAGACAGAGCGAGTGAGTGAGACAGAGCAAGTGAGCGAGACAGAGCAAGTGAGCGAGACAGAGCAAGTGAGCGAGACAGAGCGAGTGAGTGAGACAGAGCAAGTGAGCGAGACAGAGCAAGTGAGCGAGACAGAGCAAGTGAGCGAGACAGAGCAAGTGAGCGAGACAGAGCGAGAGTGAAACAGAGCGAGAGTGAGACAGAGTGAGAGAGAGACAGAGCGAGACAGAGCGAGAGAGAGACAGAGCGAGAGAGAGACAGAGCGAGAGAGAGACAGAGCGAGAGAGAGACAGAGCGAGAGAGAGACAGAGCGAGAGAGAGACAGAGCGAGAGCGAGACAGAGCGCGAGCGAGACAGAGCGAGAGAGACAGAGCGAGTGAGACAGAGCGAGTGAGACAGAGCAAGAGAGCGAGTGAGACAGAGCGAGAGTGAGACAGAGCGAGAGTGAGACAGAGCGAGAGTGAGACAGAGCGAGAGCGAGACAGAGCGAGAGCGAGACAGAGCGAGAGCGAGACAGAGCGAGACAGAGCGAGAGTGAGACAGAGCGAGAGTGAGACAGAGCGAGAGTGAGAGAGCGAGAGCGAGACAGAGCGAGAGTGAGACAGAGCGAGAGAGAGACAGAGCGAGAGCGAGACAGAGCGAGAGCGAGACAGAGCGAGCGAGAGCGAGTGAGACAGAGCGAGCGAGACAGAGCAAGAGAGACAGAGCGAGTGAGACAGAGCAAGAGAGCGAGTGAGACAGAGCGAGAGTGAGTCAGCGAGAGCGAGTGAGACAGAGCGAGAGAGCGAGTGAGACAGAGCGAGAGTGAGACAGAGAGAGCGAGACAGAGCGAGAGAGAGACAGAGTGAGAGTGAGACAGAGCGAGAGAGATAGAGAGAGAGAGTGAGACAGAGCGAGATTGAGACAGAGCGAGAGAGAGACAGAGCGAGTGAGTGAAAGAGCGAGTGAGTGAGAGCGAGTGAGACAGAGCGAGTGAGACAGAGCGAGAGCGAGACAGAGCGAGAGCGAGACAGAGCGAGAGCGAGACAGAGCAAGAGCGAGACAGAGCGAGTGAGACAGAGCGAGAGTGAGACAGAGCGAGAGTGAGAGAGCGAGAGTGAGACAGAGCGAGAGAGAGAGAGCGAGAGAGCGAGTGAGTGAGAGACAGAGCGAGTGAGTGAGAGCGAGACAGAGTGAGAGTGAGACAGAGCTTGAGTGAGAGAGAGCGAGACAGAGCGAGAGTGAGAGAGCGAGACAGAGCGAGAGTGAGACAGAGTGAGACAGAGCGAGAGTGAGAGAGCGAGACAGAGCGAGAGTGAGACAGAGCGAGTGAGACAGAGTGAGAGTGAGACAGAGTGAGTGTGAGACAGAGCGAGAGTGAGACAGAGTGAGTGTGAGACAGAGCGAGTGTGAGACAGAGCGAGTGTGAGACAGAGCGAGTGTGAGACAGAGCGAGTGTGAGACAGAGCGAGTGAGTGAGAGACAGAGAGAGAGAGAGTGAGAGAGATCGAGACAAAGGGAGAGAGAGACAGAGCGAGTGAGAGAGACAGAGCGAGTGAGAGAGACAGAGACAAAGGGAGAGAGAGACAGAGCGAATGAGAGATACAGAGCGAGTGAGAGAGAGAGAGAGAGACAGAGCGAGAGTGAGACAGAGCGAGAGTGAGACAGAGCGAGTGTGAGACAGAGCGAGTGTGAGACAGAGCGAGGGTGAGACAGAGCGAGTGAGTGAGAGACAGAGCGAGTGAGCGAGACAGAGCGAGTGAGCGAGACAGAGCGAGTGAGTGAGACAGAGCAAGTGAGCGAGACAGAGCAAGTGAGCGAGACAGAGCAAGTGAGCGAGACAGAGCGAGAGTGAAACAGAGCGAGAGTGAGACAGAGTGAGAGAGAGACAGAGCGAGACAGAGCGAGAGAGAGACAGAGCGAGAGAGAGACAGAGCGAGAGAGAGACAGAGCGAGAGAGAGACAGAGCGAGAGAGAGACAGAGCGAGAGAGAGACAGAGCGAGAGAGAGACAGAGCGAGAGCGAGACAGAGCGCGAGCGAGACAGAGCGAGTGAGACAGAGCGAGTGAGACAGAGCAAGAGAGCGAGTGAGACAGAGCGAGAGTGAGACAGAGCGAGAGTGAGACAGAGCGAGAGTGAGACAGAGCGAGAGTGAGACAGAGCGAGAGCGAGACAGAGCGAGAGCAAGACAGAGCGAGACAGAGCGAGAGTGAGACAGAGCGAGAGTGAGACAGAGCGAGAGTGAGACAGAGTGAGAGTGAGACAGAGCGAGAGAGCGAGTGAGACAGAGCGAGAGAGCGAGTGAGACAGAGCGAGAGTGAGACAGAGCGAGAGTGAGACAGAGAGAGCGAGACAGAGCGAGAGAGAGACAGAGTGAGAGTGAGACAGAGCGAGAGAGATAGAGAGAGAGAGTGAGACAGAGCGAGATTGAGACAGAGCGAGAGAGAGACAGAGCGAGTGAGTGAAAGAGCGAGTGAGTGAGAGCGAGAGCGAGACAGAGCGAGAGCGAGACAGAGCGAGAGCGAGACAGAGCAAGAGTGAGACAGAGCAAGAGTGAGACAGAGCGAGAGTGAGACAGAGCGAGAGTGAGAGAGCGAGAGTGAGACAGAGCGAGAGAGAGAGAGCGAGAGAGCGAGTGAGACAGTGCGAGTGAGACAGACCGAGTGAGACAGAGAGTCACAGAGCGAGAGAGCGAGAGTGAGACAGAGTGAGAGTGAGACAGAGAGAGAGTGAGACAGAGCGAGAGTGAGACAGAGCGAGAGTGAGACAGAGCGAGAGTGAGACAGAGCGAGAGAGAGCGAGTGAGTGAGAGCGAGTGAGTGAGAGCGAGTGAGACAGCGAGAGTGAGACAGAGTGAGAGTGAGACAGAGGGAGAGTGAGACAGAGCGAGTGTGAGACAGAGCGAGTGTGAGAGAGCGAGAGAGAGACAAAGCGAGTGAGTGAGAGACAGAGCGAGTGAGTGAGAGCAAGACAGAGCGAGACAGAGCGAGAGTGAGACAGAGCGAGAGTGAGAGAGCGAGACAGAGTGAGAGTGAGACAGAGCGAGTGAGACAGAGCGAGTGAGACAAAGCGAGTGAGACAGAGCGAGAGTGAGAGTGAGAGAGCGAGAGTAAGAGAGCGCGAGAGAGAGAGAGCGATTGAGACAGCGAGAGTGAGACAGAGTGAGAGTGAGACAGAGCGAGAGTGAGACAGAGCGAGAGTGAGACAGAGCAAGAGTGAGAGAGCGAGTGTGAGAGAGCGAGAGTGAGACAGAGCGAGAGTGAGACAGAGCGAGAGTGAGACAGAGCGAGAGTGAGACAGAGCGAGAGTGAGACAGAGCGAGAGCGAGACAGAGCGAGAGCGAGACAGAGCGAGACAGAGCGAGAGTGAGACAGAGCGAGAGTGAGACAGAGCGAGAGTGAGAGAGCGAGACAGAGCGAGAGTGAGACAGAGCGAGAGAGAGACAGAGCGAGTGAGACAGAGCGAGTGAGACAGAGCGAGTGAGACAGAGCGAGTGAGACAGAGCGAGAGTGAGAGTGCGAGAGTGAGAGAGCGCGAGAGAGAGAGAGCGATTGAGACAGCGAGAGTGAGACAGAGTGAGAGTGAGACAGAGCGAGAGTGAGACAGAGCGAGAGTGAGACAGAGCGAGAGTGAGAGAGCGAGTGTGAGAGAGCGAGTGTGAGACAGGGCGAGAGAGAGACAGAGCGAGTGCGTGAGAGACAGAGCGAGTGAGTGAGAGCGAGAGTGAGACAGAGCGAGACAGAGCGAGAGTGAGAGAGCGAGACAGAGCGAGAGTGAGACAGAGCGAGAGTGAGACAGAGCGAGAGTGAGACAGAGCGAGAGTGAGAGAGCGAGAGTGAGACAGAGCGAGTGTGAGACAGAGCGAGAGTGAGACAGAGCGAGTGTGAGACAGAGCGAGAGTGAGAGAGCGAGTGTGAGAGAGCGAGTGTGAGACAGGGCGAGAGAGAGACAGAGCGAGTGCGTGAGAGACAGAGCGAGTGAGTGAGAGCGAGAGTGAGACAGAGCGAGACAGAGCGAGAGTGAGAGAGCGAGACAGAGCGAGAGTGAGACAGAGCGAGAGTGAGACAGAGCGAGAGTGAGACAGAGCGAGAGTGAGAGAGCGAGAGTGAGACAGAGCGAGTGTGAGACAGAGCGAGAGTGAGACAGAGCGAGTGTGAGACAGAGCGAGAGTGAGACAGAGCGAGTGTGAGACAGAGCGAGTGTGAGACAGATCGAGTGTGAGACAGAGCGAGTGAGTGAGCGAGACAGAGCGAGTGAGCGAGACAGAGCGAGTGAGCGAGACAGAGCGAGAGTGAGACAGAGAGAGACAGAGCGAGAGAGAGACAGAGCGAGAGTGAGACAGAGCGAGAGTGAGACAGAGCGAGACAGAGCGAGACAGAGCGAGAGAGACAGAGCGAGAGAGAGACAGAGTCGAGCGAGACAGAGCGAGAGAGACAGAGCGAGTGAGACAGAGCAAGAGAGCGACAGCGAGTGAGACAAAGCGAGAGAGACAGAGCGAGTGAGACAGAGCGAGAGTGAGACAGAGCGAGACAGAGCGAGAGAGAGACAGAGCGAGAGAGAGACAGAGCGAGAGAGAGACAGAGTCGAGCGAGACAGAGCGAGCGAGACAGAGCGAGAGAGACAGAGCGAGTGAGACAGAGCAAGAGAGCGAGTGAGAAAGAGCGAGAGTGAGACAGCGAGAGCGAGTGAGACAGAGCGAGAGAGCCAGTGAGACAGAGCGAGAGTGAGACAGAGCGAGAGTGAGACAGAGCGAGAGTGAGACAGAGCGAGAGTGAGAGAGTGAGACAGAGCGAGAGTGAGACAGAGCGAGAGTGAGACAGAGCGAAAGTGAGACAGAGCGAGAGAGAGCGAGTGAGTGAGAGCGAGTGAGTGAGAGCGAGTGAGACAGCGAGAGCGAGACAGAGCGAGAGCGAGACAGAGCGAGAGAGAGCGAGTGAGACAGAGCGAGCGAGACAGAGCGAGTGAGACAGAGCGAGCGAGACAGAGCGAGCGAGACAGAGCGAGAGAGACAGAGCGAGAGAGACAGAGCAAGAGAGACAGAGCGAGTGAGACAGAGCGAGAGAGAGAGAGCGAGAGAGAGACATAGCGAGACAGAGCGAGAGCGAGAGAGAGACAGAGCGAGACAGAGCGAGCGAGAGCGAGTGAGACAGAGTGAGCGAGACAGAGCGAGAGAGACAGAGCGAGAGAGACAGAGCGAGTGAGACAGAGCAAGAGAGCGAGTGAGACAGAGCGAGAGTGAGACAGCGAGAGCGAGTGAGACAGAGCGAGAGTGAGACAGAGCGAGAGTGAGACAGAGCGAGAGAGAGACAGAGCGAGAGAGAGACAGAGCGAGTGAGTGAAAGAGCGAGTGAGTGAGAGCGAGTGAGACAGAGCGAGTGAGACAGAGCGAGAGCGAGTGAGACAGAGAGAGAGTGAGAGAGCGAGAGTGAGACAGAGCGAGAGAGAGACAGAGCGAGAGAGCGAGTGAGACAGTGCGAGTGAGACAGAGCGAGTGAGACAGAGTGAGTGAGACAGAGTGAGACAGAGCGAGAGAGAGACAGAGCGAGAGTGAGACAGAGCAGGGGAGAGATAGAGATAGAGAGTGAGACAGAGCGAGAGTGAGACAGAGCGAGAGAGAGAGAGAGCGAGTGAGTGACAGAGCGAGTGAGACAGCAAGAGAGCGAGTGAGACAGAGCGAGAGTGAGACAGCGAGAGCGAGTGAGACAGAGCGAGAGAGCGAGTGAGACAGAGCGAGTGAGACAGAGTGAGAGTGAGACAGAGCGAGAGTGAGACAGAGCGAGAGTGAGACAGAGCAAGAGTGAGAGAGTGAGACAGAGCGAGAGACAGAGCGAGAGTGAGACAGAGCGAGAGATAGAGAGAGAGAGTGAGACAGAGCGAGAGTGAGACAGAGCGAGACAGAGCGAGTGAGTGAGAGAGCGAGTGAGATCAAGTGAGACAGAGCGAGTGAGACAGAGCGAGAGTGAGAGAGCGAGAGTGAGACAGAGCGAGTGAGAGAGACAGAGCGAGAGAAAGACAGAGCGAGAGAGAGACAGAGCGAGTGAGCGAGTGAGACAGTGCGAGTGAGACAGAGCGAGTGAGACAGAGTGAGACAGAGTGAGACAGAGCGAGTGAGACAGAGCGAGAGTGAGACAGAGCGAGAGTGAGACAGAGCGAGAGTGAGACAGAGCGAGTGTGAGACAGAGCGAGTGTGAGACAGAGCGAGTGTGAGACAGAGCGAGTGAGTGAGAGCGAGACAGAGCGAGAGCGAGAGTGAGAGAGCGAGACAGATCGAGAGTGAGAGAGCGAGACAGAACGAGAGTGAGAGAGCGAGACAGAACGAGAGTGAGACAGAGTGAGACAGAGCGAGAGTGAGAGAGCGAGACAGAGCGAGAGTGAGACAGAGCGAGTGAGACAGAGAGAGACAGAGCGAGAGTGAGACAGAGCGAGAGTGAGACAGAGCGAGAGTGAGAGAGCGAGTGTGAGAGAGCGAGTGTGAGACAGGGCGAGAGAGAGACAGAGCGAGTGCGTGAGAGACAGAGCGAGTGAGTGAGAGCGAGAGTGAGACAGAGCGAGACAGAGCGAGAGTGAGAGAGCGAGACAGAGCGAGAGTGAGACAGAGCGAGAGTGAGACAGAGCGAGTGAGACAGAGCGAGAGTGAGAGAGCGAGAGTGAGACAGAGCGAGTGTGAGACAGAGCGAGAGTGAGACAGAGCGAGTGTGAGACAGAGCGAGAGTGAGACAGAGCGAGTGTGAGACAGAGCGAGTGTGAGACAGATCGAGTGTGAGACAGAGCGAGTGAGTGAGCGAGACAGAGCGAGTGAGCGAGACAGAGCGAGTGAGCGAGACAGAGCGAGAGTGAAACAGAGCGAGAGTGAGACAGAGAGAGACAGAGCGAGAGAGAGACAGAGCGAGAGTGAGACAGAGCGAGTGAGACAGAGCAGGGGAGAGATAGAGATAGAGAGTGAGACAGAGCGAGAGTGAGACAGAGCGAGAGAGAGAGAGAGCGAGTGAGTGACAGAGCGAGTGAGACAGAGCAAGAGAGCGAGTGAGACAGAGTGAGAGTGAGACAGCGAGAGCGAGTGAGACAGAGCGAGAGAGCGAGTGAGACAGAGCGAGTGAGACAGAGCGAGAGTGAGACAGAGCGAGAGTGAGACAGAGCAAGAGTGAGAGAGTGAGACAGAGCGAGAGACAGAGCGAGAGTGAGACAGAGCGAGAGAGATAGAGAGAGAGAGTGAGACAGAGCGAGAGTGAGACAGAGCGAGACAGAGCGAGTGAGTGAGAGAGCGAGTGAGATCAAGTGAGACAGAGCGAGTGAGACAGAGCGAGAGTGAGAGAGCGAGAGTGAGACAGAGCGAGTGAGAGAGACAGAGCGAGAGAAAGACAGAGCGAGAGAGAGACAGAGCGAGTGAGCGAGTGAGACAGTGCGAGTGAGACAGAGCGAGTGAGACAGAGTGAGACAGAGTGAGACAGAGCGAGTGAGACAGAGCGAGAGTGAGACAGAGCGAGAGTGAGACAGAGCGAGAGTGAGACAGAGCGAGTGTGAGACAGAGCGAGTGTGAGACAGAGCGAGTGAGTGAGAGCGAGACAGAGCGAGAGCGAGAGTGAGAGAGCGAGACAGAGCGAGAGTGAGAGAGCGAGACAGAACGAGAGTGAGAGAGCGAGACAGAACGAGAGTGAGACAGAGTGAGACAGAGCGAGAGTGAGAGAGCGAGACAGAGCGAGAGTGAGACAGAGCGAGTGAGACAGAGCGAGACAGAGCGAGAGTGAGACAGAGCGAGTGAGACAGAGCGAGAGTGAGACAGAGCGAGAGTGAGACAGAGCGAGAGTGAGAGAGCGAGTGTGAGAGAGCGAGTGTGAGACAGGGCGAGAGAGAGACAGAGCGAGTGCGTGAGAGACAGAGCGAGTGAGTGAGAGCGAGAGTGAGACAGAGCGAGACAGAGCGAGAGTGAGAGAGCGAGACAGAGCGAGAGTGAGACAGAGCGAGAGTGAGACAGAGCGAGTGAGACAGAGCGAGAGTGAGACAGAGCGAGAGTGAGACAGAGCGAGAGTGAGACAGAGCGAGTGTGAGACAGAGCGAGTGTGAGACAGATCGAGTGTGAGACAGAGCGAGTGAGTGAGCGAGACAGAGCGAGTGAGCGAGACAGAGCGAGTGAGCGAGACAGAGCGAGAGTGAAACAGAGCGAGAGTGAGACAGAGAGAGACAGAGCGAGAGAGAGACAGAGCGAGAGTGAGACAGAGCGAGAGTGAGACAGAGCGAGACAGAGCGAGACAGAGCGAGAGAGACAGAGCGAGAGAGAGACAGAGTCGAGCGAGACAGAGCGAGAGAGACAGAGCGAGTGAGACAGAGCAAGAGAGCGACAGCGAGTGAGACAAAGCGAGAGAGACAGAGCGAGTGAGATAGAGCGAGAGTGAGACAGAGCGAGACAGAGCGAGAGAGAGACAGAGCGAGAGAGAGACAGAGCGAGAGAGAGACAGAGTCGAGCGAGACAGAGCGAGCGAGACAGAGCGAGAGAGACAGAGCGAGTGAGACAGAGCAAGAGAGCGAGTGAGAAAGAGCGAGAGTGAGACAGCGAGAGCGAGTGAGACAGAGCGAGAGAGCCAGTGAGACAGAGCGAGAGTGAGACAGAGCGAGAGTGAGACAGAGCGAGAGTGAGACAGAGCGAGAGTGAGAGAGTGAGACAGAGCGAGAGTGAGACAGAGCGAGAGTGAGACAGAGCGAAAGTGAGACAGAGCGAGAGAGAGCGAGTGAGTGAGAGCGAGTGAGTGAGAGCGAGTGAGACAGCGAGAGCGAGACAGAGCGAGAGCGAGACAGAGCGAGAGAGAGACAGAGCGAGAGCGAGACAGAGCGAGCGAGAGCGAGTGAGACAGAGCGAGCGAGACAGAGCGAGTGAGACAGAGCGAGCGAGACAGAGCGAGCGAGACAGAGCGAGCGAGACAGAGCGAGAGAGACAGAGCGAGAGAGACAGAGCAAGAGAGACAGAGCGAGAGAGACAGAGCAAGAGAGACAGAGCGAGTGAGACAGAGCGAGAGAGAGAGAGAGAGCGAGAGAGAGACATAGCGAGACAGAGCGAGAGCGAGACAGAGCGAGAGAGAGACAGAGCGAGAGCGAGACAGAGCGAGCGAGAGCGAGTGAGACAGAGCGAGCGAGACAGAGCGAGAGAGACAGAGCAAGAGAGCGAGTGAGACAGAGCGAGAGTGAGACAGAGCGAGAGTGAGACAGCGAGAGCGAGTGAGACAGAGCGAGAGTGAGACAGAGCGAGAGTGAGACAGAGCGAGAGAGAGACAGAGCGAGAGAGAGACAAAGCGAGTGAGTGAAAGAGCGAGTGAGTGAGAGCGAGTGAGACAGAGCGAGTGAGACAGAGCGAGAGCGAGTGAGACAGAGCGAGAGTGAGAGAGCGAGAGTGAGACAGAGCGAGAGTGAGACAGAGCGAGAGAGCGAGTGAGACAGTGCGAGTGAGACAGAGCGAGTGAGACAGAGTGAGTGAGACAGAGTGAGACAGAGCGAGAGAGAGACAGAGCGAGAGTGAGACAGAGCAGGGGAGAGATAGAGATAGAGAGTGAGACAGAGCGAGAGTGAGACAGAGCGAGAGAGAGAGAGAGCGAGTGAGTGACAGAGCGAGTGAGACAGAGCAAGAGAGCGAGTGAGACAGAGCGAGAGTGAGACAGCGAGAGCGAGTGAGACAGAGCGAGAGAGCGAGTGAGACAGAGCGAGTGAGACAGAGCGAGAGTGAGACAGAGCGAGAGTGAGACAGAGCAAGAGTGAGAGAGTGAGACAGAGCGAGAGACAGAGCGAGAGTGAGACAGAGCGAGAGAGATAGAGAGAGAGAGTGAGACAGAGCGAGAGTGAGACAGAGCGAGACAGAGCGAGTGAGTGAGAGAGCGAGTGAGTGAGATCAAGTGAGACAGAGCGAGTGAGACAGAGCGAGAGTGAGAGAGCGAGAGTGAGACAGAGCGAGTGAGAGAGACAGAGCGAGAGAAAGAGAGCGAGAGAGAGACAGAGCGAGTGAGCGAGTGAGACAGTGCGAGTGAGACAGAGCGAGTGAGACAGAGTGAGACAGAGTGAGACAGAGCGAGTGAGACAGAGCGAGAGTGAGACAGAGCGAGAGTGAGACAGAGCGAGAGTGAGACAGAGCGAGAGAGAGAGAGAGCGAGTGAGTGACAGAGCGAGTGAGACAGAGCAAGAGAGCGAGTGAGACAGAGTGAGAGTGAGACAGCGAGAGCGAGTGAGACAGAGCGAGAGAGCGAGTGAGACAGAGCGAGTGAGACAGAGCGAGAGTGAGACAGAGCGAGAGTGAGACAGAGCGAGAGTGAGACAGAGCAAGAGTGAGAGAGTGAGACAGAGCGAGAGACAGAGCGAGAGTGAGACAGAGCGAGAGAGATAGAGAGAGAGAGTGAGACAGAGCGAGAGTGAGACAGAGCGAGACAGAGCGAGTGAGTGAGAGAGCGAGTGAGATCAAGTGAGACAGAGCGAGTGAGACAGAGCGAGAGTGAGAGAGCGAGAGTGAGACAGAGCGAGTGAGAGAGACAGAGCGAGAGAAAGACAGAGCGAGAGAGAGACAGAGCGAGTGAGCGAGTGAGACAGTGCGAGTGAGACAGAGCGAGTGAGACAGAGTGAGACAGAGTGAGACAGAGCGAGTGAGACAGAGCGAGAGTGAGACAGAGCGAGAGTGAGACAGAGCGAGAGTGAGACAGAGCGAGTGTGAGACAGAGCGAGTGTGAGACAGAGCGAGTGTGAGACAGAGCGAGTGAGTGAGAGCGAGACAGAGCGAGAGCGAGAGTGAGAGAGCGAGACAGAGCGAGAGTGAGAGAGCGAGACAGAACGAGAGTGAGAGAGCGAGACAGAACGAGAGTGAGACAGAGTGAGACAGAGCGAGAGTGAGAGAGCGAGACAGAGCGAGAGTGAGACAGAGCGAGAGAGAGAGAGCGAGACAGAGCGAGAGTGAGACAGAGCGAGTGAGACAGAGCGAGAGTGAGACAGAGCGAGAGTGAGACAGAGCGAGAGTGAGAGAGCGAGTGTGAGAGAGCGAGTGTGAGACAGGGCGAGAGAGAGACAGAGCGAGTGCGTGAGAGACAGAGCGAGTGAGTGAGAGCGAGAGTGAGACAGAGCGAGACAGAGCGAGAGTGAGAGAGCGAGACAGAGCGAGAGTGAGACAGAGCGAGAGTGAGACAGAGCGAGTGAGACAGAGCGAGAGTGAGAGAGCGAGAGTGAGACAGAGCGAGTGTGAGACAGAGCGAGAGTGAGACAGAGCGAGTGTGAGACAGAGCGAGAGTGAGACAGAGCGAGTGTGAGACAGAGCGAGTGTGAGACAGATCGAGTGTGAGACAGAGCGAGTGAGTGAGCGAGACAGAGCGAGTGAGCGAGACAGAGCGAGTGAGCGAGACAGAGCGAGAGTGAAACAGAGCGAGAGTGAGACAGAGAGAGACAGAGCGAGAGAGAGACAGAGCGAGAGTGAGACAGAGCGAGAGTGAGACAGAGCGAGACAGAGCGAGACAGAGCGAGAGAGACAGAGCGAGAGAGAGACAGAGTCGAGCGAGACAGAGCGAGTGAGACAGAGCAAGAGAGCGACAGCGAGTGAGACAAAGCGAGAGAGACAGAGCGAGTGAGATAGAGCGAGAGTGAGACAGAGCGAGACAGAGCGAGAGAGAGACAGAGCGAGAGAGAGACAGAGCGAGAGAGACAGAGCGAGCGAGACAGAGCGAGAGAGACAGAGCGAGTGAGACAGAGCAAGAGAGCGAGTGAGAAAGAGCGAGAGTGAGACAGCGAGAGCGAGTGAGACAGAGCGAGAGAGCCAGTGAGACAGAGCGAGAGTGAGACAGAGCGAGAGTGAGACAGAGCGAGAGTGAGACAGAGCGAGAGTGAGACAGAGCGAGAGTGAGAGAGTGAGACAGAGCGAGAGTGAGCGAGTGAGTGAGAGCGAGTGAGTGAGAGCGAGTGAGACAGCGAGAGCGAGACAGAGCGAGAGCGAGACAGAGCGAGAGAGAGACAGAGCGAGAGCGAGACAGAGCGAGCGAGAGCGAGTGAGACAGAGCGAGCGAGACAGAGCGAGTGAGACAGAGCGAGCGAGACAGAGCGAGCGAGACAGAGCGAGCGAGACAGAGCGAGAGAGACAGAGCGAGAGAGACAGAGCAAGAGAGACAGAGCGAGTGAGACAGAGCGAGAGAGAGAGAGCGAGAGAGAGACATAGCGAGACAGAGCGAGAGCGAGACAGAGCGAGAGAGAGACAGAGCGAGAGCGAGACAGAGCGAGCGAGAGCGAGTGAGACAGAGCGAGCGAGACAGAGCGAGAGAGACAGAGCGAGAGAGACAGAGCGAGTGAGACAGAGCAAGAGAGCGAGTGAGACAGAGCGAGAGTGAGACAGCGAGAGCGAGTGAGACAGAGCGAGAGTGAGACAGAGCGAGAGTGAGACAGAGCGAGAGAGAGACAGAGCGAGAGAGAGAAAGAGCGAGTGAGTGAGAGCGAGTGAGACAGAGCGAGTGAGACAGAGCGAGTGAGACAGAGCGAGAGCGAGTGAGACAGAGCGAGAGTGAGAGAGCGAGAGTGAGACAGAGCGAGAGTGAGACAGAGCGAGAGAGCGAGTGAGACAGTGCGAGTGAGACAGAGCGTGTGAGACAGAGTGAGTGAGACAGAGTGAGACAGAGCGAGAGAGAGACAGAGCGAGAGTGAGACAGAGCAGGGGAGAGATAGAGATAGAGAGTGAGACAGAGCGAGAGTGAGACAGAGCGAGAGAGAGAGAGAGCGAGTGAGTGACAGAGCGAGTGAGACAGAGCAAGAGAGCGAGTGAGACAGAGCGAGAGTGAGACAGCGAGAGCGAGTGAGACAGAGCGAGAGAGCGAGTGAGACAGAGCGAGTGAGACAGAGCGAGAGTGAGACAGAGCGAGAGTGAGACAGAGCAAGAGTGAGAGAGTGAGACAGAGCGAGAGACAGAGCGAGAGTGAGACAGAGCGAGAGAGATAGAGAGAGAGAGTGAGACAGAGCGAGAGTGAGACAGAGCGAGACAGAGCGAGTGAGTGAGAGAGCGAGTGAGTGAGATCAAGTGAGACAGAGCGAGTGAGACAGAGCGAGAGTGAGAGAGCGAGAGTGAGACAGAGCGAGTGAGAGAGACAGAGCGAGAGAAAGACAGAGCGAGAGAGAGACAGAGCGAGTGAGCGAGTGAGACAGTGCGAGTGAGACAGAGCGAGTGAGACAGAGTGAGACAGAGTGAGACAGAGCGAGTGAGACAGAGCGAGAGTGAGACAGAGCGAGAGTGAGACAGAGCGAGAGTGAGACAGAGCGAGTGTGAGACAGAGCGAGTGTGAGACAGAGCGAGTGTGAGACAGAGCGAGTGAGTGAGAGCGAGACAGAGCGAGAGCGAGAGTGAGAGAGCGAGACAGAGCGAGAGTGAGAGAGCGAGACAGAACGAGAGTGAGAGAGCGAGACAGAACGAGAGTGAGACAGAGTGAGACAGAGCGAGAGTGAGAGAGCGAGACAGAGCGAGAGTGAGACAGAGCGAGTGAGACAGAGCGAGACAGAGCGAGAGTGAGACAGAGCGAGTGAGACAGAGCGAGAGTGAGACAGAGCGAGTGTGAGACAGAGCGAGAGTGAGACAGAGCGAGTGTGAGACAGAGCGAGTGTGAGACAGAGCGAGTGAGTGAGAGACAGAGAGAGAGCGAGTGAGAGAGATCGAGACAGAGCGAGTGAGCGAGACAGAGCGAGTGAGAGACAGAGACAAAGGGAGAGAGAGACAGAGCGAATGAGAGATACAGAGAGAGAGACAGAGACAGAGAGAGAGAGACAGAGCGAGTGAGTGAGAGAGACAGAGCGAGAGAGACAGAGCGAGAGTGAGACAGAGCGAGAGTGAGACAGAGCGAGTGTGAGACAGAGCGAGTGTGAGACAGAGCGAGTGTGAGACAGAGCGAGTGAGTGAGAGACAGAGCGAGTGAGCGAGAGACAGAGCGAACGAGCGAGAGACAGAGCGAGCGAGACAGAGCGAGTGAGCGAGACAGAGCGAGAGTGAAACAGAGCGAGAGTGAAACAGAGCGAATGAGAGAGAGACAGAGACAGAGAGAGAGAGAGAGACAGAGCGAGTGAGTGAGAGAGACAGAGCGAGAGAGAGACAGAGCGAGAGAGAGACAGAGACAGAGTGAGACAGAGCGAGAGTGAGACAGAGCGAGCGAGAGCGAGTGAGACAGAGCGAGAGTGAGACAGAGCGAGTGAGACAGAGCGAGAGTGAGACAGAGCGAGAGTGAGACAGAGCGAGACAGAGACAGAGCGAGAGAGAGACAGAGCGAGAGAGAGACAGAGCGAGAGAGAGACAGAGCGAGAGAGATAGAGAGAGAGAGTGAGACAGAGCGAGAGTGAGACAGAGCGAGAGTGAGAGAGCGAGACAGAGCGAGAGAGAGACAGAGCGAGTGAGTGAGAGATCGAGTGAGTGAGAGCGAGTGAGACAGAGCGAGTGAGACAGAGCGAGTGAGACAGAGCGAGAGTGAGACAGAGCGAGAGTGAGACAGAGCGAGAGTGAGACAGAGAGAGAGTGAGAGAGTGAGACAGAGCGAGAGAGCGAGTGAGACAGAGCGAGAGAGCGAGTGAGACAGAGCGAGTGAGACAGAGCGAGAGTGAGACAGAGCGAGAGTGAGACAGAGCAAGAGTGAGTGAGAGAGTGAGACAAAGCGAGAGAGAGACAGAGCGAAGGTGAGACAGAGCGAGAGTGAGACAGAGCGAGAGTGAGACAGAGCGAGAGTGAGACAGAGCGAGAGTGAGACAGAGCGAGAGTGAGACAGAGCGAGAGTGAGAGAGCGAGACAAAGGGAGAGAGAGACAGAGCGAATGAGAGATACAGAGAGAGAGAGAGAGAGAGAGAGACTGAGACAGAGAGAGAGAGAGAGAGACAGAGCGAGTGAGTGAGAGAGACAGAGCGAGAGAGACAGAGCGAGAGTGAGACAGAGCGAGTTTGAGACAGAGCGAGTGTGAGACAGAGCGAGTGTGAGAGAGCGAGTGAGTGAGAGACAGAGCGAGTGAGCGAGAGACAGAGCGAGTGAGCGAGAGAGAGCGAGTGAGCGAGACAGAGCGACAGTGAAACAGAGCGAGAGTGAAACAGAGAGAGAGTGAGAGACAGAGACAAAGGGAGAGAGAGACAGAGCGAATGAGAGATACAGAGAGAGAGAGAGAGAGACAGAGACAGAGAGAGAGACAGAGCGAGTGAGTGAGAGAGAGAGAGCGAGAGAGAGACAGAGCGAGAGAGAGACAGAGCGAGAGAGAGACAGAGCGAGAGAGAGACAGAGCGAGAGTGAGACAGAGCGAGAGTGAGACAGAGCGAGAGTGAGACAGAGCGAGAGTGAGACAGAGCGAGCGAGAGCGAGTGAGACAGAGCGAGAGTGAGACAGAGTGAGACAGAGCGAGTGAGGCAGAGCGAGAGTGAGACAGAGCGAGAGTGAGACAGAGCGAGAGTGAGACAGAGCAAGAGTGAGACAGAGAGAGTGAGAGAGTGAGACAGAGCGAGAGAGAGACAGAGCGAGAGTGAGACAGAGCGAGAGAGATAGAGAGAGAGAGTGAGACAGAGCGAGAGTGAGACAGAGCGAGAGTGAGACAGAGCGAGAGTGAGAGAGCGAGACAGAGCGAGAGAGAGACAGAGCGAGTGAGTGAGAGAGCGAGTGAGTGAGAGCGAGTGAGACAGAGCGAGTGAGACAGAGCGAGAGTGAGACAGAGAGAGAGTGAGACAGAGCGAGAGAGAGACAGAGCGAGAGAGCGAGTGAGACAGAGCAAGTGAGACAGAGCGAGAGTGAGACAGAGCGAGAGTGAGACAGAGCCAGAGTGAGACAGAGAGAGAGTGAGAGAGTGAGACAGAGCGAGAGAGAGACAGAGCGAGAGTGAGACAGAGCAAGAGAGAGAGTGAGACAGAGCGAGAGTGAGACAGAGCGAGAGTGAGACAGAGCGAGAGTGAGACAGAGCGAGAGTGAGACAGAGCGAGAGTGAGAGAGCGAGACAGAGCGAGAGAGAGACAGAGCGAGTGAGTGAGAGAGTGAGTGAGTGAGAGCGAATGAGACAGAGCGAGTGAGACAGATCGAGAGCGAGACAGAGCGAGACAGAGCGAGAGAGCGAGAGTGAGAGAGCGAGAGTGAGAGAGCGAGAGAGCGAGAGTGAGACAGAGCGAGAGAGAGACAGAGCGAGAGTGAGACAGAGCGAGAGTGAGACAGAGCGAGTGTGAGACAGAGCGAGAGTGAGACAGAGCGAGTGTGAGACGGAGCGAGTGAGACAGAGCGAGACAGAGCGAGAGTGAGACAGAGCGAGAGAGAGACAGAGCGAGTGAGTGAGAGAGAGCGAGTGAGACAGAGCGAGTGAGACAGAGCGAGTGAGACAGAGCGAGTGAGACAGAGCGAGTCAGCGAGAATGAGACAGAGCGAGTGTGAGACAGAGCGAGAGAGAGACAGAGCGAGTGAGAGACAGAGAGAGTGAGAGACAGAGAGAGCGAGTGAGTGAGAGACAGAGCGAGTGAGTGAGAGACAGAGCGAGTGAGTGAGAGACAGAGCGAGTGAGTGAGAGACAGAGCGAGTGTGAGACAGAGCGAGCGTGAGACAGAGCGAGCGTGAGACAGAGCGAGAGTGTTTTATAGGAGCAGGGAGGAGCAGTTAGTGTGCCTATCATTTAATTTCCTATTTCTAAACAATATATATTGTCATCATCTTCATCATATTCACCTGAAGAGGGCGGAGTCCATGTAGCAAGAGTTTATATGGCCTTGGATCCCCTTCATTCGACCAATCAGCATCCTCTCGACCTGGTCAGAGGCGATGGGGGAGGAGGGGAGCGCCCCAGGGCTGCGCAACGCCTGTCTCTCTGAGTGAGTACAAAACACACATGTCAAAGAGTTCTAGTCACACACAGACCAAACCTGGGTACAAATACTATTTGAAATCCTTGAGTCTGCCTGGGGTGCCTAATGGGCAGTTTTTGCAGTTGTGGGAATTGGTTAATTAAGTCAGGCAAGATCAACCAAGAAAACAAAAAAATGCTTGTTTTGTGATTGGCTGTAATGATCTTTGTTCCAAGAGGTAGTTTATTTCACCTTGAAGGACATTGGCTGATGCCCCCTGGAAGCGGGAGTCAGGCCGGCAGGATAGAAGCTTGACGAAGAGACCTTGTCTAGGAAGACATCTGAAGAACCGATGGTCTTTAAAGGTACCATTACTAACCCCAGTGTACCCATCCTCCTAGAGGGAGTGAAAGAGACAGAGAGAGAGAGACAGAGACACAGAGAAAGACAGACACAGAGAGACAGAGAGACAGAGACACAGAGAGAGAGAGAGACAGAGACATGGAGAGAGACAGAGACAAAGAGAGACAGAGAGGGACTCACACAGAGAGAGAGAGAGAGAGAGAGAGAGAGAGAGAGAGAGAGAGAGAGAAAGAGACACAGAGACAGTGAGAGACAGAGAGAGAGACTCACACAGAGAGAGAGACAGACAGTGAGAGACAGAGAGAGAGACAGAGAGAGACATAGACAGAGAGACAGAGAGAGACAGAGAGCGAGACTCACACAGAGAGAGAGAGAGAGAGAGACAGAGAGCGAGTGAAGTGGAGAGTAGTTGACATTTGAGATTAAACAGAACAATGAATTGCTCTCTAGACAGTCAGGGTCCATGCAGTGCATCATGTGAACATTAGAGGCCAGTGTTGAGACAGTGTACCAGCTCCAGTCCAGCGTAGGTTCCTATCTGCCCAGGCAAATTGCCTATCCAGCGGATGGTTCCATAGCCAGGTCCTATACCCAGAGTCACCTCCACTAGAGAGTCAACACCAAGCCCCAAGGGGTGAACCTCCTCCATAGACATAACGGCCTTATCAGTCTCCATAGGCTCAGGCTCTGTGGTCAACACAAAAACCCAAACAATGGCATCAAAAAATATATTTGCGCACGGTTTATTACAATTATGCACAGACAGACACACAAACACACACACCCTGTTGAAGCAGGTCCCCTTTGATGACGCTGTCCAGCGGTAGGGTGATCTTCTCATCCCGGTCCTGCAAACACAGGAAACACACCCGTCACACCCCAAAAGCCAAATTACTCCCCTGCTATAGGCCACATCTCACAGCTCTATCGGCCAATCATTCTGCACTCACAGTAGAGATGATGACTAAGGTCCTGCCCTCCTTCTCCTCCAGATCCATCACCATCCCATGGAGGATGTCCTCGTCCATGAAGAAGGTGACTCTGTCTCCGGTGGAGAGGGGCTGATGGTGGGCCTGTTGGGACGACGGTTGCGTGGCCAGCTGGGCTGCTGGAAAGGTCAGACACTTGGACACCAATTTGGGTTTGGAAAACATGGGTTTCACTCTGGAAAATGGAGCAAAAATCCCACAGTCTTTCTTGCAGGAGAATAGGGTTTTTGACAGATATGTCCCATCTGTTGGTCCCTTTCCTTTGTCTTCTCCCTATGAGGAATTCAGAGGACATATGAATAACCCGGTAGATATCCATGTGATATGTAGAATAACACATTTCCAACAGAATAATACATGTATGAACATACACAATTTGCAAACGCTACCTGTAGTTCGATGCCAAAGAAGGTTCCTACGATGGGGTCTGTGAACTTTGGCTCTGTCAACCTTCCAATGTACCGTACAATTCCCTGCAGCCACTTCCCATCCAACTCCACAGTGACAGGTGTATCCTTAGTTAAACCCAGGGCTGTAGCCAAAGCATCCCTCTCTAAATACCACTTCAGTCTCTCTGAGTCCTCTCCTAGGGCTTGCAGCAGCTCTGCCTCCTTAGCAGTCACTGGTTTTAGGTGGTTTACCTTCAGCAACCTGTCATATCTGGAGCCCATACAAATGACAGGCAATTCCTGCAGACATTCAGATCTGCTAAGCCTTGACATGTACCTGCTCTCCTGGATGTAACAGATGTGGCCAGCATTGATGAGCAACATTTGTTTCTCTATGATGATGTAGTACATCTTCACATCACATGTGTCCATGGCTGATGCAGGGAAGAAACAGGGTTTGAATAGAAATGGCCATAACATGTGAAGATGTATATTTTGTTTTTAATGACTGTACAAGGCATAGGATGTTCCGCATGCTGTTACACACACACACAAAGTATTCAGATCCCTTCACTTTTTCCATATTTTGTTAAGTTACAGCCTTATAATAAAATGTATTACATGTGTTCCTCATCAATATACACACAATACCCCATAATGACAAAATGAAAACAGAAATACCTTATTTGCATAAGTATTCAGACCCTTTGCTATGAGACTCAAAATGAAGATTGGATGCATCCTGTGTCACGCCTGCTCCCGCTCCCCCTCTCTGGTGCTCAAGGGCGCCAAGCTGCCAATCATTACGCGCATCAGCGCTCATTGGACTACGTCAATTTGTTGATTGCCCTGTCTAGATCTTTCTGTTCCTCAGTTTGTTCCCCGTGTCAGCATTATTGTTGTTTCTGTTTTCCCTGTCCAGATCCATGTTCGGTTTCATGTTGTTTATTAAATGTCCCTGTACTTGCTTCTCGCCTCCCTTCGTCTGTCCTCACATCCTGTTTTCATTGATCATCCTTGAGATGTTTCTACAACTTGATTGGAGTCCACCTGTTGTAAATTCAGTTGATCGGACATGGTTTGGAAAGGCACACGCCTGTCTATATATAAGGTCCTACAGTTGACAGTGCATGTCAGAGAAAAAAACAAGCCATGAGGCCGAAGGAATTGTCTGTAGACCGCCGAAACAGGATTGTGTCGAGGCACAGATCTGGAGAAGGGTACCAAAAAATGTCTGCAGCATTGAAGGTCCCCAAGAACACAGTGGCCTCCATCATTCTTAAATGGAAGAAGTTTGGAACCATCAAGACTCTTCCTAGAGCTGGCTGCCCGGCCAAACTGAGTAATCAGGGGAGAAGAGCCTTGTCACTTTGACAGAGCTCCAGAGTTCCTCTGTGGAGATGGGAGAAGGTTCCAGAAGGACAACCATCTCTGCAGCACTCCACTAATCAGGACTTTATGGTAGAGTGGAAAGACAGAAGCCACTCCTCAGTAAAAGGTACATGACAGCCTGCTTGGAATTTGCCATTGTGCTGTGGGGATGTTTTTCAGTGGCAGGAACTGGGAGACTAGTCAGGATCAAGGGAAAGATTAACAGAGCAAAGTACAGAGAGATTCTTCCTGAAAACCTGCTCCAGAGCATTCAGGACCTCAGACTGGGGTGAAGGTTCACCTTCCAACAGGACAACGAACCTAAGCACACAGCCAAGACAACACAGGAGTGACTTCGGGACGAGTTTCTGAATGTCCTTGAGTGGCCAAGCCAGAGCCCAGACTTGAACACGATCTAACATCTCTGGAGACCTGAAAATAGCTGTGCAGCGACACTCCCCATCCAATCTGACAGAGCTTGAGGAAATCTGCAGAGAAGAATGGGAGAAACTCCCCAAATACAGGTGTGCCAAGCTTGTAGCGTCACACCCAAGAAGACTCGAGACTGTAATCACTGCCAAAGGTGCTTCAACAAAGTACAGAGTAAAGGTTCTGAACACTTATGTAAATGTAATATTTATGTTGTTGATTTTTTATATGCATTTGCAAAATATTTCTAAAAACCTGTTTTTGCTTCATCATTATGAGGTATTGTGTGTAGATTGAGAGGGAGATAAAAACATTTAGAATAAGGCTGTAACGTAACAATGTGGAAAAAGGGAAGGGGTCTGAATACTTTCCGAATGCACTGTACTTATATAAACACATACGTAAACTTACTCACACCACAGAAAGTCCATTATAACACCAGCATTAGACAACACGTAGAAAGTCCATTATAACACCAGCATTAGACCACACGTAGAAAGTGAAAGCCAGCTGCCAACTGCGACTACTGAGCAAAGTGCAAACCAACTTCGATAGCAGCTATTTATTTCCTCCATTGCATTGGGCAATAACTATCAGTCCAATTACTACAAGCTGTATGTTCAGTCATATGCTGTACTATAGATACAATTTTAGTCAATATTGTTTACCTTGTAAATTGTGATGTAAATCTTCTTACGAGAGTAGGCAAGATTTATTCGGTATCTAGCGAGTCACTTCACTTCCTCTTTCGTTTCACTGTTGTGTCGTCATATGCCCCGTTCATAACAACTGGGAACTTGGAAAAATACGAGACAAAAATCATCACGCCAGTGATCTTTGGGTCCGAAAGCCGGAGCTCAGGAAAGAGGCCCGAGTTCCCGACTTGAAATTCCAAGTTTGATGACCGTTCAAATCGAATTTCCCCTGTCGGAGCTAGTTTTTTCCGAGTTCCAAGTTGTTTTGAACGCGGCAATACACATATTCGTGGCGCTACATGATGACGATATGAGCTTCGGACGTAAACATGGAGAGAGACGCGCTGAAAAGACAAATCGATCTGTTGCAAAGTAAGTTGGTGGTTTACAGTACAGTGAACATATCTGGTGTATTATATTTAATAACTAGCTGATACTGAACTATTCAATTTGAGACGTATGAATGCTGTGTTGGCTTTGCGAACCAATACGTTATCAGTTTATGCCTAGCTAGCTGGCTATCGCTAGCAGGCGCGTAGGTTACTAACTATATTCTTGCCTATACATATGGACGACCGAACGTAGAGGCTAGCTAGATTCACGCCTTTAAACTTGAATTTACCACATTTTCCAGCTACCTCTTAACCTCGTTCTGTCATCTAACAGGTCTCATCAACAACCACAAGAGTGTCCATGGTGATGTCCCTACTTCTGGCCGGCAGTGGCACCCAGCGAGGCCACCGCCACGAGGCAGGGGTCACAGCTCATCTTTCACCCCCACATTCCCCTCCCGGGGTGGGCCTTACCCCCCCCAGTCCGCGGGACACTGGAGGAAGACCTACTCCCTCAATAACAAGAGCAGCTCAGCCCAGCAAAGTAGACCTACTATACAGACTGCCAAGCACTCTTTAGAGCAGCCGTTAGTTTCTGCAGAACCCAACTCCTCTACTGGCTTGCTCTCCCTTAATGCTAGAGGCACCTCACAGCCCAGCCACAGCAATAAGGACCTGGATAAAGGAGAGAAGGATAGAACAAAATATGCTACGTCTGGGTATCTAACAGGGCCAAGGGGCCAACAGTATGTACTCACAGGGGGAGTGAGAAGAACTGTGACAGGCAGTGGAGCCACAGCTATAGAGTCAGAGACTGAATCAGGCAGAGGGAGAACAGGACCTGGGGGTGACGCTTGGCTGGGACTCTCTGGGCTAACAGGGCCTGGACCTCCAGATGACCAGCAGAGAGAGACTAAATATGAGTTTCAGCCCACCACTGAAGAGAAGGGCATGGGACTGCCTGTGAAAGCCACTGCCCCTGGAGAAAATAATACAGAATTGACAAGTGTCCCTGTCTCAGACAAATCTACTGTTACTACCACCATGGTCCAGAGCACTGCTCAGCTGCATATCAGACCTCGTCACTCTGAGAAAACCAGCACAGGAGGTAAACATACTGTCAAGGCAACCACCGGCAACCTCATCCCTAGCGATACGGACCCACCTCTACTTCTTTCACCCCCTCTCTCTGCCTCCCCTAGTGCCCTACAAGGACCCCAACTAAGCCCCATGTCCAATTCCACACCAGCCCAGCCCCAGACAACATCCTCTCCCCAAAGACACTCCAAGTTCACTTGGGTGAACAGCCATCAGCCAGGAGGAGCTGGGCCCAGCCAGGCCAGAACAGAGGCCCAGCCCCCAGACAAACTCATCACCTCTTCCCCCATCCCAGTCTCCCATCCTGGGCTCCCTAGTAGAAGAGCCTCTGCCCCCATCAAGAAGGTTCCCCGTAGGCTCAGTCTATCCATCGCAGTCCCTAAGACCACCAAGTACACCTGGGTGTCGTCTTCTGCAAGTGGCCAGGCCAGGCTGTCCCGGAAGCCCCTATCACCCAAAGCCCTGGCTCTGCCTCAGAGAGCTCCAGAGAAGGGAAAGGGGGAATCCAAGAAACCCAAATCCCCAAGTCTTTTAGCCAAGCAGCGCAAGGCAGCAGGTGCCTCCACCTCCCTCAGTAGTCTCTACCGCTGGAAAGCAGGGTCTGGAGGAGGGGGGCAGACTGGTACAGGAGGAGGGATAGGGGCCCGACGTGGGTCTGTGTTTCGTTGGACCTCGGAGAAAGAGAACGGTGCCAAGGGGGTGTCCAGTGTCCCTCTATCTGTAACTCAACGCATAATAGTGCCGCCCTCCTCCTCCCCTGGAGGGTTCAAACTCAGGAGTAGGATGAAGATTATCAGGAGGCCGGCTAGCAGGTGAGAAAGAGGAGGATTAAGGGAAGTCAGAGTTGTCTTTACTTGTATCACACCAATTGTCTTACGTCTGGTAATGCATGTTGGAATATGTCTCTTTTTATCCTGATTTTGTATATGTGAACATGTAATGTTGCCTTTGGCCAAATCTATATTTTTCTGAATGTTTTCACACACACCACACACACCTACCTGTCTCTGACACATACCTTGTCCTGTGTGTTGCAGTGAGTCTGGATCCGAGCGGAGGTCCAGCCCAGCAGTCATGACCCTGAACAGCCGCTACTCTCTCCGCCGACGGACACACAGCCCGGTTCGGACACACACCCCGGTCTGGAGCCCGGGAGGTGTGAAGAGGACCATGTCCCGTGAACTGGTCTCGTTCGGCAGACACAAGCTACGACGTCTCTCCCCCAGCCCCTCCAGGACAGGTAGAAAGACAGCACTTTATTTGACATTTTATTTAACCAGTAAAAATAAACAAGATCTTACTAATTACGATTACGTCCTGGCAAACACTAGGGAATACGGAGGTAAACATGATCCATCCTATTAGGCCAAGAGGTTTTTCTGGTCAATTTACAACTCTGACCCCTGTTATATCAACTGTACCTCTGAAATAAATGGAGGAATTCATGGAATTTCTATCCATTTTAAACTTAACACACCGTCAGATTTCCACTGGTAGTGAGAGTAAATCATATAGAGGTCCAATTAGATAAATAGGTTGTTTACTATAATTTTCCTTCTACTCGGGACTCAGGAGGTCTAGCTAATTAATTCAGCTAGTTGCGAGTGGTGTTCTCTTTTAGCCGTGACGAATTCACTTAATGAATATATCCTCCGTGGAGAATGACATTACATGGACAGTACTGTGGATCCAGTCTATCTAATAGCTCTATGGTTTAGTGACTCATTTTAGGACACTGTTGGACATTTGCACTCTTGCCAGTGCTTTGATTGGGCCAATTTTATTCCACACTGTCCCCTCTCTCCAATAGGGGTCAGCATTCCTCTCTATGAGAGGCCTATGGAGAGCTGCTGTGATCTGTGTAGGGGTAGGAAGGGGTGGTAATTGATTACCCAATTGAGCTGTGATAGTGGGTAATTTGCAGTGGGTGAAGGTGGGGAAGAGGCTGCTGCTATCAAGTCCTGGCACCACCACCACTCTCCTCTCCCCCCAGCCAGCCCACTAGATAAAAAGCAGCTAATGCATAATTATCCTTTTGCAAATTGGATTGTTTTAACGAACTAGAGAATATAGACCTAACCTGATGGAATGCAATCTATGTTTTTACAACCCTCGGCCCCTCCTCCCTTCCTTCCTTCCACCCCTCCATTCTCTTCATCCCTCTCATGCCCATCTCAGTGTAATCGCCCCCAGTCAATGGAGTCGAGCAGACATTAAAAAAGCCATCACTATTAACATTAGGCTTTATTCAGCCTGATGGCTGGCTGTCTGGCACTCTCTCCATAGCTCACTCTCTCTGCTTCTCTCTCCTTTCTCTCTCTTCATTCACCCTCCTCCTCTCCCCCTCTCACACAAATTATCTGTCCTCAATTGCTTTCCTACTGTCTAATTCTTCTCTTGTCTCGTTCTGTCTCTGACCCCCCCCCCCCCCCCCCCGTCTCTCTCCATCCAGTCATTCTTTCTCCTAGTTCTGTGCTTTATCGTCCTCTGTAAGTGTAGAGATGTAGCTGGCCTGAAGCAGGACTTATATTGTTTGTTTCTCAGTGATGGAGGGAAGGATAAATAGAGGAAAGAATGTTGCGATAGAAGAAGATGGAACGAGGGAGAGAGATAGAAAGTAGCCGTCTGTGCTGCAGATAAGAGCCTCTAATAAAGAGCAAATTGAATTACTAATGATGTGGACCAGTCTTACAGTACTGATGACCACACACACACTGTTATTTTTCTTAATTTCCTCTTCAATGAGTTCTCTCTTTCTCGGTGGTAGTGCAGGTGTTTATTTGGCTGCCCGGTTATCTGCAGTTTAATTTAAAGAGAGCATAAACCTAAGTGAGCAGTTAAGGCCATAATGAATCCTGGGGATGGGGGGGGGGGTGAGAGCCCAGATAACCTAATAAAGCAGATAAACGACAGGAACGGACAGAACACAGAAAGGAAGAGGGTGGAGGAGTGCTGAGCCATGCGGGTTCAGGCCCTATGTGACGGATCTCTCTCCTAGTTCTCTCCCTCCCTCCATCCATCTCTATTTCAGCCTCTCCATCTGTCTTTGTTGGTCTCTTTGTGACTGTTTATCTATGTCTCTGTGTAATGTAGGTGTAGCCTATTATAATCACATTGTTTGCTCTGTTATTTCTCTGAATCTTAAAGGGAAACTACAGAATGTAGATACACGTCATTTGTAAAATACACTGGTATGGTGCTGGAGATATTGAATATGAGGTTGAAAAGTGGTGGATTTCCCCTTTAACATATGACGTATGATCTTAATTTGATCACCATGTTGTTGCATGAATTGTCCTGTAGAGCAGGAATTGCAAACTAGCAGTGCATTTGAGGTTTAAAAAGGCTTCTGAAGTTTGTAGTTTCCACTAGGGCTATCCCTGACAAAACGAAATCTTAGTCAACCTAGCGTCGTCTGTTCTTTCAACAAATCGATTGGTCAAAATGTTAACTTGTATTTTTCCCTATATCGACACACCCTATATGTTTTCATAAAATCAACTATATGTAGGCTACTGAGCTTGTCTGATGCTTTAAGCACACAGTGATTCAATAATTAAGACTCACAAATGACTTGGGGGGGGGGGGGGGGGGGGGTGTAATAGTCTGGCCAGAAGAAGAACCTGTTCCTGTCTCTCCTCCAGCTACTGCTGGTCATAGATTCTGTCATGAAGCTCCTGAAGTTACCGGTAGGTAATAGGCTGCACCAGGGGTTGTCAACCTTTTCCATTTGGAGTGACAATTTATCCTACTATTTCTACCGATCTGCGTGCCAGTTCTGATTTTCATTTCATTTAGAATAAAGCCTTCGTATCTCAAAATCATTATAATGTGGTTAATCATGATTCTTAAAGTAACTTCTATTGCTTCTATGTATAAATAGCCTAATAAAGCCAACAAAAAAAATATTCCAGGTAGAAAATATCTTAATTTAAAAGACATTCTATAGATCACATTGGCTACACATGGCCTGTCTGCAAGGAACTTAAAACATTGTATCAACTATTAACTTGGTCTGGCCTGAAGCTGGTGCTTGCAACCTTGCAACATTGTATAGAATATTGTGGGCCCTCATAGTTTCCCGTGCCAGTGAGCTCCTGACAGACAGCTGTAGGCTATCTGCACCAGGGATAAGAAGTAATCAGGTAGGCCTGTTTTATGAAGTTTCCACCGGATCAGAGCAAGAGTGGAAGAGAGCTGGACAGATGTTTAAAACGGGCTACGTTGAGGACCTACTGTCATTCTCAAGGGAAATAAAAGTACGTTGTGAAGAAAAAAATGACTTTCAGAAGCTCCACAGTGGTGGGGAGTTAAGACAATCAGGCCAGGTAGTCTGCATAATCGGATGCACATACTTACTCAACATTAACAGGAGCGCTACAAACAAAAGACGATGAATAAATTGACCATTCGTCAATGGAAGGAAATGAACCAAAACGTGTTCCTCACAAGTGTAACCTAGGTTGTGCGTTCCGTAAACAACGTGTCCACTTTGGTTTTGCAAAGGTCAAAGGGCAAAGCTGAGAGGGCAACCGACTATTGTTTGTTTACTAAACAAATGGCAGATTATCTAGTGTGATGGTGTGAAGGAGTATTTCTAGATATAGGAAGGGGTGTGTGTACTGTTGCTGTCCCTCACTCAACATATGGTTAACTGATTGAGAGTTGGCATGACTTTATTTGGTACACACACACACACACACACACACACATTCTTATCCCCTCAGTCAGTGGCTGGGTAGTGTTTTATTGCAGTTTCTGTTGTCAGTTTGTCTCTAGCTCTGTTTTGTGTAAATCACCCTGGCAGGACAGATTCCTTTCACTGCTACACACACACACACACACACAGTCTTCTTCCTCCCACCAGGGGGGGGTAAGAATGTTGACCTGTTTGTGCGTTAGAGGTGGAGTGGTTCAGGTTCCTGTACTGGATCTGATATGGCAGCTATTTCCCCCCCATCTCAGCATCAAGTTATTGGTACCCCCCCCATTCCCCAAACCTTGTGGGGATCTCGTTACCGTGCCGACGATCAGCCCATTTATTAGGTCTATAAATCACTGCTGTGTGGTCTGTCATCAGACCCTGTTAACCTCTCATTGTCATTTCCCACTGTCTGCAACCTGTCATCTCTCACACGTGTGCACATGCACACACATGCTACCTGTGGTGTTCAGTGTCATGTGTGCATCTAACCACAGATGTATTTAGGCTTCACTTAGTGAGCGTATAATTCTTCTATAATACGATGTTGTAATCTTACCCTTGGACTCTGTTATTAGGTCTTCACATGACTTGGTGATTCAATTAAAAAATATATATTATTGTGCCATTTAGCAGACGGTTTTATTCAAAGTGATTTAGTCATGCGCACAGGAAAAGGAAATTGCCGCACACTTGCTCGTGCGCCCGGGTGATTTTATTCAGGGGTAAGTACTTAAGTAAAAATACTTTTACGTTTTTTGGGCTATCTGTACTTTACTATTTATATTTTTGTACTTTTTACTCCATACATTTTCCCAGACACCCAAAAGTGCATTTTGATCATCACTGATCATCCCTACTGCCTCTGATCTGGCGGACTCACGAAACACAAAGACTTTGTTTGTAAATGATGTCTGAGTGTTGGAGTGTTCCCCTGGCTATCTGTAGATGGGAAGAAAGTAAATGGTGTCGTCTGGTTTGCTTAATATAAGGAGTTTTAAATGATGTATACTTTTAATTTTATTTTTGATACTTAAGTATGTTATTGCAATTACATTTACTTTTGATAACCAAAAACACAGTATTTTACACTTTTACTTCAGTCATTTTCTATTAATGTATCTTTACTCAAAGATATGACAATTGGGCATTTTTCCCACCCCTGTTTTTGCCACAGTTCACGCACACTCTAGGGTCAAAAAGTTATAATAATCTTAAAGTCCTCTAACAACGAGCTTGACTGATAAACACACACAGGCATGATGAAGACCGGGTCGGAACAACATAATAAAATCACCTGGTATCATGAGCAGCAGTGTGCGGCATTTTCCTTTCTATGTTTAATGAATTCACCATAAAAAGTACCTGAATGTGCAGTTCTTCAGCTTTAGGGTATGAGACGTAACTTGTGGATCTGTTGATGCGGGGCAGGTGTGTGGATCTGTTATTGCGGGGCAGGTGTGTGGATCTGTTATTGCAGGGCAGATGTGTGGATCTGTTATTGCAGGGCAGATGTGTGGATCTGTTATTGCAGGGCAGATGTGTGGATCTGTTATTGCAGGGCAGATGTGTGGATCTGTTATTGCAGGGCAGATGTGTGGATCTGTTATTGCAGGGCAGATGTGTGGATCTGTTAATGCGGGGCAGGTGTGTGGATCTGATGCGGGGCAGGTGTGTGGATCTGTTATTGCAGGGCAGGTGTGTGGATCTGTTATTGCAGGGCAGATGTGTGGATCTCTTAATGCGGGGCAGGTGTGTGGATCTGTTGATGCGGGGCAGGTGTGTGGATCTGTTATTGCGGGGCAGGTGTGTGGGTGGATCTGTTGATGCGGGGCAGGTGTGTGTGTGGATCTGTTATTGCGGGGCAGGTGTGTGGGTGGATCTGTTGATGCGGGGCAGGTGTGTGGGTGGATCTGTTGATGCGGGGCATGTGTGTGTGTGGATCTGTTGATGCGGGGCAGGTGTGTGTGTGGATCTGTTGATGCGGGGCAGGTGTGTGTGTGGATCTGTTGATGCGGGGCAGGTGTGTGTGTGGATCTGTTGATGCGGGGCAGATTCATCTGTGCACCCAGAACCAAATGTTGCATGCACACTTGCAACTATAGATGGTTGTTTTGGCCGACATGACTACATGTTGATAAAGAGGTCTACGTTCCCTGGCCGGAGCGATTGCCACCTCATATTTCGTCTGTCTCTGATGTCGTTAATCAGATCAAGCCAACCCCACGACACCCTCTCTGTACTGTGACTGGAAGTCGCGTTAGATAAGTGTCAGCTAAATGGTATATAATACACACACACACACACATATTTATTTATTTAAATCAGGGCAGCAGATTTCTAAAGATCTCTTTGTGTATTGAGTTGATTGAACCATTCCATCTAGCATCACATATATAGTTAAAATATGGCACCAATACAACACACGCTGATGTCATTTGATGCATCTCACTCAATAGCCTGTTCTTATTTGGCCGTGGCTTAATGTCTTTCTTTTAGTTTGTTTCTCTGCATCATTCGCTGGTTCACACACTCTCTAGTTTCTCACCAGAATCTCTCCTCTATCACTCCTCTCTCTCTCTTTCCTGAAAACTCTCTTCTTTCTCTGTTACACATACACACACACAGCTCTATCGGGCATGTGTTTTTTTAATGTCAGACTACACAGTTGCTATGTCCATGCATGTACCCGTTTGTGTAAAATAAACTTTCTGCACGCCAGTAATCGTCTCTCACTATTTTAATAGTGAGGCTATAGAGTGAGGAGAGTGAATCCCGTGTGTGTTTATTTCTCTCCTCAGCTGCTTGGTAAAATATCCCACTCTAAATGCCATTCCCCACCACTCTCCCATAGCTGTGTTAATCAGGCACACACACACACACACACACACACACACACACACACACACACACACACACACACACACACACACACACACTAACATATCTGGGCCCAACCCCAGTGCTCACAGACAGACATTCTGTTCATTCCTCTTCACTTTCTCAGGCCCTCGGTGTCAAACAGGTGGGCACACTGTGTGTGTGTCACTCACTCACTCACTCACTCACTCACATGGCTGCATGAGGTAATCACACACACAAAAACACATGCACCCTCCGGCATCCACAGAATCACACACATGCTGCTTTGTTGTTTTGAAGGACCAGCCTCGTCCCTGGAGTCATTATCCACTACATCATGGTTATATTGATCCTTTTGTTCTGCTTCATTTTCCACCTGTATTAGATTATTTGATTGGACTGTTCTTCTGGCCACATTGTTACTAGAACCAATATTGTCATGTGATCAACCAGTTAAGAGGCCTGCTACGATACAGTCCCCCCCCGTACTGAGCTGTATGATGGTAGGACCTCCTCTCTCAGCTCTGTCTTCTCGTCAACCTGTCAACTGGCCATAACTAAAGACCTGATAGACAGGCCATGCGTGACAGATGCACATAAACCACCCTGAACCGGGACGGAGAGGGGATGGATACTAGGAATACTTCACCTACACACACAAACGCTCACACACAGGCCTGTGTAAACGCTCACACACAGGCCTGTGTAAACGCTCACACACAGGCCTGTGTAAATGCTCACACACACGTTTCATTGCATAGAACAGTCTTTTACCAGGGTTTGTGTTTGATATTCTGTGACGACTCAGAGGATCTATGTGGAGTTCTGAAACCTTTGAGATGCGGTGTGTGTGTGTGCGCGCGCGCATGCTTGTGTTAGTGTGCCTGTGTGCGTTCATATGTTTTTCTGAGTATAAGTGAGCGGGTTGGACCCGGTGGTTCAGGAACGTGTTGAAATGTGTAAGCCATGGTTTGAGTGGTTGTAGGCAGAAATCGTAACGTTAGCGCGAACTCTTCCCAGTTAAAGGGATAAATTGGCCAAATCCAATGTATCTCCTTCCCCAGAGTCCGATAAAGTCGTGGAGACCATTTTATGTCTCTGTCCAGTATGAAGGAAGTTCGAGGTAACCACCAGTCCATCTGACTCTGGGGGAGGAGATAAAGGGCCTCATTGCCAAAAACGGGGTAAATGTTTTTTTTGGTCCCCAGAGCAGTCAAAGGTGTTCTGTGCCCTGCTGGCTAGATAAATCAGAAACCTTAACAGGATGACATGCACGGGCACACACACATGATGTCCAAAGACATGCCAACAGGGGTGTTAGTTAGTGGCAATAGGGACTGCAACTGGGTGGGAATGTTCCCATGTTAAACCTCAAGGCCATATAGGTCATGGTCATGTGACAGTCACTGAGATTGATTTTATTATGGTTTAGTCTATGACATCAGTTTTAGTGTGTTTACATGGATTCATGCAAACCTTTGGCCTCTACATACAGTAGACCTGGCTATTTATTCAGGTATGGGTTTCTGCTGAAGTTTGTTTGATGAAAAATGGAAGACTGTTGCACAGCCGGTTTAGCTTGGTGGAACCAGCTTGATCACTGGGTTCACCAGGCTACTTCAGTTCAACTGATCACTGGGTCCACCAGGCTACTTCAGTCCACCAGGCTACTTCAGTTCAGCTGATCACTGGGTCCACCAGGCTACTTCCGTTCAACTGATCACTGGGTCTACCAGGCTACTTCAGTTCAACTGATCACTGGGTCCACCAGGCTACTTCAGTTCAACTGATCACTGAGTCTACCAGGCTACTTCAGTTCAACTGATCACTGGGTCCACCAGGCTACTTCAGTTCAACTGATCACTGGGTCCACCAGGCTACTTCAGTTCAACTGATCACTGGGTCCACCAGGCTACTTCAGGTCAACTGATCACTGGGTCCACCAGGCTACTTCAGTTCAACTGATCACTGGGTCCACCAGGCTACTTCAGTTCAACTGATCACTGGGTCCACCAGGCTACTTCAGTTCAACTGATCACTGGGTCCACCAGGCTACTTCAGTTCAACTGATCACTGGGTCCACCAGGCTACTTCAGGTCAACTGATCACTGGGTCCACCAGGCTACTTCAGTTCAACTGATCACTGGGTCCACCAGGCTACTTCAGTTCAACTGATCACTGGGTCCACCAGGCTACTTCAGTTCAACTGATCACTGGGTCCACCAGGCTACTTCAGTTCAACTGATCACTGGGTCCACCAGGCTACTTCAGTTCAACTGATCACTGGGTCCACCAGGCTACCGCTGGTTTGCATTGCAATAAAATGTCAACATTACAAACGGTGCAGTTGAGAATAAACATTTACAATTTTTTCCCATCCACCTGCTCCGAGTCTTGTGTTTTGAGTACAGTACCCAGAATGTGTTCTGTTGTATAACGCAAAGCTCCAGGAAGCTGCTGCTAAACATGTCAATCACAGAGCAGGACACTGGCTTCCACCTCCTCACTCCATCTATCCCTCACCCCAGTCCCCTCCTCAACCCTCCAGTAATCCAACACTCCCTCCCTCTCCTCCATGTGTCTTCACAGAGTGAAGTGTTACCATAATAATCATGGGGATTTGGCATTTGTGTGGGAAGAGGAGCACAGAGTCCTCAGATTGCCTGGCATGTTAATTATGGGGCCTCCTCTCTCCTGCTCGCTCTCTCTCTCCCTCCTACCCGGCCGCATGCAGGGACACTTGTGTTCCCGTTAGGGCAGGGGTAGTGGGTGAGGGGGTAGGAGGGTTAGGTACGTTAGTGCTTGGTAGTTGAGGTCCAGCTCTGTTCTAGCCTCTAACCCCCACCTGTAAGACAATCCTCCCTCTAGTCCTCCAGTGGGTTTAGGATGGTGAACATCAGAGGAGGAGAGACGGACAGGCTTTATGCTAGTTTACCCTCTGAGTTAAACAGGACATGAATCTGTCTGTATGGGGTTACCTCACCACCATACAGATTTCTGGCCATACTGACTCACTCACTCACTCACATATAGTACTCGTTTACTCACTCACTTACATACATATAGTACTCGTTTACTCACTCACTTGCATACATATAGTACTCATTTACTCACTCACTTGCATACACATAGTACTCGTTTACTCACTCACTTACATACATATAGTACTCGTTTACTCACTCACTTACATACATATAGTACTCGTTTACTTACTCACTCACATACATATAGTACTCATTTACTTACTCACTCACTCACATACATAAATATAGTACTCGTTTACTTACTCACTCACATACATATAGTACTCGTTTACTCACTCACTCACATATAGTACTCGTTTACTCACTCACTCACTCACATACATACATACATACATATTGTACTCATTTACTCACTCACTCACATACATATAGTACTCGTTTACTCACACACTCACTCACATACATATAGTACTTGTTTACTTACTCACTCACGCACTCACATACATATAGTACTCGTTTACTTACTCACTCTTCTCTTTTACACTCTCAAACAATTTTTTGACATACTCGCACTCAATAGATTACTAATGAACCACAGCCACTTTGTCTGTCAATCAGTATCACCAGTATCTCTCACTCACTCCGCTAATAGCACCTACTAGTCAACCCCTCTTCTGCACCCCGCTGGTATAATGTAGTGTGTGTGGGGGGGGAAAGATGAGTGGAGATGGGTAGAGCCATGTGCACGGGCCTGTCCCTGCCACTCTGACCTCCCATACCATAGATCATAGACTCCAGATTCAGAGGCTGTTCTCAGCTATGCTTTTCCTGCCTCCCCTCCTCTTCCCCTCACTTTCCCCTCTCTAGTTCTTCCCCATTTATACTGTCTCCCCCCACCTTCTTGCGCACTCCCTTTATCCCTATTCCTCTTTTTCTCACCTCTATCCTTTTCTCCTCACTCCCTCTCTCCAGAGGGAGTGATCTTTTCCTATTTAACTGGTTGGCTGATGCTCTACCTGGGTCACCTGGGCATGGCCAGGGACAAGATCACTCTCACCCCTGTCTCCCCCGTTCCTAGACTCCTAGCTAGCTTACCCGTTCTCTCTCAACCTGTCCCATCCTTCTTTCCCTGGGTCAGCTGTGCATGGCTAGGGGCCAGATCATTCTCACACTCCCTCCTCAGTCTACCCTTCCCCTGCCTCCCTCTCAACATGTCCCGTCTAGTTCTGCTCCCCTTCTCTCCTTGGGTCAGCTGGGTAAGGTGAAGGACCAATTATCACCCCTGACTCACTTCCCCATCCCGTCCAGTGCTGCTCGACCTGGCCCTCTCCACCAAACCCAGGCAGAGCCCTCTAGCCCCAGCCCCTGGCATGGGGAAACCCAACCCTCTAATCTCTCTCTCTCAGCCTTTCCAACTTTCCATTTCAGGACCAGACCCCCCCCCCCCCCCTGTCTATTCTGGTTCTCTAGAGTTATCCAGCCAGTGACCCCTCCTCCTGCCCCAGTCCCTCCCTCATCCCGTCCCTGCCCCAGTCTCCCCCTCATCCGTCCCTGCCCAACCCCCCTCTCATCCCGTCCCAGTCCCTCCCTCATCCCGCCCCAGTCCCTCCCTCATCCCGCCCCAGTCCCTCCCTCATCCCGCCCCAGTCCCTCCCTCATCCCGCCCCAGTCCCTCCCTCATCCCACCCCAGTCCCTCCCTCATCCCGCCCCAGTCCCTCCCTCATCCTGCCCCAGTCCCTCCCTCATCCTGCCCCAGTCTCTCCCTCATCCCATCCCAGTCCCTCCCTCATCCCGTCCCTGCCCCAGTCTCCCCATCATCCCGTCCCTGCCCCAGTCTCCCCCTCATCCCATCCCTGCCCCAGTCTACCCCTCATCCCGTCCCTGCCCCGGTCTCTCCCTCATTCCATCCCAGTCCCTCCCTCATCCTGTCCCTGCCCCAGTCTCCCCCTGCCCCAGTCCCTCCCTGATCCCGTCCCTGCCCAGTCCCTCCCTCATCCCGTCCCTGCCCCAGTCCCTCCCTCATCCCGTCCCTGCCCCAGTCTCTCCCTCATCCCATCCCAGTCCCTCCCTCATCCCGTCCCTGCCCAAGTCTCTCCCTCATCCCATCCCAGTCCCTCCCTCATCCCGTCCCTGCCCCAGTCCCTCCCTCATCCTGCCCCAGTCCCTCCCTCATCCTGCCCCAGTCCCTCCCTCATCCTGCCCCAGTCCCTCCCTCATCCCGCCCCTTCCCCAGTCTCTCCCTCACCCCGTCCCTGCCCCAGTCTCTCCCTCATCTCATCCCAGTCCCTCCCTCATCCCGTCCCTGCCCCAGTCTCTCCCCTCCCATCCCGTCCCTGCCCCAGTCCCTCCCTCACCCCGTCCCTGCCCCAGTCCCTCCCTCATCCCGTCCCTGCCCCAGTCCCTCCCTCACCCCGTCCCTGCCCCAGTCCCCCCCTCATCCCGTCCCTGCCCCAGTCTCTCCCTCATCCCATCCCAGTCTCCCCCCCATCCCGTCCCTGCCCCAGTCTCTCCCTCATCCCATCCCAGTCCCTCCCTCATCCCAGTCCCTGCCCCAGTCTCCCCCCCATCCCGTCCCTGCCCCAGTCTCCCCCTGCCCCAGTCCCTCCCTCATCCCGTCCCTGCCCAGTCCCTCCCTCATCCCGTCCCTGCCCCAGTCCCTCCCTCATCCCGTCCCTGCCCCAGTCTCTCCCTCATCCTGCCCCATTCTCTCCCTCATCCCATCCCAGTCCCTCCCTCATCCCGTCCCTGCCCAAGTCTCTCCCTCATCCCATCCCAGTCCCTCCCTCATCCTGCCCCAGTCCCTCCCTCATCCTGCCCCAGTCCCTCCCTCATCCCGCCCCTTCCCCAGTCTCTCCCTCACCCCGTCCCTGCCCCAGTCTCTCCCTCATCTCATCCCAGTCCCTCCCTCATCCCGTCCCTGCCCCAGTCTCTCCCCCCCCATCCTGTCCCTGCCCCAGTCCCTCCCTCACCCCGTCCCTGCCCCAGTCCCTCCCTCATCCCGTCCCTGCCCCAGTCCCTCCCTCACCCCGTCCCTGCCCCAGTCCCTCCCTCATCCCGTCCCTGCCCCAGTCTCTCCCTCATCCCATCCCAGTCTCCCCCCCATCCCGTCCCTGCCCCAGTCTCTCCCTCATCCCATCCCAGTCCCTCCCTCATCCCAGTCCCTGCCCCAGTCTCCCCCCCATCCCGTCCCTGCCCCAGTCTCCCCCTGCCCCAGTCCCTCCCTCATCCCGTCTCTGCCCAGTTCCTCCCTCATCCTGTCCCTTCCCAGTCCCTGCCCAGTCCCTCCCTCATCCCAGTCCCTCCCTCATCCCGTCCCTGCCCCAGTCTCCCCCTTATCCCGTCCCTGCCCCAGTCTCCCCCTGCCCCAGTCCCTCCCTCATCCCGTCCCTACCCCAGTCCCTCCCTCATCCCGTCTCTCCCTCATCTCATCCCAGTCCCTCCCTCATCCCGTCCCTGCCCCAGTCTCTCCCTCATCCCATCCCAGTCCCTCCCTCTTCCCGTCCCTGCCCAAGTCTCTCCCTCATCCTATTCCAGTCCCTCCCTCATCCCGTCCCTGCTCCAGTCTCTCCCTCATCCCATCCCAGTCCCTCCCTCATCCCGTCCCTTCCCAAGTCTCTCCCTCATCCCATCCCAGTCCCTCCCTCATCCCGTCCCTGCTCCAGTCTCTCCCTCATCTCATCCCTGCCCCAGTCTCTCCTTCATCCCATCCCAGTCTCTCCCTCATCCCATCCCTGCCTCAGTCTCTCCCTCATCCCATCCCAGTCCCTCCCTCATCCCGTCCCTGCTCCAGTCTCTCCCTCATCCCATCCCTGCCCCAGTCTCTCCCTCATCCCAGTCCCTCCCTCATCCCGTCCCTGCCCAAGTCCATCCCTTGGGGGCAGTTACGTTTTCTCCGCTCTCTTATGTGGCTGTGTGCTTCCAGTCATGACAGGCATGCAAGCCTCCCAGCTCAACACCAGTTTCTCCTAAACCTCTACCCTGACCCTCACCACCCCCCTCCCCCTCAGCGTTCCATGTCTAGACACACACACCATCTCTATCCCATCCCCACAGGTGCCGTCAGAACCAATGCATTCCAGAAACGGAACAGATTCTTCAACAGATGTAAACATATATTTATCCTGTCACTCCCTCTCTCTTTCCCTCCACTCCATCTCCCTCCCTCACTTCAGCCCCCTCTTAACTCCTTCTAGTACCTCCTCTCTCTCCCTCCCCATCCATCCCTCCCTGAGCGCCCTGGGTGTGTGGGTGTTTAATAATGGATGATTGTGTTAATCAAGCTGTTGTTGTTAAAGGACTTTAAGATAACTGTTAATTCCACTGGGCCTGTATTGATTAGCTGTGGTGGGGATTGGTTTATAGCCCAGGCGAAACATACTCACCCATCCTCATCTTATCTCCAACTCCCCTCCTCACCCGTACTTGCTCTCTCCCATTCTGCCCCTTCCTCCTCCTCATCGCCCCTCCTCGCCTCCTCCTCCTCGTCTCCCCCCAGTACACACACACACACACACACACACCTTGCTGGGATCCCTATAACCCTAATGAGTGGTGTGTCTGTCTCTCTCCTTCCTCTCTCTTCCTCTTTCCCCTCTTTTGGCAGTTGGTGTTGGAGATAGGCCTATTGGTTATCTAGGTACACTGATAATGTTGTCGGTGATCTTGGTAAACTGCTAGGATTGTCGGTGATCTTGGTACTAGAGGTCGACCGAATATGATTTTTCAACGCCAATACCGATTATTGGAGGACCCAAAAAAAGCCGATACATATTAATCGGCCGTTTAAAATAAAATAAATTTTTTTAAAGTATTTGTAATAATGACAATTACAACAATTTGAATGAACACTTATTTGAACTTAATATAGTACATCAATAAAAATCCATTTAGCCTCAAATAAATAATGAAACATGTTCAATTTGGTTTAAATAATGCAAAAACAAAGTGTTGGAGAAGTAGAAGTGCAATATGTGCCATGTAAAAAAGCTAGCGTTTGAGTTCCTTGCTCAGAACATGAGAATATATGAAAGCTGGTGGTTCCTTTTAACATGAGACTTCAATATTCCAAGTTAAGAGGTTTTAGGTTGTAGTTAATATAGTATTTATAGGACTATTTCTCTCTATACCATTTGTATTTCATATACCTTTGACTATTGGATGTTCTTATAGGCACTATAGTATTGCCAGTGTAACAGTATAGCTTCCGTTCCTCTCCTCGCCCCTACCTGGGCTCGAACCAGGAACACATTGACAACAGCAACACTCGAAGCAGAGTTACCCATTGCTCCACAAAAGCCGCGGCCCTTGCAGAGCAAGAGGAATAACTACTCCAAGTCAGCACCCCGCTAACTAGCTAGCCATTTCACATTGGTTACACCAGCCATTAGGCTGATAGTCTTGAAGTCATAAACAGCGCTGTGCTTGCGAAGAGCTGCTGGCAAAACGCACAAAAGTAAGCATTCATTCAAACAGCACGAGCCTGCTGCTGCCTACCACTGCTCAGTCAGACTGCTCTATCAAATATCAAATCATAGACTTAATTATAACATAATAACACACAGAAATACGAGCCCTTGGTCATTAATATGGTCAAATCCGGAAACTATCATATCAAAAAACGAAACGTTTATTTCAGTGAAATATGGAACCATTCGGTATTTTATCTAACGGGTGGCATCTCTAACTCTAAATATTCTTGTTACATTGCACAACCTTCAATGTATGTCATAATTACGTCAAATTCTGGCAAATTAGTTCGCAATGAGCCAGGCGACCCAAACTGTTGCATATACCCTGACTCTGCGTGCAATGAACGCATGAGAAGTGACACAATTTCACCTGGTTAATATTGCCTGCTAACCTGGATTTCTTTTAGCTAAATATGCAGGTTATAAAATATCTACTTCTGTGTATTGATCTTAAGAAAGGCGTCAGTGTTTATGGTTGGGGACAGTCGTCCAACGATTGTGCTTTTTTCACATGCCCTTTTGTTATCATCCCCCAGCGTTGCATCCATAATATGCAACACAGGACACGCTAGATAAACTAGTAATATCAACCATGTGTAGATAACTAGTGATTATGATTGATTGATTTTTATAAGAAGTTTAATGCTAGCTAGAAACTTACCTTGGCTTACTGCATTTGCGTAACAGGCAGGCTCCTCATGGAGTGCAATGAGAGGCAGGTGGTTAGAGCGTTGGACTAGTTAACTGTAAGGTTGCAAGATTGGATCCCCAGAGCTGACAAGTTGAAAATCTGTCATTCTGCCCCTGAACAAGGCAGTTAACCCACTGTTCCTAGGCTGTCATTGAAAATAAGAATGTGTTCTTAAATTACTTGCCTAGTTAAATGAAGGTGTATGTATGTTGTGTGTGTGTGTGTGTGTATATATATATATATACACACATACACATACATACAATATATGCAAAGGGGGGGCAAATCCATGTTTAATGCCCATGATTTTGGAATGAGATGTTTGACAAGCAGGTGTCCACATACTTTTGGTCACGTTGAAAAGATAATGGTTCTATATATTTAAAAAATATATATCATATTTGAGAACTAACAATCACACACAGAGAGAGAGGTGTGTGTGTGAGAGAGAGGTGTGTGAGAGAGAGGTGTGTGAGAGAGAGGTGTGTGAGAGAGAGGTGTGTGAGAGAGAGGTGTGTGAGAGAGAGGTGTGTGTGTGTGTGAGAGAGAGAGAGAGAGAGAGAGGATGTGGGGAGAGCTGTGTGTGAGAGAGCGAGGGTGTGGGGAGAGCTGTGTGTGTGAGAGAGAGAGGGTGTGGGGAGAGCTGTGTGTGTGAGAGAGAGAGGGTGTGGGGAGAGCTGTGTGTGAGAGAGAGAGAGGGTGTGGAGAGAGAGCTGTGTGTGAGAGAGAGGGTGTGTGTGTGTGTGTGAGAGAGAGGGTGTGTGTGTGAGAGAGAGGGTGTGTGTGTGAGAGGTGTGTGTGTGTGTGTGTGTGTGTGTGTGTGTGTGTGTGTGTGTGTGAGAGAGAGAGGGGGTGTGGGGAGAGAGAAAGTGTACAACGTAGAACACCAAATAATGCATGCAGAGCAGAATTAGGCTGATACCCACTAATTATCAAAATCCAGAAAAGAGAAATTCTACAACCACCTAAAAGGAAGCGATTCCCGTATCTTCCATAACAAAGCCATCACCTACAGAGAGATGAACCTGGAGAAGAGTCCCCTAAGCAAGCTGGTCCTGGGGCTCTGTTCACAAACACACCCCACAGAGCCCCAGGACAGCAGCACAATTAGACCCAACCAAATCATGAGAAAAAAAAAAGATAATTACTTGACACATTGGAAAGAATTAACAAAAAAACAGAGCAAACTAGAATGCTATTTGGCCCTAAACAGAGAGTACACAGTGGCAGAATACCTGACCACGGTGACTGACCCAAACTTAAGGAAAGCTTTGACTATGTACAGACTTAGTGAGCATAGCCTTGCTATTGAGAGGCTGCCGTAGACAGACCTGGCTCTCAAGAGAAGACAGGCTATGTGCACACTGCCCACAAAAGGAGGTGGAATCTGAGCTGCACTTCCTAACCTCCTGCCCAATGTATGACCATATTAGAGATACATATTTCCCTCAGATTACACAGATCCACAAAGAATTCGAAAAAAATAATCACATTTTGATAAACTCCCATATCTACTGGGTGAAATTCCACAGTGTGCCACCATAGCAGCAAGATTTGTGACCCGTTGCCACAAGAAAAGGGCAACCAGTGAAGAACAAACACCATTGTAAATACAACCCATATTTATGCTTATTTATTTTCCCTTGTGTACTTTAACTATTTGTACATTGTTACAACACTGTATGTATGTATGTATGTATGTGTGTGTGTGTATATATATATATATATATATGACATTTGTAATGTCTTTATTGTTTTGAAACTTCTGTATGTGTAATTGTTTTTGTTTATTTTGTTTATTTCACTTTTGTATATTATCTACCTCACTTGCTTTGGCAATGTTAACACATGTTTCCCATGCCAATAAAGCCCCTTGAATTGAATTGAGAGAGAGAGAGGGTGTGGGGAGAGGTGTGTGTGTGTGTGTGTGTGTGAGAGAGAGTGAGTGGGGAGAGGTGTGAGAGAGAGCGAGTGGAGAGAACACCTAAGACAAATGTCAAATGAAAAACATATAAGCAGCAAAACAACCCAGAGCTACGATATGAATACTTTGAAACTCTGAAACAGTATAAACAAACACTGAAACACAAGAATTGAATTATACCAACAAGGCACTTGATGAAATTGAAAACACAATTGACCAAAATAAGTTCTGGGGCATGTGGAACAATTTAGGATGACAAAGCCACAAGAATTAGCCATACAATATGTAGGAATTTGGAAAACTCTTTGATCATCTATACAAAAACATCCCACAAAAAGACTTACAACAGAACCAATTAGAAATTAAATAAAAATTGAACATCAGTCATTAAAAACAACCAAAATCCATTCGCTTACCCAATAACCCAACAAGAACTAAATGAAAAGCTCAAATCTATAAAATCAAAGAAGGCTTGTGGTCTAGATAACAGCAGGAATGAAATGCCGAAAAACAGCACACCTGAGTTGCAAAATGCTGTGCTTAAATTGTTCAACATGATTTTAACTTCTGGCTGCTTCCCTGATGTCTGGAACCAGGGGCTCATCTCCCCTATCCACAAAAGTGAAGACAAATCAGAACCCAATAATTACAGGGGAATTTGCGTAAACAGCAACTTGGGAAAGGTTTTCTGTAGCATTTTGAATTCAAGAATTCAAACCTTTCATCAAGAAAAACATGTAATTAGTAAATGTCAAAATGTCTTTCTCCCTAACCACTGCTCTACTGACCATATATACATCTTACACACACTCATTAATAAACACCACCGCACTACTGTCCACCTTAAACACACTCATTAATAAACACCACCGCACCACTGTCCACCTTAAACACACTCATTAATAAACACCACCGCACTACTGTCCACCTTCCACACACTCATTAATAAACACCACCGCACTACTGTCCACCTTACACACACTCATTAATAAACACCACCGCACCACTGTCCACCTTACACACACTCATTAATAAACACCACCGCACCACTGTCCACCTTACACACACTCATTAATAAACACCACCGCACTACTGTCCACCTTACACACACTCATTAATAAACACCACCGCACCACTGTCCACCTTACACACACTCGTTAATAAACACCACCGCACCACTGTCCACCTTACACACACTCATTAATAAACACCACCGCACTACTGCCCACCTTACACACACTCATTAATAAACATGTCCACCAAAAAAAGAGGGCAAAATCTTTGCTTGCTTTATTGATTTAAAAAAAACATTTGATTCTATTTGGCACGAAGGGCTATTCTACAAAATTATCCAAAGTGAGCTTGGTGGTAAGGTGTATGACTTAATAAAATGTATGTACACAGAAAACAAGTGTGCAATAAAAATCAAAAACCAAAGAACATAATTATTTTCACGCCGAGGAGTGAGACAAGGCTGCAGTTTGAGTCCAACTCTTTTCAACATTTATATCAATGAATTAGCAGACATGTTGGACCATTCAGCAGCCCCAGGACTCACACTATTTGACACAGAGGTGAAATACCTGCTATATGCTGATGACTTGGTACTTCTAATTTAGGCGGCAGCATAGCCTAGTGGTTAGAGCATTGGACTAGTAAGGTTGCAAGATCGAATCCCTGGGTTGACAAGGTACAAATCTGTCGTTCTGCCCCTGAACAAGGCAGTTAACCCACCGTCATTGAAAATAAGAATTTCTTCTTAACAGACTTGCCTAGTTAAATAAAGGAAAAATAAATAAAAATCACCAACCAAAGGTCTTCAACAGAACATGAATATTCTAGAGCAATATTGCCATAATTGTACCCTGGCAGTAAATTTCCAAGAAACAAAAATCATGATTTTCCCCCCCCAAAAAAAACTGATATCAGAAGCACAAATATAAATTCACCCCGAACAACACCATAATTGAACACACTAAAAATTAAACCTACCGTCTCACCATATCTGCATCGGGAAACTTTAATATGGCAGTGAATGCACTCAAAGAAAAAGCTCGCAATAAAAATGAAATTATTCAAAATCAACATCCCAATTAGAATGTGGACCAACATATTTGACAGTGTAATCCTACCAATAGCTCTTTACGGAAGTGAGGTTTGGGGGCCACTCAATAAACTGGACTTTAAAATGTGCGACAAACATCCAATTGAAGCCCTACATGCGAATTCTGTCTGAAAATTCTACAAGTCCAGAGAAATACCCCAACTAATGCATGTAGGGGAGAACTGGGCCACTTTCCAGTGATAATGAAAATACACAAAATATCATAAATTCAAGTCCAAATTCAAGTCTGCAATTTAAAGCACTTCAAACCAAAGAGCTGAGCCCAGAAACGAGCCCTCTCAGTCAGCTGGTGTTGGACCTCACCAACCAAGCTGACACCAGCACTGCTTCAAAAGAAAGAATTCCAATAAGCAAAATCATGAACCAATCAAAAGACTCATACTTACAACATTGGAAAAACGAAACAAAATCCCAAAGCCGACTAAATTGCTATCTGACCCTAAACAGAGAATATGAATTGGCTGATTATCTCTACTCTGTCAGAGATACGAAGCAGAGACGGATCCTTACCAAGTACAGGCTGAGTGACCACCAATTGGCAATAGAAACCGGCAGACATAAAAAGACATGGCTACCCAAAGAGGAGTATGTGGTCACTGCATGACAGGGGAGGTAGAGACAGAGATGCACTTTCTCCTTTACTGTGATAAATATTCCTAACAAAGAGATTCATTATTCACAGAAATGACTACATTTATTCAAAATTTTAACTTATTAAAACCAGAGGAAAAACTAAGAATACTCATGGGCGAAGGAGCAATGGCTCCTCTTGTAGCCAAATATGTATTTGCCTGCCATAGTCTGAGGGACACTGAATAATAACATCTGCATAGTAAACAGTAACTTACTTATTATTACTATTATTGTTATTACTATTATTATTGTTGTTTATCATTCCAAATAGTAGTGGTATGGGTGGTAATGGTAATGATAGCAGTTTAATGATGATAGTAGTTGTATGGGTGGTATTGGGAATGATAGCAGTTTAATGATGATGATAGCAGTTGTAGTGGCATGGGTGGTAATGATAATGATAGCAGTTTAATGATGATGATAGTAGTGGTATGGGTGGTAATGGGAATGATAGCAGTTTGGTGATGATGATAGTAATTGTAGTGGTATGGGTGGTAATGGGAATGATAGCAGTTTAATGATGATGATAGCAGTTGTAGTGGTATGGGTGGTACTAGGAATGATAGCAGTTTAATGATGATGATAGTAGTTGTGGTATGGGTGGTAATGGTAATGATAGCAGTTGTAGTGGTATGGGTGGTAATGGTAAGGATAGCAGTTTAATGATGATTGTAGTGGTAATGGTAATGATAGCAGTTTAATGATGATGATAGTAGTTGTAGTGGTGTGGGTGGTAATGGGAATGATAGCAGTTTAATGATGATGACAGTAGATGTAGTGGTACGGCTGGTAATGGTAATGATAGCAGTTTAATGATGATGATAGCAGTTGTAGTGGTATGGGTGGTAATGGGAATGATAGCAGTTTAATGATGATGAGTGTGAGATGTGTGAGCGAGAGTGGGGAGTTGTGTGAGAGAGAGTGGGGAGGTGTGTGTGAGAGAGAGTGGGGAGGTGTGTGTGAGAGAGAGTGGGGAGGTGTGTGTGAGAGAGAGTGGGGAGGTGTGTGTGAGAGAGAGCGGGGAGGTGTGTGTGAGAGAGTGGGGAGGTGTGTGAGAGAGAGTGGGGAGGTGTGTGAGAGAGAGTGGGGAGGTGTGTGAGAGAGAGTGGGGAGGTGTGTGAGAGAGAGTGGGGAGGTGTGTGAGAGAGAGTGGGGAGGTGTGTGAGAGAGAGTGGGGAGGTGTGTGAGAGAGAGTGGGGAGGTGTGTGAGAGAGAGTGGGGAGGTGTGTGAGAGAGTGGGGAGGTGTGTGAGAGAGATGAGAGGTGTGTGTGAGAGAGATGAGAGGTGTGTGTGAGAGAGAGATGAGAGTGGGGAGAGCGAGGAGAGGGTGGGGAGGTGAGAGAGAGTGGGGAGGAGAGAGTGGAGAGAGGGAAGAGGAGGGAGTGGAGAGGAGAGAGGGAGTGGAGAGGTTAGCAGTTTAATGATGATGATGATAATACTGGTATGGGTGGTAATGGGAATGATAGCAGTTTAATGATGACGGTAGTAGTGGTATGGGTGGTATTGGGAATGATAGCAGTTTAATGATGATGATAGTAGTGGTATGGTTGGCAATGGGAATGATAGCAGTTTAATGATGATGATAGTAGTGGTATGGTTGGCAATGGGAATGATAGCAGTTTAATGATGATAGTAGTGGTATTGGTGGTATTGGGAATGATAGCAGTTTAATGATGATGATAGTAGTTGTAGTGGTATGGATGGTAATGGGAATGATAGCAGTTTAATGATGAGGTGTGAGAGAGAGTGGGGAGGTGTGTGAGAGAGTGGGGAGGTGTGTGAGAGAGTGGGGAGGTGTGTGAGAGAGTGTGGAGGTGTGAGAGAGAGTGTGGAGGTGTGAGAGAGAGTGGGGAGGTGTGAGAGAGAGTGGGGAGGTGTGAGAGAGAGTGGGGAGGTGTGAGAGAGAGTGGGGAGGTTTGTGAGAGAGTGGGGAGGTGAGAGGGAGAGACTGTGGTGAGGGGGAGAAGTGAGGGAGAGAGAGACTGGGGAGAGGTGTGAGGGAGAGTGGGGGGGGGGGTGTGAGAGAGAGTGGGGAGGTGAGAGGGAGAGACTGTGGTGAGGGGGAGAAGTGAGGGAGAGAGAGACTGGGGAGAGGTGTGAGGGAGAGTGGGGGGGGGGTGTGTGAGAGAGTGGGGAGGTGTGTGAGAGAGTGGGGAGCTGTGAGAGAGAGTGGGGAGGTGTGAGAGAGAGTGGGGAGGTGTGAGAGAGAGTGGGGAGGTGTGAGAGAGAGTGGGGAGGTGTGAGAGAGAGTGGGGAGGTGTGAGAGAGAGTGGGGAGGTGTGAGAGAGAGTGGGGAGGTGTGAGAGAGAGTGGGGAGGTGTGAGAGCGAGTGGGGAGGTGTGAGAGAGAGAGTGTGGGGAGAGCAGAGAGAGAGTGGGTAGAGCAGAGAGAGGGTGTGGGGAGAGCAGAGAGAGAGTGTGGGGAGAGCATAGAGAGAGTGTGGGGAGAGCATAGAGAGAGTGTGGGGAGAGCAGAGAGAGAGTGTGGGGAGAGCAGAGAGAGAGTGTGGGGAGAGCAGAGAGAGAGTGTGGGGAGAGCAGAGAGAGAGTGTGGGGAGAGCAGAGAGAGAGTGTGGGGAGAGCAGAGAGAGAGTGTGGGGAGAGCAGAGAGAGAGTGTGGGGAGAGCAGAGAGAGAGATTTGGGAGAGAGAGAGTGGGGAGAGAAGAGAGAGAGAGTGTGTGGGGAGAGGAGAGATTGGGGAGAGGAGAGATTGGGGAGAGTGAGAGAGAGGTGAGAAGTGTGAGAGAGGGAGTGGTGAATGTGAGCGCTCCTTCGTTGCCCGGGCGGTGTGTTTGGGATCATTGTCATGCTGAAAGACCCAGCCACGTTTCATCTTCAATGCCCTTGCTGATGGAAGGAGGTTTTCACTCAAAATCTCACGATACATGGCCCCATTCATTCTTTCCTTTACACGGATCAGTCGTCCTGGTCCCTTTTTCAGAAAAACAGCCCCAAAGCATGATGTTTCCACCCCCATGCTTCACAGTAGGTATGGTGTTCTTTGGATGCAACTCAGCATTCCTTGTCCTCCAAACACGACGAGTTGAGTTTTTACCAAAAAGTTATATTTTGGTTTCATCTGACCATATGACATTCTCCCAATCTTCTTCTGGATCATCCAAATGCTCTCTATCAAACTTCAGACGGGCCTGGACATGTAGTGGCTTAAGCAGGGAGACACGTCTGGCACTGCAGGATTTGAGTCCCTGGCGGCGTAGTGTGTTACTGATGGTAGGCTTTGTTACTTTGGTCCCAGCTCTCTACAGGTCATTCACTAGGTCCCCCCGTGTGGTTCTGGGATTTTTGCTCACCGTTCTTGTGATCATTTTGACCCCACGGGGTGAGATCTTGCGTGGAGCCCCAGATCGAGGGAGATTATCAGTGGTCTTGTATGTCTTCCATTTCCTAATAATTGTTCCCACAGTTGATTTCTTCAAACCAAGCTGCTTACCTATTGCAGATTCAGTCTTCCCAGTCTGGTGCAGGTCTACAATTTTGTTTCTGGTGTCCTTTGACAGCTCTTTGGTCTTGGCAATAGTGGAGTTTGGAGTGTGACTGTTTGAGGTTGTGGACAGGTGTCTTGAATACTGATAACAATTTCAAACAGGAATGGAGGACAGAGGAGCCTCTTAAAGAAGAAGTTACAGGTCTGTGAGAGCCAGAAATCTTGCTTGTTTGTAGGTGACCAAATACTTATTTTCCACCATAATTTACAAATAAATTCATTAAAAATCCTACAATGTGATTTTCTGGATTTTTTTTTCTCATTTTGTCTGTCATAGTTGAAGTGTACCTATGATGAAAATTACTCTTGTCTTTTTAAGTGGGAGAACTTGCACAATTGGTGGCTGACTAAATACTTTTTTGCCCCACTGTATGTGAGAGAGAGTGGGGAAAGATGAGAGAGGTGTGTGAGAGAGAGTGGAGATAGATGTGGGGGTGAGAAGAAGCAACCAGGTGGGGGTGAGGAGAGCGACAGAGTACAGTATTGATTTGGGGCAGTTCATTCTGTGCTGTCTCTGGTGAGTTGCTCTGAGGGAAATAGCTAGTTTGTCTCCTGTCACTGTGGCTTCACACTTAAAGAGAAACAAAGGGAGGTGTGACAAAGCCACTTGTCTCCATAGACGAGAGCATCAACATCACAGGGACCTGGGAAGTCACTGGGGAGATAGATGGAGAGGAGTGGCTGTGTAGTTGTGGAGAAGCTTGTATTGATCATTGGTCGTTTACTGTCCCTCGTTCCCTGGTGAATTGCACTGTGGGAAGTGGTTCATTTGTCTCCTGTCCAGGGGGCTTAGACACAGTGTGTGTGTGTTTAGGTACACGTTTATGTGCGTATGTGTGTGTGTGGTCATTTGTCTCCTGTCCTGGGTCAGCCTCGGCTGTTAAATGCCTCGCTCTATCTCTGTGGTGACACTGATGTCATTGATCCCTCTGTCCAATGACAGTAATGCTGAACTGATTGGACTGTAGGCCTCATTGACATGATATATAGATTCTTTACTAAAGAAATTGTATAGAAAGAACAGAGCAGCTATGAAAGAATGATGAAGCACTGTACTGTTTGATCTAGGATGCCAACCTGAACAAAGGTGTTATGGCTGGAGGACAGGCGTGGGTAGGGTGTGAATCCATGACGCCTATTATGGAGGAGCTTTGGATTTGACGTTACTATGCTATTTATTGGAGCCAAAGGCTTAAGTCAAGTCCAGTTTAGATTTGATAGGTGTGTTATGTTCACAGTACCCTGTAGACCAGTCCTGTGAATGTTCACAGTACCCCGTAAACCAGTCCTGGGAATGTTCACAGTACCCCGTAGACCAGTCCTGGGAATGTTCACAGTACCCCGTAGACCAGTCCTGGGAATGTTCACAGTATCCCGTAGACCAGTCCTGAGAATGTTCACAGTACCCCGTAGACCAGTCCTGGGAATGTTCACAGTACCCCGTAAACCAGTCCTGGGAATGTTCACAGTACCCCGTAGACCAGTCCTGGGAATGTTCACAGTACCCCATAGACCGGTAGACCAGTCCTGGGAATGTTCACAGTACCCCATAGACCAGTCCTGGGAATGTTCACAGTACCCCGTAGACCAGTCCTGGGAATGTTCACAGTACCCCGTAGACCAGTCCTGGGAATGTTCACAGTACCCCGTAGACCAGTCCTGCGAATGTTCACAGTACCCCGTAGACCAGTAGACCAGTGCTGTGAATGTTCACAGTACCCCGTAGACCAGTAGACCAGTCCTGGGAATGTTCACAGTAGACCAGTCCTGGGAATGTTTAGTTTAGTTTTAGTTAACATGACTGCAAATTCTAGGTGACGCTTATGCACGAAACCGATATGGAGACTAGACACTATACTAGCATGTAAAAGGGTGACATATACACACACACACACTGTGAGGGCAGGCCAGTGTGTGTGTCAGTAGTGTTATCCAAGCTGTGGAAGTAGCTAGGGGCCTCTGGGAGCTGTATTACATGGCCAGTTTGGCCCCTGACTGACTAGCTGTTTACAAGACAACCTCAGCCTCCTACTGAGAAACACCTGTTTGTGAATTTGACAGTCACAAGACTGGGACTTCAAATAGGCCTATGGAATGTCAAGGGAACTGTAGCCTGTTCAGATGGGTTAAATGGAAAACGAAATCTGGACACTGACTGTAGGTCTATAACCTCTCACATAGCCTTACTATTAACTCCTGCAGAATTAAACATTTCTTCCAGTGAAATTATACAGCAAATGTAGGCAATTTATTCAATGGAGAAATATGATTTATTTCTTTCATCATCTTGAGAGAATGTGAATGTGCAGTTAGATACCGTCTGTAGAGGTGCTATCTTTATCAGCATCATAAAAGCTGATAGTATTTCAACCACATAAAATATGCATCCAAGACTAACTGAAATCTTATCATAAACATGTTGGGTTGTTTTCACAGCTTTCTATTTCCTTAGAACCAGTCAAACTGATGTCATTTGGACATTTTGCACAGGAAATGTTACCCGTTTGGACACTCATCAGGGGCCACTAAGATGCTTCTGGATGCTAGTTTGTGTATTTGATATTGGCCCAGCTGCATGGATATGTGGGAGTCTCAAATTGAATTTTGTACAAATTAAATTTGTGTCCATGCATGTGTGTGATTGTGTGTTTGCATAATTTGTGCTTGTGTGTTTGTCTCTAGATCAAAGGCCATCTTAATGTACTCTTTTCTCTCCTGCCTCAAAAAGAAGTTCTTGTGACTGGTCTATTTTAGAGATGGTTGCACCCCTCTACGATCCTCACCCTCCCTCCTCCGGCTAGACTTTCAGGACATTCTTGGCTTAACGAGTTTGTACATATTAATGACCAACTTGCAGTGCTGCCTCTCCGGTTACCATAACGACAGGGGCCCTCTGCCCAGTTCTCACACACACACTCATATATTCTCTCTCTCTCTCCACCCCTTACTCTCTCTCTCTCTACCCCCTTCTCTCTCTCTCTCTACCCCCTTCTCTCTCTCTCTCTACCCCCTTCTCTCTCTCTCTCTACCCCCTTCTCTCTCTCTCTCTACCCCCTTCTCTCTCTCTCTCTCTCTACCCCCTTCTCTCTCTCTCTCTACCCCCTTCTCTCTCTCTCTCTACCCCTTTCTCTCTCTCTCTCTACCCCCTTCTCTCTCTCTCTCTCTACCCCCCTCTCTCTCTCTCTCTCTCTCTCTCTCTCTCTCTCTCTACCCCCTTCTCTCCTCTCTCTCTCTACCCCCTTCTCCTCTCTCTCTCTACCCCCTTCTCATCTCTCTCTCTCTCTCGTATATCCTCTCTCTCTCTACCCCCTTCTCTCTCTCTCTCTCTCTCTCTCTCTCTCTACCCCTCTCTCTCTCTACCCTCTCTCTCTCTACCCCCTTCTCTCCTCTCTCTCGTATATCCTCTCTCTCTACCCCCTCTCTCTCTCTCTCTCTCTCTCTCTCTCTCTCTCTCTCTCTCTCTCTACCCCCTTCTCTCCTCTCTCTCTCTCTCTCTGCCCCCTTCTCTCCTCTCTCTCTCTCTCGTATATCCTCTCTCTCTCTCTCTACTCGTCATTCTGACATTCTACTCTGTCCATTGGTGAGGTTGATTATAGTTGAACAGTTATAAACCTGTCAGTCATTTTTCAGAAGTAGGCTGGTCTTACCTGAACTGTACCATTGCAGGACATGTACACATGTTACTAGACTTAGGTATACCAGAAGTCCTTACAAGAATAGTAAACCAACTCAAATTCAGAGAAGTGAGGACATTTTGACAGTCCTCACTTGTAAAAAGGCTATTTTAGGGTTATGGTTAGTGGTTAGGAAAAATAGGATTTTGAATGGGAATAAATTCTTGGTCCCCAAAAAGCCCCTACAAGTATAGTAAGACATAGATGTGTGTGTGTGGCCTCACCCTATAGCTCTGAATTGACTGAGCTTATCTTGGTGTACAGTATTTTATCGTTGTACAGTCATTTCTGTGACTTTGGTAGACCTTTTCCATCATGTTTGTATGTGCACCCGTGTGCCAGCGGTTGAGCAGTGGTGCCCGTGCGACCAGAGCAGATGCCCGCTCCTTCCAGGGCTGCTCAGATTAGAAGGTCTGGTGCCAGTCCAGCCCTGCCCAGAGGGACCAATTAGAACACAGCAGCTGCATACACACACACTGCCGGGGAGAGAAGGCAGAGAGGAAAGGAAGGGGGAGAGAGAGGGAAGAGGAGGGATAGAAGGTTAGAGACTAACTTGGAGAAAGGGGAGATAGAAATGTAGTGTTAGAAGGAGAAGAAGGGGGCGGGTTGATGGGATGATGGAGGGAGTGAAGAAATAGATGAATGAATAGAGAGCTGGAGATGACTGACTGAAAGAGAAAAAGGTGCAAAGTGTGTGGAGAGAGAGGGAGGGAGAGAAGGGGGGATGAGTGTTAATTTGGAGGCTTGCGTCTTTGGAGCACCTGCTGGACTTCAAAAGGGCTGGGAAGGAGAGAGTGGCAGCCCCCTCTCCCCTCTGCCCTCACCAAATTAGCACCCTGATTGACTGGGCTAGAGAGGCCTCCTATCCCCTTCCTAAACTCCCTGACCATGCACCCCTGACCTCTGCAAATGTAGCCCACTCTGTGTAGCTTTGGTCCGTACTGCTACTACATTAACCTTTAGGCTAACCGCTAAAGTGAATGGTCAGGCAGTAGTTCATTAGCCTACAGACATCTGGGCATCTGTCGGAAAGTCAGATGTTTTATTTAGTCATGTGCACAGGGTCCCAGATGTAGTTGCACAGTGAAATCCTTAAGCTCTGAGCTCCAACAGTGCAGGTGTGAAAAACAATACAAAAAATATATATATATATACATGGTCACAGCTAGGGTCACGACCAGCGCCGGGAGTTATTCTCCTGGAGCAAAATGTTACACTATATAAACAAAAGTATGTTGACACCCCTTCAAATTAGTGGAATCGACTATTTCAGCCACACCCGTTGCTGACAGGTGTATAAAATCGAGCACACAGCCATGCAATCTCCATAGACAAACATTGGCAGTAGGATTGCCTTACTGAAGAGCTCAGTGACTTTCAACGTGGCACCGTCATAGGATGCCACCTTGACAAAAAGTCAGTGGAAACGTCTTGGAGCAACAACGGCTCAGCCGCGAAGTGGTAGACCACACAAGCACACAGAACGGGACCGCCGAGTGCTGAAGCGCGTAAAAATCATCTGTCCTCGGTTGCAACACTCACTACAGATTTCCAAACTGCCTCTGGACGCAACGTCAGCACAATAACTGTTCGTTGGGAGCTTCATGAAATGGGTTTCTATGGCCGAGCAGCCACACACAAGCCTAAGATCACCATGTGCAATGCCAAGCGTCGGTTGGAGTGGTGTAAAGCTCGCCGCTGGGTTTGGTGGATGCCAGGAGAATGCTACCTGCCCCAGTTCATAGTACCAACTGTAAAGTTTGGTTATGAAGAAATAATGGTCTGGGGCTGTTTTTCTTAGTTCGGTCTAGGCCCCTTAGTTCCAGTTAAGGGAAGTCTTAATGCTACAGCATACAATGACATTCATGACAATGACATTCATGACAATGACATTCATGACAAGGATATTCATGACAATGCCCCCGTGCACAACACGTGGTCCATACAGAAATGGTTTGTCGGGATCGGTGCGCAAGAAATTGACTACTGGCCTGTTCAGACCCCTGTCCCCAACCCCATCAAACACCTTTGGGATGAATTGGAACGCTGACTGCGAGCCAGGCCTAATAGCCCAACATCAGTGCTGACCTCACTAATGCTCTTGTGGCTGAATGGAGCAAGTTCCTGCAACAATGTTCCAACATCTAGTGTGTAAATCTTTTCCTGGAAGAAAGGAGGCTGTTATAGCAGCAAAGGGGGGACCAACTCCATATTAATGCCTGTGATTTTGGAATGACATGTTCGAAGAGCAGGTGTCCATACACTTTTGGTTATGTGGTGTTTATCAGACAACAGTTTGTGAGAGGTGCTGAGGGTTTTGTACATAACTCAAATCAAATCAAATTTTATTTGTCACATACACATGGTTAGCAGATGTTAATGTGAGTGTAGCGAAATGCTTGTGCTTCTAGTTCCGACAATGCAGTAATAACCAACGAGTAATCTAACTAACATTTCCAAAACTACTACCTTATACACACAAGTGTAAAGGGATAAAGAATATGTACATAAAGATGCAGTAGATGCAGTAGATGGTATCGAGTGCAGTATATACGTAGACATATGAGATGAATAATGTAGGGTATGTAAACATTATATTAAGTAGCATTGTTTAAAGTGGCTAGTGATATATTTTACATCAATTCCCATTATTAAAGTGGCTGGAGTTGAGTCAGTGTGTTGGCAGCAGCCACTCAATGTTAGTGGTGGCTGTTTAACAGTCTGATGGCCTTGAGATAGAAGCTGTTTTTCAGTCTCTCGGTCCCAGCTTTGATGCACCTGTACTGACCTCGCCTTCTGGATGATGGCGGAGTGAACAGGCAGTGGCTCGGTGGTTGTTGTCCTTGATGATCTTTATGGCCTTCCTGTGACATCGGGTGGTGTAGGTGTCCTGGAGGGCAGGTAGTTTGCCCCCGGTGATGCGTTGTGTGGACCTCACTACCCTCTGGAGAGCCTTACGGTTGTGGGCGGAGCAGTTGCCGTACCAGGCAGTGATACAGCCCGACAGAATGCTCTCGATTGTGCATCTGTAGAAGTTTGTGAGTGCTTTTGGTGACAAGCCGGATTTCTTCAGCCTCCTGAGGTGCTGTGTGTGTGGGTGGACCAATTCAGTTTGTCTGTGATGTGTACGCCGAGGAACTTAAAACTTACTACCCTCTCCACTGCTGTTCCATCGATGTGGATAGGGGGTGTTCCCTCTGCTGTTTCCTGAAGTCCACAATCATCTCCTTAGTTTTGTTGACGTTGAGTGTGAGGTTATTTTCCTGACACCACACTCCGAGGGCCCTCACCTCCTCCCTGTAGGCCGTCTCGTCGTTGTTGGTAATCAAGCCTACCACTGTTGTGTCGTCCGCAAACTTGATGATTGCGTTGGAGGAGTGCGTGGCCACGCAGTCGTGGGTGAACAGGGAGTACAGGAGAGGGCTCAGAACGCACCCTTGTGGGGCCCCAGTGTTGAGGATCAGCGGGGTGGAGATGTTGTTACCTACCCTCACCACCTGGGGGCGGCCCGTCAGGAAGTCCAGTACCCAGTTGCACAGGGTTGACGAGTTTGGAGGGTACTATGGTGTTAAATGCTGAGCTGTAGTCGATGAACAGCATTCTTACATAGGTATTCCTCTTGTCCAGATGGGTTAGGGCAGTGTGCAGTGTGGTTGAGATTGCATCGTCTTGTCTTCTACTCCTTTGTGAGCCCTTGTCTTCTACTCCTTCGTGAGCACTTGTCTTCTACTCCTTCGTGAGCCCTTGTCTTCTACTCCTTCGTGAGCCCTTGTCTTCTACTCCTTCGTGAGCCCTTGTCTTCTACTCCTTCGTGAGCACTTGTCTTCTACTCCTTCGTGAGCCCTTGTCTTCTACTCCTTCGTGAGCCCTTGTCTTCTACTCCTTTATGAGCCCTTGTCTTCTACTCCTTCATGATCCCTTGTCTTCTTCTCCTTCGTGAGCACTTGTCTTCTTCTCCTTCATGAGCCCTTGTCTGATAAGGTGATGGGAAAGAACCAGTCTCATTTCACCTATGACTGACCTTGTTTTGACAGCATGGGGCTGTATTATAGACCGATCCTACTAAGAGAACACAAACACACACACACACACACATACTCACACACACATACACACAAACCTCAACTACCAGGTATCAAACTCAAGCTAACTTGAAGGGGGGTAAAGTGTTACCCAAACCCTCTTGGGGGGAGAGTGTCAGTTTGGCAGTGGAAGAATTCCCACTCCATGGGTCAGGGTTTAGGAGTCGAGGGTGTGAGTTACAGATGATGGCTTCACCGCGATGACTGACAACCCCCCCCCCCCCCCCCCCCAACCTCTCACCAGGGTCTCCCTATCATGAACTCCTCCTTCTTCCCTCTCTCCTTATATCTGTCATCTCTTCTTCTCATACACCCTCTTATGACACTTCATCTAATCTTTCCTCAATATCGCTTTTATTGTGAGCTTCAACTTGAACTGAATGTAACACGTAATACTGTAGCATGTCCAAACAGGAAGCACTGTGGACCAGCAACTCTGTCCATCGTCACTTCTGAATCGCACAGTCTCTCAATGTTTTTCTCTTGAGGAACGTATTCAAGGTCACACACACACACACACACACACACCATCTAACCCCTGACAGCAGGTCTGGGGTGAGAGGCTGTGTCTCTTTCCTGTAGCATGTGTCCACTGCACCTGTCAATCTACACAGAGGGCAGAGTTCACTTTTCTCCTTCTCTTCTCTCTCTCTGTCTTTATTTTCCTCTCCTTGTCTTTGTCCCCTCATTCTCACTCCTGCTCTCTCTCCCACCACCCTTCTCTTTCTGGTTCCCTCTTTAACCTGAGACTTGTACACACTCACACGTACTCTCCCTGAAACACACACATTTAAGCATACACTAATATGTCAATAGAGTATCTGTGAAAATACGGCCTCAAGTCATATGCAGACACCACTACCCTCTCTCTCATACACAGACATGGGCACACAGACATGGGCACACAGACATGGGCACACAGACATGCCAGTTAGTGCATGGAACAGGGTGGGGCAGTGGAGTACTACTAATATAGGAGAGATCTGCTCTTACTTACTTTACATATGTATCTATAAGTAAAGGGAGTGCCTGCCTGAGCTTAGCATTGGGTGTTTAAGTATAGCCTAGTAACTTGAGCTTCAAAATGGTGGCTAACCACTTGACATTTGGTATGTATTTAAATACGATATCCTCACATAGGCAATTAAAGTGCAGCATTAGCTTAGCATGGGCCATGTTAAGTCAGTCAGATGTTAGCGCTGGGCATGTCTATCAGATTCCCACTGGGAATCAGAGGATGAGCCCCGGGGAATTTGACTGGAGACTGATGGGGTGTGTGTGTGTGTGTGTGGGGGGGGGAATAGAAGCTCCGGTATCAGACTGACTGTCAATAACAAGATTAATGGTCTACCGGGTGGTTCTGGTTGGGGGGAACAGGGAGTGCTGTTAGCTGGAATTAGCCGTCAGGTAAGGAGAAGTGTAGCTTGGCAGACTCAGCCGCTTTAGGAAGGGACTAGATGGGGAGAGGTGGGGGGTCACAGCACAGGCAGGGGGAGCGGAGGGATGGATAGCAGCCTGACTAGACTCCACTCCACACCGTGTGGTGCAGTGCCATGATGACATGATTTGATAATCCCTAAGAGGGTGGAGTGGTGCTGTGTGATCCAGCGTCATGCCACTCTGAGGAAGACTGGATGAAGAGAGAGCAGGAGGTGGAGGTCTGGAGTGGCAGGCAGTGGTAGATCTACTCTACTTTCAGCCCCTGTCCCATCATAGAAGACTTATTAACAGTCTTGTCGTCTTCACTTGCCAGTTGCAGTCAATCAGATGTTGTATGTTATAGGAGTTGATCTGTTTCAGGGGCTGTTACTACATGATAGGAAAGCATTGAAATCATTCATTCATGCCTGCTGCTAAATCACAGCCGAAGAGAGAGTGATCCAAACCATGTAGAACTCTGTAGTTCTGTTTAGAGAGTTTGTAGAAGGTTGAGAGTGTGAGGTAAGTAACAGCAGTCAGGAGTAGAGGGTGTGAGGTGGGCCGGCTGGCTGAGTGCTGTGCAGAGAGAATAGAGTAGATCATCTGTGGTTTCACAGCATAGAGTGGTGTGTCATCTTGGGATGGATGGGTTCGATGTGTGTGTGTGTTGTCAGCGTGGGATAAATGGTGTGCTCTGATTGTAAACCCCAGCAGGTTGTGTTGGTTGAGTGGGCCTGGGAGCAATAGGGTCTCAATCTTATTCTGCTAGACCATCACACACACACACACACACACACACACACACACACACACACACACAACCAGGGGTCTCAATCTTCCTCTAATAGACCTGACAGCGAGGTGGGGGAGTGAGAGCGAGTACTCCCATTCTACCCCACGCACGTGTGTAGCTGTAAACGGGCTGTCATTAAATAACAGCTAAACACATTGTGTGTTTGGGACTAGGTGGGGTGTGTTCGGGCTGTTTGGGGCTAGGTGGGGTGCGTTTGGGACTAGGTGGGGTGCGTTTGGGACTAGGTGGGGTGCGTTTGGGACTAGGTGGGGTGCGTTTGGGACTAGGTGGGGTGCGTTTGGGACTAGGTGGGGTGCGTTTGGGACTAGGTGGGGTGCGTTTAGGCTGTTTGGGACTAGGTGGGGTGCGTTTAGGCTGTTTGGGACTAGGTGGGGTGCGTTTGGGACTAGGTGGGGTGCGTTTGGGACTAGGTGGGGCTGTTTGGGACTAGGTGGGGTGTGTTTGGGACTAGGTGAGGTGTTTTTGGAATAGGAGGGAGGGCTAAATGTACACACACCACACACAGGCGGGGAGTCGGTAAGAGGGATGGGGTGTGAGCCACAGCACGGCAGCAGTCTGTGACAAGCCCTATCTGTCATCTGCCAGGAGGCCCAAATAGCTCTGACTGTAATACAGATGACTGCTGGGAGAAGGAACTACAAGGCCATGCAACTAATCTTGCACAACCAAACCACCTCACACACACGCACAGCCTTACCTCATTCATACATACACAATTGTTTTATTTTGTATTTATTTATTTCACCTTTATTTAACCAGGTAGGCCAGTTGAAAACAAGTTCTCATTTACAATTGCGACCTGGCCAAGATAAAGCAAAGCAGTGCGACAAAAACAACGCAGAGTTATACATAAACAAATGTACAGTCAATAATACAATAGAAAATTAACATTTGTGCGTGGTAGGGCTGACCCCATTTAGTCGACTGGTCGATATGCTGTTGGTCGACCGAGTAGCAAATATAAAAAATGAATGGCACACGAGACACCTCTCTGATTCACACCTGTCTCAGTGGACTAGTCCATTGCAGAGGCCGCGGGGATGGCACACCAGTAGTACATTTACCGTTAATTACCATCATTTCTAATCTACAATGTCTGTTTGGTTATGGTAACTTCTGTTAGTGCATTCAATATTTATTATTATTACAGTCTTACCGTTGTCATTGTCAGAGTGGACATGTTTTTTGCGGTGTGCACAACAAAGGCTACACTTGTGAGAAAAAGTTTTGGTAAGGATGCACACCTGATTACGCATACTGTAGAAGTAGGTCTGGGCTACCTGGCCTGCATGTAAATGTAGGCCTAGAAATGTGCCCATTTGTGGATCTGATAGTGTTTCTGTGTCTTATTAACTCCCCACCACTGTGGAGATTCTCAGTCATTTCTTTTTCTTCACCTCAATCAGCAAGTAAACAAAGTCTGTTTTTACATCCATTGACAATGACAATATTTCCTCAATGTAGTTCTCTCCCTTTCGATAACCACTCGGCATGTAAAAAATAAAATAAAGGTCATACCCTGATCCGGTGTAACCTGATCATGTAGGCCTGATCGTGTAACCTGATCATGTAGGCCTGATCGTGTAGGCCTATTGTAGGAGTTTTTTTTTATTATATAAATTTGCCAATATTTCTAAAAACCTGTTTTTGATTTGTCATTATGGTGTATTGTGTGTAGATTGTTGAGAATTATTTTTTTAAATTCATTTTTAAAATAAGCCTGTAACTTAACAAAACGTGAAAGTCAAGGTGTCTGAATACTTTCTGAATGTACTGTATAGACACACCCTATGTTTGAATATAATCAACTATATTTAGGCTACTTTGTCTGATGCTTTAAGCACTGCAATTAAAAATGAAGACATGCAAATTACTAAAAAGAGGGAGCCAGAGATCAATGTTGCCTAACCAGAAGAAAAACACCTGTTCCCGATCCGACCCTCATACTCGTGCTGCTGCTGGCCTTCACAGATTCTGTGTTTGTGTTCATTTAGCGTGCCAAGTTATGATTATCAGATACACATTTTTGTGGAACAGTTTTTCATTTAATGTATAATAGTCTTTATATCTCAAAATAAATGTCATGGTGTTAATCAAAATTAAATCTAAATCAAAATGATACAAATCTAAAATTAACTTCTATTGCCATTGCCAATATCTAAAAGTATCCTACATAAAGACAATAAATAAAAACATTGCAGCCTGCAGGTAGCAAATATCCTGATTTAAAAAATAAATATCCTATAAATTGCATTGGCGATGCATGGACTGTCTGCAAGGAACTTGAAACATTGTATCAACTATTACCTTGCGCCAGTGAGCTCTGGAAAGACAGACAGCTGTAGGCTATTTGTGCAAGGGATAAGAAGTAATCATGTAGGCCTATTTTAGGAGGTTTACACCAGATCACGGTATGGCATTTATTTATTGTTTTCATGCTGATTGATGGCTGTAATCGCTGCCAAAGGTGCTTCAACATAATAGAGTAAAGGGTCTGAATACTTATGTAAATGTGTTTATATATAGGTATTCAGACCCTTTACTCTACTTTGTAATCGCTGCCAAAGGTGCATCAACAGACTTCACTCTTCTTAGGTATGATGCTACAAGCTTGGCCCACCTGTATTTGGTGAGTTTTGCCCATTCCTCTCTGCAGATCCTCTCAAGCTCTGTTGGGTTGGGTGGGGAGCGTCGCTGCACAGCTATTTTCAGGTCTATCCAGAGATGTTAGATTGTGTTCAAGTCCGGGCTCTGGCTGGGCCACTCAAGGACATTTAGAGACTTGTCCCGAAGCCACTGCTGCGTTGTCTTAGCTGTGTGCTTAGGGTCGTTGTCCTGTTGGAAGGTGAACCATCGTCCCATCTGAGGTCCGCTCTGGAGCAGGTTTCTCTGTACTTTGCTCTTTTCATCTTTGCCGCGATCCTGACGAGTCTCCCAATCCCTGCTGCTGAAAACCTCCCCACAGCATGATGCTGCCACATCATGCTTCACCAAAGGGATGGTGCCAGGTTTCCTCCAGACATGACGCTTGGCATTCAGGACAAACAGCTAATCTTGGTTTCATCAGACCAGAGAATCTTTCTCAAATCAAAATGAAATCAAACTTTATTTGTCATGCGCCGAACACAACAAATGTAGACCTTACCGTGAAATCCTTACTTACAAGCCCTTAACCAACAGTGCAGTTCAAGAAGAGTTAAGAAAATATTTACCAAATAAACTAAAGAAAAATGAATAAAAAGTAACACAATATCATAACAATAATGATGCTATAAACAAGGGATACCGATACCGAGTCAGTGTGGGCGGGGGGCACAGGTTAGAGGTAATTTGTGCATGTAGGTAGGGGTGAAATGGCTATGCATAGATGATAAACAGTGAATAGCAGCAGTATACAAAACAAATGGATGTGTGGGGTCAGTGTAATTGTCCGGTGACCAGTTGATTAATTGTTCAGCAGTCATGGTTTGGGGATAGAAGCTGTTACGGGGCCTTTTGGTCCTAGACTTGCCACTTGCCACTGTAGTCAATGAACAGCATTCTCACATAGGTGTTCCTTTTGTCCAGGTAGGAAAGGGCGGTGTGGAGTGCGATTGCGTCATCTGTTGGGGCGGTATGCAAATTGGAGTGGGTCTAGGGTATCCGGGAGGATGCTGTTGATGCGAGCCATGACTAGCCTTTCAAAGCACTTTATGACTACCTACGCGAGTGCTACAGGGCGGTAATCATTTAGGCAGGTTACCTTCGCTATCTTGGGCACAGGGACTAAAGTGGTCTGTTTGAAACATGTAGGTACTACAGACTCCGTCAGGGAGAGGTTGAAGATGTCAGTGAAGACACTTGCCAGTTGGTCCGCACATGCTTTCAGTGCACGTCCTGGTGCGGATGTTGCCTGTAATCCATGGCTTCTGGTTGGGATATGTACGTGCGGTCACTGTGGGGACAACGTCGTCGATGCACTTATTGATGAAGCCGATGACTGAGGTGGTATACTCCTCAATGCCATTGGATGAATCCCGGAACAGATTCCAGTCTCATGGTCTGAGAGTTCTTTAGGGGCCTTTTGGCAAACTCCAAGTGGGCTGTCATGTGCCTTTTACTGAGGAGTGCCTTTTGTCTGGCCATGAGGCCTGATTGGTGTAGTGCTGCAGGAATGGTTGTCCTTCTGGAAGGTTCTCCCATCTCCACAGAGGAACTCTGGAGCTCTGTCAGAGTGACCATCGGGTTCTTGGTCACCTCCCTGACCCAGGCCCTTCTGCCCCGACTGGGTATTTCTGTTTTATTTGTAATAAAACCTGTTTTTGCTTTGTCATTATGGGGTATTGTGTGTAAATGTTTTTTAATCCATTTTAGAATAAGGCTGTAGCGTAACAATGTGGAAAAAGTCAAGGGGTCTGAATAATATCCGTAAAATGAAAAAATACACATTTGAAAATGAATACTAATTAATTGGTCAAAAGAACAGGCCACTCTCGGTCGACCCAAGATTTTGTTTTGTCGGGAACAGCCCTAGTGTGTGCAGGTCCTGTGCGAGTGTGCGCATACATGTAAGTGTGTGTGTTTGGAGCAGGCCTCAGCATGCTGTGTAGTGATTTGATCATAGGTAATTGTTTGTCTGAGATGAATTCTACAGTTGATCGAGAGCTGTGTGCTGCCTGACAATGACACACCCCCTGTCAACCGGATTGAAGAAGAGAGAGAGAGAGAGGGAGGGTGTAGAAAGATATATTGTTTTGTCATTCCTCCAAGCTGCTGTTTGCTTCTTGGTCATGCTTTGTTATTAAATGCTAATTACCATGACAACAATCAAAGCAATTGGCAATTAAAGACATTTGATACAGATAATTTCAATTTAGTAGAGGAGGCACATTGTTGGGTGTCTCACTGTCGTCCCTCCTTCGCTCTCTCTCGCTCTCTCCTTCTTCAGTCATTAAGAATACACACTATTGTCACTGTCACAGTGAGAGATGTGTGGTAGAGGGGGAGCAGAGAGAGGGGGAGCAGAGAGAGATGTGTGGTAGAGGGGGAGCAGAGAGAGATGTGTGGGAGAGGGGGAGCAGAGAGAGGGGGAGCAGAGAGAGATTTTCTTTCTGTCACCCACACACTCTTTTTCTACTGCTGGTTCTCAGGGTTTGTCTTGAGTGAACAGAAGGTGATTTATGAGAGATTCTGCTGGAAGACTTTTTTTCATCGTGTTTTTTCCTTCAGTTATAGGATACAGTTGTAAAATCATCACATGTGTATTTCAATTCTGAAATTGTCCCAAAGTTCTATTCATTCTTGAATCATCCCAAAGTTATTTTTAAATTAGAATCCACTGTCCCGACATTCTATTTCCGCTGGATTCATCCCAGTCCTCCGATCTTCAGAATCATCCGTCTTATTCATTCTTCCACAGTCATCAGACTCTACCTGAGTCTTCACAGTACACTGCCTGATCCTGAATGCTACATCCTAACTCCTGGCTCTGATAAATCCTCTAGTTTGGTAAATTGGCGTAAAGCAGCAGTTTCAGATCCTCGCAGATGCAAATGCCATCCTTTACCCAGCACAGCATGTCAGCCAAGCTCAACCATCATAAAGCAATATGATGGATACACACCCAAATAAATAAATAACAAACAGTCCTATTCTTTAGTTTTTTTTCTCCTCTCCTATGATGGATCTACAAAATGATATAAGGAATGAAACTTAAAGAGAGGGAGAGGGGGGAGTCATGATTTATTAGGCTCATATATATTCCTCCTTTATTATTCTCTCCCGTCTTTGCATGTGAAGCTCGTTAAAGAGCACACCTGCCTGCTACTGAGTTGCAGGACTTCTAGAAGGAGAGGTGGAGAAAAATCATCTAATCAGAAGTCTCACGGAGACAAAAATGTGTTGGTGTCTCTGTCGGTGCCTGTCATCTATGGATGCTGTTGTATCTGTCAACACTCTAAACACAGGCTTGCCAGTGGTGCATGGGCACGTTGTACCTTTTAAATTAGCGTGTGCATATGCTGTCCTGTAGTGGTTTCTTGATCTGTCAATTCTTCTTTCCTCCCCAGGTCCCGCCTCCCCGACCCTGCGTAGCCAGGCGATTCAGAGGGTGTTCAGGACCCGCTATAAGATAGAGACATGCCTGGGCGGAGACGAAGCACACACAGCCAACTATAGCCACACCCTCTCTTGGAGAGCAAAGAGGATCCAGGCGGCCAGGTAACACACACACTCATTCGCAGATACATAAACAGTGAACCACATGATACACTATATGCAAATGTATGTGGACATCCCTTCAAATGAATGGATTTGGCTATTTAGCCATACCTGTTGCTGACATGTGTATAAAATTGGGCACACAGCCATGCAATCTCCATAGACAAACATTAGCAGTAGAATGGCCTGTACTGAAGAGCTCAGTGACTTTTAACGTGGCACCGTCATAGGATGCCACCTTTCCAACAAGTCAGTTTGTTCAATTTCCTCCCTGCTTGATCTGCACCAGTCAACTGTAAGTGCTGTTATTGTGATGTGGAAACGTCTATGAGCAACAACGGCTCAGCCACGAAGTGGTAGGCCACACAAGTTCACAGAACGGGACCTCAGTGTATGAAAGCGCGTCCCGTGTAAAAATCATCTGTCCTCAGTTCCAACACTCAATACCGAGTTCCAAACTGCCTCTGGAAGCAACGTCAGCACAAGAACTGTTTGTCAGGTGCTTCAGTAAATGGGTTTCCATGGCCGAGCAGCCACACACAAGCTTAAGATCACCATGCGCAATGCCAAGCGACTGCTGGAGTGGTGTAAAGCTCCCCGCCATTGGAATCTGGAGCGATGAATCATGCTTCACAATCTGTCGTTTTGGCGGATGCCAGGAGAACACTACCTGCCACAATGCATAGTGCCAACTGTAAATTTTGGTGGAGGAGGAATAATGGTCTGGGGATGTTTTTCATGGTTCGGTCTAGGCCTCTTAGTTCCAGTGAAGGGAAATCTTAACGCTACAGCATACAATGACATTCTAGACGATTCTATGCTTCCAACTTTGTGGCAACAGTTTGGGGAAGGCCCTTTCCTGTTTCAGCATGACAATGTCCCCATGCACAAAGCGAGGTCCATACAGAAATGGTTTGCCGAGATCAGTGTGGAAGAACTTGACTGGCCTGCACAGAGCCCCTGACCCCTGACCCCAACCCCATCCAACACCTTCGCCGACTGCGTGCCAGGCCAAATCACCCAATATCAGTGACCTCACTAATGGTCTTGTGGCTGAATGGACGCAAGTCCCCGCAGCAATGTTACAACATCTAGTGGAAAGCCTTCCCAGTAGAGTGGAGGCTGTTATAGCAGCAAAGCGGGAACCAACTCCATATTAATGTTCATGATTTTGGAATGAGATGTTCAACGAGCAGGTGTCCACATACATTTGGTCATGTAATGTATATAGAGTGCATTGGAAAGTATTCAGGCCCCATCACTTTTTCCACATTTTCTTACGTTACAGCCTTATTCTATGAATGATTACATATTTTTTTCCCCTCATCAATCTACACACAATACCCCATAATGACAAAGCAAAAACAAGTTTTTAGAAATGTTTGCAAATGTATTAAAAAACAAAAAACTGATATCACGTTTCATTAAGTATTCAGACCCTTTACTCGGTACGTTGTTGAAGCACCTTTGGCAGAGATTATGGTCTCTTTTCTTCTTAGGTATGACACTACAAGCTTGGCACACCTGTATTTAGGGAGTTTATCCCTCTGCAGATCATCTCAAGCTCTGTCAGGTTGAATTGGGAGCCTGTGAATCGCTGCAAAGCTGTTTTCAGGTCTCCACATATGTTAGATCGGGTTCAAGTCCAGGCTCTTTCTGGGCCACTCATGGACATAGACTTGTCCCGAAGCCACTCCCGCATTGTCTTAGCTGTGTGCTTAGGGTCGTTGTCCTGTTGGAAGTTGAACCTTCGGCCCAGTCTGAGGTCCTGAGTGCTCTGGAGCAAGTTTTCATCAAGGATCTCTCTCTGTACTTTGCTCCGTTCATCTTTCCCTCGATCCTGACTAGTCTGCCAGTCCCTGCTGCTGAAAAACATCCCCACAGCATGATGCTGCCACCACCTTGCTTCACCGTAGGTATTGTGCCATGTTTCCTCCAGATGTGACGCTTGGCATTCAGGCCAAAGAGTTCATTCTTGGTTTCATCAGACCAGAGAATCTTGTTTCTCATGGTCTGAGAGTCTTTAGGTGCCTTTTGGCAAACTCCAGGAGGGCTGTCATGTGCCTTTTATTGAGGAGTGGCTTCCATCTGGCCACTCTACCATGCAGGCCTGATTAGTGGAGTGCTGCAGAGATGGTTGTCGTTCTGGAAGGTTCTCCCATCTCCATAGACGAACTCCGGAGCTCTGTCAGAGTGACCATTGGGTTCCCGGTCACCTCCCTGACCAAGGCCCTTCTCCCCCGATTGAGGCCTTTCTACTGACTGAAAAACACAGAAAGATGCCCAGGGTCTCTGCTCATCTGCGTGAACGTTCCTTAGGCATGCTGCAAGGAGGCATGAGGACTGCAGATGTGGCCAGGGAGGGCCGTATTGTGAGACACCTAAGACAGTGCTACAGGGAGACAGGATGGATAGCTGATCGTCCTCGCAGTGGCAGACCACGTGTAAGAACACCTGCATAGGATCGGTACATCCGAACATCACACCTGCGGGACAGGTACAGGATGGCAACAACAACTGCCCGAGTTACACCAAGAACGCACAATCCCTCCATCAGTGCTCAGACTGTCCACAATAGGCTGAGAGAGGTCCTCACCAGACATCACTGGCAAAAGCGTTGCCTATGATTACAAACCCACCGTCGCTGGATCAGACAGGACTGGCAAAAACTTATCTTCACTGACGAGTCACGGTTTTGTCTCACCAGGGGTGAATGTCGGATTCGTGTTTATCTTCGAAGGAATGAGCATTACACCGAGGCCTGTACTCTGGGCGGGATCGATTTTGGAGGTGGAGGGTGCGTTATGGTCTGGGGCGTTGTGTCACAGCGTCATTGGACTGAGCTTGTTGTCATTGCAGGCAATCTCAATGCTGTGCGTTACAGGGAAGACATCCTCCTCCCTCATGTGGTACCCTTCCTGCAGGCTCATCCTGACATGACCCTCCAGCATGACAATGACAGAATGCCATACTGCTCATTCTGTTTGTGATTTCCTGCAAGACAGGAATGTCAGTGTTCTGCCATGGCCAGCAAAGAGCCCGGATCTCAATGCCATTGAGCACATCTGGGACCTGTTTGATCGGAGGGTGAGGGCTAGGGCCATTCTCCCCAGAAATGTCCGGGAACTTGCAAGTAGGTGCCTTGGTGGAAGAGTGGGATAACATCTCACAGCTAGAACTGGCAAATCTGGTGCAGTCCATGAGGAGGAGATGCGCTGCAGTACTTAATGCAGCTGGTGGCCACACCAGATACTGACTGTTACTTTTGATTTTGACCACCCTTTGTTCAGGGACACATTATTCAATTTCTGTTAGTCACACATTTTTACACATGTTAAGTTTGTTGAAAATAAACGCAGTTGACAGTGAGAGGACGTTTCTTTTTTTGCTGAGTTTATAGACCGGTGTGTGCCTTTTCAAATCATGTCCAATCTATTGAATTTACCACATGTGGACTCCAATCAAGTTGTAGAAACATCTCAAGGATGATCAATGGAAACTTTTCTCTTTATCGTTCCTTTTTTTCTATCACGCTCTCTTATTCTGAGTGGGGAAATCCACTGCGCTAATTCTGCGTTAATTAGCATAATAGGCACTTGTGATGGGTGAGATGTACATGTGATTTCCAAGGCTCTAACTTAACCCTTCTCTTTATCCCTCCATATCTCTTTAACACTCATCCATTCTGTCTTTCTTTCGCTCTCTGTGAGGGAGGCGTAGAGAACGATAGACCAGAGACAGAATGATGGAAGCGATAGAATGAGATGATGGGAAGGGTTCTACAGATGTTATGAAGTGGTTATGAGGTCATAACTGGGGGACAGAGGGAGAGTTAATGGATGTTTATGATGAGGTCATTATTGGGCGACAGGCGATACGTTAATGTGTTATTTATGACCTCCTCACCATGGGACAGTTAAACAGTTAATGGTGCATTATGATTATTAACATAGGCTTATGGTTTTATTACACAGGTAATGAATAGGTCATGTGGTTATGGAGTTGATTAATGTATTAAAATGCCTTTGTGCGTTAATGCTACCCTGTTTCCCTAAGCCTCACAATGTGCTGTGGTGGGAGGAGATTACATGCCGTTGTATATCTCACACACACACTGTTATATTCATAGTATACGGGGTTCAGTTGGAGTGCAGTGCGGGTGTGTTTTGTCTTTGTAGCAGTGGCCACCTGCTATGTGTGTGCGTGTGTGTTTGCAGGTGTCTGGAGCCCTGTGAGACAACAGCCACTAACTCAGAAGAGATACAGACACACATGGCTGTTATATTTCAGCTTGGAGAGATGCTGTAGTCTCTCCCCATTAGGAAGATTCTGTTACTTACTGTTTGCCCGTTTTGTTTTGTGTGTTGTTGATGTGTTGCACAGTTATCTTAATTCCCCTGCGTGTGTGTCTGTGTGTGGAATCTCATTTGTGTAATTCAGATTGAGCTAGATGAAACAGTGGGCCTGGCTGCATGGGGCTTTAAACTAGATTTAGGGCCTCCGGTGACTTATTACTATTCATTTAGCCGCTGCAGTAAATATTGATTCATCAAGGGTTTTTCAATTTGAGCCACGCGACATCCCGTGAAATATCACCAAGTCTGGAGATCTGGGGAACAAGACAGGTCCCCTGGGAGAGAAGAGGTTCTCCCCAGACCCCCTCCTGTATCCCCCGCCCTCCTTACATCCCCTCACTACCTCAATGTGTCTGACTCTCTAATACCCCTGAACCTTTTATCTATAGCTCTGTTGGCTCATCGTACCCCTCCACTGACTAGAACTACCCCATCTCTAGCTCATCGTACACACTCACCCAGTCATCATCAGTGTCCCAAGGCTTCAGTCTCATCGTACACACTCACCCAGTCATCATCAGTGTCCCAAGGATTCTGTGTCATCGTACACGCTCACCCAGTCATCATCAGTGTCCCAAGGCTTCAGTCTCATCGTACACACTCCCCCAGTCATCATCAGTGTCCCAAGGAATCAGTGTCATCGTACACACTCACCCAGTCATCATCAGTGTCCCAAGGCTTCAGTCTCATCGTACACACTCCCCTAGTCATCATCAGTGTCCCAAGGAATCAGTGTCATCGTACACACTCACCCAGTCATCATCAGTGTCCCAAGGCTTCAGTCTCATCATACACACTCACCCAGTCATCATCAGTGTCACACAGATTCAGTGTTTTCAGGAGCAGGTGGTGGTGTGTTCTCCCAGAGCTCCAGAACCCCAGGGGAAGGACCTAATTGGTTCCCCCAGAGCTCCAGAACCCCAGGGGAAGGTCCTGATTGGTTTTGCCAGAGCTCCATAACCCCAGGGGAAGGTCCTGATTGGTTCTGCCAGAGCTCCAGAACCCCAGGGAAGGTCCTGATTGGTTCTGCCAGAGCTCCAGAACCCCAGGAAAGGTCCTGATTGGTTCTGCCAGAGCTCCAGAAGTCCAGGGAAGGTCCTGATTGGTTCTGCCAGAGCTCCAGAACCCCAGGAAAGGTCCTGATTGGTTCTGCCAGAGCTCCAGAAGTCCAGGGAAGGTCCTGATTGGTTCTGCCAGAGCTCCAGAACCCCAGGGAAGGTCCTGATTGGTTTTGCCAGAGCTCCAGAACCCCAGGGGAAGGTCCTGATTGTCCTTTAGAGATTCCCAAGCTGTAGCCTCACACTCATCATGTCGCTGTGGGACTAAATATGGTTAATTATAATTTCTAAGGTGAGGCTTGATGCCCTTGGCAAAGAGTGACCAGCACCAGCCACACATGGGCAGTGGGCACCTCCCTCTTACCTATCTGAGCTCCCCGGTCACCCTTTAGTCCCCTCTCTCTGTCTTCTGTTTGTCTCCCACCTAGGACCAGGGAAGTGACCCATCCCCTACCAAGCGTGTCATGTGGTGTCAGCAGTAATGGGCATTGTGGTTGATTGCGTGCTGTGGGAGTCTGGGTGGGGGGGGTGAATGGTTGTCGTATTTCAGCCCCCACCACCAGAAAATAGATATCATCTCAACATTAAGTCCATTAATAGTAGCAGGAGTTGAATTAAGAAAGCCGTAAAGCATGCAGCGTACCCCAGGATAAATTACTGCCCTCCATCCCTCCCTTCCTCGCTCCAGCCTTCCCTCCTTTTCTCTACTACTCTGTCCCTTAGTTACCTCCCTCATACTTTCTCTTTCTTTCTCTCTTTCCCTCTGCATCTTTCTATTGCTGCCCATATTTATTTTTGTTTGTCTGTCCATTTGTCTCGTTAGTTTTTCTCCTTCTCATCTTCTCAGTTTTCATCCTCTTCCTATGTTTCCCTGTCTCCATATCCATATTCTCCATGCTCATTCACTCTTTTCATCTAGCTCCCTATCATCTTCTCAGTTTTCTTTGGCGTTTAATAATGCTTGATTGTTTATTTTGAACTACTGTTGAGACGCTGGTGTGCGCACGCACAACCTGGTCTGTTGTGCCCTGGTCTCATCTCGTTTAGTGGTCCTGTATTGATCAGTAGAGGATGAGGGAGACAAGGCAATAAAGGCTGCTACGCTCTCCTCTTCTTTATCCCATCACTTACTCACACTCCTTCCTTCTCATACCGCAATGTACTCCTCTACTCACTACTTATCAGATCCATCATCACATTCTCACCTACCCCTTCTTACTTTCTATTCTCACGTTTTTACTTCTCATTCACACTTCTAGTGTGCCCTCTTTCTTACACAGATACGCTGTCATCAACACCTGGGGTCATCTCCAGCTTTCTGATTGCTTTGTCTTCATTTGATGTTCTTTTGCTCAGAGTAGTTCCTTACACTAGTGTAGATTTCATTGTCTTAATGCGTGTTTAGGACCATTGTAACTGCATGGCTTTAGGCAGAGTGTAGTCTTCCTCTCCTCGCTGAAGGAATTGGCTAGATGACTGTTTGTGCTGCTCAGTCTGTTCCAAGGGTAACTGTTTTTCCAATATGAGCTTACGAATGCTTTCGCTGCAGGCCAACAGAACAGAACAGAGCAGCATTATTCAGAGCACTTGCGCGACCCCCAAATTCTTCCCTGTCACCAAAACAAAAGTCAGATCATTCATCAACACCAGTAGTAGTGCTGAATCGCTCTTTCCTTCATCTGTGTGTCGCGCATGGTGAGAGTGGCACACACACACACACACACACACACACACACACACACACACACACACACACACACACACACACACACACACACACACACACACACACACACACACACACACACACACACACACACACACACACACACAGGCATGCAAACACTCAGAATATAATCACAAGGGTGTTCCTCTCTCTTTTCTCTCAATTTCCTCCCCTCTCTTCTCTCTTCCCTCTCCTCCTCTCTCTTCTCTCTCTTTCTTCTTCTCCTCTCTATTTCTCTCCCTCCCGGCCTCTCTCCGCCTCTCCCTCCCAGGCCTCTCTCCCTCTCTCCCTTGCGGGCCTCCTGGTCTCTCTCCCTCGCGGCCTCTCTCCCTCCCAGCCTCTCTCGGCCTCTCAGCCCCTCTCGGCCTCTCTCGTCCTCTCTCACTCCCAGCCCCTCTCGGCCTCTCTCATCCTCTCTCACTCCCAACGTCTCTCGTCCTCTCTCACTCCCAGCCTCGCTCCGTCTCTCTCACTCCCGGCCTCTCTCACTCCCGGCCTCTCTCACTCCCGGCCTCTCTCACTCCCGGCCTCTCTCACTCCCGGCCTCTCTCACTCCCGGCCTTTCTCTGTCTCTCTCACTCCCGTTCTTTCTCCCTCCCGGCCTCTCTCCGTCTTTCTCCCTCCCGGCCTCTCTCCGTCTCTCTCCCTCCCGGCCTCTCTCCGTCTCTCTCCCTCCCGGCCTCTCTCCGTCTCTCTCCCTCCCGGCCTCTCTCCGTCTCTCTCCCTCCCGGCCTCTCTCCGTCTCTCTCCCTCCCGGCCTCTCTCCGTCTCTCTCCCTCACGGCCTCTCTCCGTCTCTCTCCCTCCCGGCCTCTCTCCGTCTCTTTCCCTCCCGGCCTCTCTCACTCCCGGCCTCTCTCCCTCCCGGCATCTCTCCGTCTCTTTCCCTCCCGGCATCTCTCCCTCCCGGCCTCTCTCTGTCCCTCCCGGCCTCTCTCCCTCCCGGCCTCTCTCCGTCTGTCTCACTCCCTTCCATCCTCCTTCCCTCTCTCCTCATCTTTCTCATTAATAGGGAGATTACATGGTGATAGTAGGGGTGGTGTATAGAAGTTAATATGGTCCCACAGAGACTGTTATCAGTAATGATGTTGTGCTGGAGGGGGGGAACTCATTCAGACAGCTGCCTACCTCAAATTACACTCAATTACATGCAAACACACACACGCATACACACACACACGCATACACACACACACGCATGCATACACACGCATACACACACACGCATGCATACACACACACGCACGCACGCACGCATACACGCATACACACAAACACACTCATGAAGACACTCTTGTATAGGCTATAGACACACACATTCTCTCATACTGTATGAACACACGCGCACACGCACGTTTACTCATACACACCCAACCACACACTTCCACACACATTGACATTTCCCCCAATGCTCCCTCACCCCTCCCTTATCCTGCACCATGTGTCAGGGTTAACTGCTGTCTATGTTAAGTGTTCATGTCATATCCACATTAACCTCCACGATGGCTCCCCTGGCTGTGGGGCCCTGCTAAAGCCTCCCTGGGAGCCAGTCACTGCTCCTATATTAGCCACCATTACGACTCCCTTGGCTCCAGTTGCCCTGTGTAGGGCACACACCGATCTTGTATTTGTGAAACTGAGTGTCTCTGCTGGTGAGTTATGGCCCGGTGTGGTAGAGGGAGAAAGGGAGCTAACTGAGGATCTGTGATGCACCTTCTTTCCTTTCTCTGCTACACGCAGACTCCCCACTGCATGGACCTGTCATTGTGTGACCATTGTTTTGGTTGTGTGTGTGTGTGTCCTTGTCTCTGAGTGTGTAGTGTAGAGCTAGTTGTAGTGTGTGTGTGTGTGGGTCCCCTCTCTGTTCGCTGTAATGGGAGTCAGGAACTCTGGCTCCAAACACATTTCCAGCCCATTTGAAGTCCAGCAGTAAATGATGACCTGCGCCATGCACACCAGCCCCAATCCCACCCAAACACAAGTGACAGGCCAGTGCAATTTATCCCCATAACCCCTGCCTCCAACATCACACACACACACACACACACACACACACACACACACACACACACACACAGAGACACACACACAGATGCACAGCCCATTTTAAACACACGCACACACCATTTTAAACACACACACACACACCGTTTTAAACACACACATAGCACAGAGGGGGACTTCCTTAGAGTTTAGATGTCGTTGTGTGAATATATACTTGTGTGCATTCTTTAGGCTGGTGCATGTGCGTCGGTGCGTGTGACTAGGAGTGTGTGTGTGTGTGTGTGTGTGTGTGTGTGTGTGTGTGTGTGTGTGTCTGTTGGGCACCATGCGTTGCTTCAGGACCTGGGCAGCCCTCCCTGCTCTGGCCTCCTACCTATTATCTCATTGATTTCCTCCTCTTTTCAATTCTCTCCATTTCCACACTGCCGTCCTTTCCATTAGGGCAGCAATTTAACAGAGTGCTGTGACACGGGAGGGAAGGAGGAGGGAAAGAGGGAGGGAGGGTTAGACTGGGAGGCATGAAGAGAGAGGAGGGAGATGAGGAGGTAGACGAGGGGAGATATCGTGGAAGAGACAGGCCGAGAGAAAAGGGGTGGAGGTATGGTGGGGCAGTGAGCATATTACCAGCGCAGTATCATTCAACTCCTAACTACTTTGTGGTTAACCTGAATGGGTCTTTTGGCCCAAGTACTGTGTTCCCCAGCAGTTCTCCTAAAGATCCAAGTACTGTGTTCCCCAGCAGTTCTCCTAAAGATCCAAGTACTGTGTTCCCCAGCAGTTCTCCTAAAGATCCAAGTACTGTGCTCCCCAGCAGTTCTCCTAAAGATCCAAGTACTTTATTCCCCAGCAGTTCTCCTAAAGATCCAAGTACTGTGTTCCCCAGCAGTTCTCCTAAAGATCCAAGTACTGTGTTCCCCAGCAGTTCTCCTAAAGATCCAAGTACTGTGTTCCCCAGCAGTTCTCCTAAAGATCCAAGTACTGTGCTCCCCAGCAGTTCTCCTAAAGATCCAAGTACTGTGCTCCCCAGCAGTTCTCCTAAAGATCCAAGTACTGTGTTCCCCAGCAGTTCTCCTAAAGATCCAAGTACTGTGTTCCCCAGCAGTTCTCCTAAAGATCCAAGTACTGTGTTCCCCAGCAGTTCTCCTAAAGATCCAAGTACTGTGCTCCCCAGCAGTTCTCCTAAAGATCCAAGTACTGTGTTCCCCAGCAGTTCTCCTCAAGATCAAAGTACTTTATTCCCCTGCAGTTCTCCTAATGCTCCAAATACTTTATACGCCAGCAGTTCTCCTAATGCTCCAAGTACTGTGTTCCCCAGCAGTTCTCCTAAAGATCCAAGTACTGTGTTCCCCAGCAGTTCTCCTAAAGATCCAAGTACTGTGTTCCCCAGCAGTTCTCCTAATGCTCCAAGTACTTTATTCCCCAGCTGTTCTCCTAATGCTCCAAGTACTGTGTTCTCCAGCAGTTCTCCTAATGCTCCAAGTATTGTGTTCCCCAGCAGTTCTCCTAATGCTCCAAGTACTGTGTTCCCCAGGAATTATGCTAGAATCCTTCCTTCACACCTCAGTTTCCTCCCATAGAAGTACCATCCCAAAACCTGGAATTGTGAAACTTTTCAAACAAGATGTTCTGTGTATTCCTACTTCACTTTACTAACGCTTTGCCAATCTCTCCCTCTCTACCCCCAGGAATGTACTCCAGAGCCGTCTGCGTCCCCCGGGACAGGACAGGCACCCCACAGCCCAGCACTGGAGAGGTAGAGGGAGGAGCATGCGCTGGATCGGTGGCACCCTCTACAGCGTCTCAGCCAATAAGCTGTCCCGCACCATGACAGCCAGTGCGCCAATCAACAGAACAAGTACTATACACACCTTACAAATACACTGTGGCAATCATTGTAGGCCCGGTGGCACTACGCTAGGCCCGGTGGCACTACGCTAGGCCCGGTGGCACTACGCTACGCCCGGTGGCACTACGCTACGCCCGGTGGCACTACGCTAGGCCCGGTGGCACTACGCTAGGCCCGGTGGCACGACGCTAGGCTAGGCCCGGTGGCACGACGCTAGGCTAAGCCCGGTGGCACGACGCTAGGCTAGGCCCGGTGGCACGACGCTAGGCCCGGTGGCACGACGCTAGGCTAGTCCCGGTGGCACTACGCTAGGCTAGTCCCGGTGGCATTACGCTAGGCTAGTCCCGGTGGCACTACGCTAGGCTAGTCCCGGTGGCACTACGCTAGGCTAGTCCCGGTGGCACTACGCTAGGCTAGTCCCGGTGGCACTACGCTAGGCTAGTCCCGGTGGCACTACGCTAGGCTAGTCCCGGTGGCACGACGCTATGCTAGGCCCGGTGGCACGACGCTAGGCTAGGCCCGGTGGCACGACGCTAGGCTAGTCCCGGTGGCACGACGCTAGGCTAGTCCCGGTGGCACTACGCTAGGCTAGTCCCGGTGGCACTACGCTAGGCTAATCCCGGTGGCACTACGCTAGGCTAGTCCCGGTGACACTACGCTAGGCTAGTCCCGGTGACACTACGCTAGGCTAGGCCCGGTGACACTACGCTAGGCTAGTCCCGGTGACACTACGCTAGGCTAGGCCCGGTGACGCTAGGCTAGTCCCGGTGACGCTAGGCTAGTCCCGGTGACACTACGCTAGGCTAGTCCCGGTGACACTACGCTAAACTAGTCCCGGTGACGCTAGGCTAGGCCCGGTGACACTACGCTAGGCTAGGCCCGGTGACACTACGCTAGGCTAGTCCCGGTGACACTACGCTAAACTAGTCCCGGTGGCACTACGCTAGGCTAGTCTCGGTGGCACTACGCTAGGCTAGTCCCGGTGGCACTACGCTAGGCTAGTCCCGGTGACACTACGCTAGGCTAGGCCCGGTGACACTACGCTAGGCTAGTCCCGGTGACACTACGCTAGGCTAGTCCCGGTGACACTACGCTAAACTAGTCCCGGTGACACTACGCTAAACTAGTCCCGGTGACACTACGCTAGGCTAGTCCCGGTGGCACTACGCTAGGCTAGTCCCGGTGACACTACGCTAGGCTAGTCCCGGTGACACTACGCTAGGCTAGTCCCGGTGACACTACGCTAAACTAGTCCCGGTGACACTACGCTAGGCTAGGCCCGGTGACACTATGCTAGGCTAGTCCCGGTGACACTATGCTAGGCTAGTCCCGGTGACACTACGCTAAGCTAGTCCCGGTGACACTACGCTAGGCTAGTCCCGGTGGCATTACGCTAGGCTAGACCCGGTGGCACTACGCTAGGCTAGACCCGATGGCACTACGCTAGGCTAGTCCCGGTGGCACTACGCTAGGCTAGTCCCGGTGGCACTACGCTAGGCTAGTCCCGGTGGCACTACGCTAGGCTAGTCCCGGTGGCACTACGCTAGGCTAGTCCCGGTGGCACAACGCTATGCTAGGCCCGGTGGCACGACGCTAGGCTAGGCCCGGTGGCACGACGCTAGGTTAGTCCCGGTGGCACGACGCTAGGCTAGGCCCGGTGGCACGACGCTAGGCTAGTCCCGGTGGCACGACGCTAGGCTAGTCCCGGTGGCACTACGCTAGGCTAGTCCCGGTGGCACTACGCTAGGCTAATCCCGGTGGCACTACGCTAGGCTAGTCCCGGTGACACTACGCTAGGCTAGTCCCGGTGACACTACGCTAGGCTAGTCCCGGTGACACTACGCTAGGCTAGGCCCGGTGACGCTAGGCTAGTCCCGGTGACGCTAGGCTAGTCCCGGTGACACTACGCTAGGCTAGTCCCGGTGACACTACGCTAAACTAGTCCCGGTGACGCTAGGCTAGGCCCGGTGACACTACGCTAGGCTAGGCCCGGTGACACTACGCTAGGCTAGTCCCGGTGACACTACGCTAAACTAGTCCCGGTGGCACTACGCTAGGCTAGTCTCGGTAGACCCTACGCTAGGCTAGGCCCGGTGACACTACGCTAGGCTAGTCCCGGTGACACTACGCTAGTTTAGGCCCGGTGACACTACGCTAGGCTAGTCCCGGTGACACTACGCTAGGCTAGTCCCGCCGACACTACGCTAAACTAGTCCCGGTGACACTACGCTAAACTAGTCCCGGTGACACTACGCTAGGCTAGTCCCGGTGACACTACGCTAGGCCCGGTGGCACTACGCTAGGCTAGTCCCGGTGACACTACGCTAGGCTAGGCCCGGTGACGCTAGGCTAGTCCCAGTGACGCTAGGTTAGTCCCGGTGACACTACGCTAGGCTAGTCCCGGTGACACTACGCTAAACTAGTCCCGGTGACACTACGCTAGGCTAGGCCCGGTGACACTACGCTAGGCTAGGCCCGGTGACGCTAGGCCCGGTGACACTACGCTAGGCTAGGCCCGGTGGCCCTATGCTAGGCTAGGCCTTGTGGGCCTACGCTAGGCTAGGCCTGGTGGCACCTAGCGTAGTGTCATCTGGTGGCACTACGCCTAGTATGAGTGCAGAAGCGTGTAGCGGTTAAAAATCGTCTGTCCTCGGTTGCAACACTCACTAACGAGTTCCAAACTGCCTCTGGAAGCAACGTCAGCACAATAACTATTTGTCAGGAGCTTCATGAAATGGGTTTCCATGGCCCAGCAGACGCACACAAGCCTAAGATCACCATGCGCAATGCCAAGCGTCGGCTGGAGGGGTGTAAAGCTCACCGCCAATTGTGTCTGCAGCAGTGGAAACACGTTCTATATGGTGATGAATCCCACTTCACCATCTGGAGTCCAACGGATGAATCTGGGTTTGGTGGATAACAGGAGAATGCTACCTGCCCCAATGCATAGTGCCTACTGTAAAGTTTGGTGGAGGAGGAATAATGGTCTGGGCTGTTATTCATGATTTGGGCTAGGCCTCTTAGTTCCAGTGAAGGGAAATCTTAACGTTACTCCATACAATGACATTCTATATGATTCTGTGCTTCCAACTTTGTGGCAACAGTTTGGAGAAGGCCCTTTCCTGTTTCTGCGTGACAAATCCCCTGTGCACAAGTGACGTCCATACAGAAATGGTTTGTCGAGATCGGAGTGGAAGAACTTGATTGGCCTGCACAGAGCCCCTGACCTTAACCTAATCGAATAGCTTTGTGATTATTTGGAACGCCGACTGCGAGCCAGGCCTAGCTCTTGTGGCTGTTTGGAAGCTAGTCCAATGTTCCAACATCTAGTGGAAAGCCTTCCCAGAAGAGTGGAGACTTTTATAGCAGCAAAGGTGGGACCAACTCCATATTAATACCCATGATTTTGGAATGAGATGTTCGACAAGCAGGTGTCCACATACTTTTGGTTATGTAGTGTATGAGATGTGTTCTGTGTTAGCCATCTGAAATAATAAAGCTGTAATCTGTCACTGGGACAGGAGGGAGGGGCTGCTGGGGGGGAAACGACACAGATTAAACCCAGACCTGAGCTGCTCGCTCCCTCCTTCTCGCTTGCGCTCGCTGGCTGGCTGTCTCTGTCTCTCTCTGTCAAAACCTGTGGCTGGAATTGGAGTTCCGTTCTGTTCCCACAGCTTGTGACTCGCCTCTTGATAAACACACATACACACAGACATTCCAGCATGGTCTGAACACGCCTTCAGTGTCCACCACCATGATTTGAGATCTCACCAGTCCAGTTAGCTGAGATTACACTCCTCTTCTGGTCCTGATCTTCTGGTCCTGATCTTCTGGTCCTGATCTTCTTGGCACTGATCTTCTTGGCACTGATCTTCTTGGCACTATGACTGCCTCCCGTCAGAGTGCCAAGATCACATACTGATGAGGATGATATCTCTTACACCTGAAATGTTCCAAAATTAGAGACTTGGATAAGTGTCAAGCCTCCTTACCTTACCCCATCTCTCTTACACCATATCTTGTTCCCGCCCTCCCTCCTTCCAAAACTAGAGGCTTGGATAGGTACCAGGCCTCCGTAGCTTTCCCCCTCTCTCATTCACTCCCCTCCTGTACCCCATCTGTCCCATGTTCTCAGACTGTACTGGATGTCACGTTTGGCTTCGGCTGCCAGGCTTCGGCTGGTGCTGGCCCCATCTCACCACACAGACGAGCTAGATAGGCTGCAATGACCTGACGCCTATCTATCTGCCTGCGTGGGCACACAGTGTGCAGCCCCAGTGCTGAGTACACACACACATGCATGGACAGGCACACACACAAAATGTGTCAGTCACAGTGGTGTATTAATAACTCCATTTGACCCAATTTGAGTTGGTTATGTTTTGGTCTTTATAAAGGCTGTCTTTTCTCTGATTCCATTGTCTATTTTCCCGAACAGTGAGATGGTCTAATCCACAGGAGATTTCCCCCACCTCGAGTACTTTCTTCCGGCCATCCAGCACACGTTTTGTGGCCAGGTAGGCACTTTAGTACACACACACTGCTGCTACAAGACTCGTACTATGATTTCTAAATATTGCACAATAGAAAAACCACTTGCTCCCTCCAATCCCCCTTCCCCAGAACAAGTGTAAATCCTGGACTATGAATTGTGCCTTCATGTATTATACTGATGCTAACATGTTTATTATATTCTACTGAGCCATTTATTTTATGTTCATATTATTATCTTTTATCATTTCTTATTGTTGTTGGCTTGTGGAGAATGAACCTGCAAGTAAGCATTTGGTTGGATGGTGTATACCAGGTCACCAACCTTTTCTGAGTCAAAATACAAGCCGAGATCTACCGCACTGATCTGTTTGTAACATGACAGTTGATTGTGTGTGTTCTGTCCCCCAGTCGTGCGGTTCAGAGGAGTCTAGCCATCATCAGACACGCTCGTCAGAAGAAGACCCAGAAACAGTACTGCATGTACTTCAACCGCTTTGGAAAGTGTAACCGTGGCAACACCTGCCCCTATATCCATGATCCTGATAAGGTTGCCGTCTGTACCAGGTAAAACACACCTAGAAACAACCATGTACAGCTGTGTTGGCTCTGTGATTGGCTGCTCTGTACCAGGTAACACACACCTAAAAACAACCATGTACAGCTGTGTTGGCTCTCTGATTGGCTGCTCTATGACCTGAAGACTCTTCCCATTGCAGGTTTGTGAGGGGTACATGTAAGCAGACGGATGGGACCTGTCCATTCTCGCACAAGGTGGCCAAGGAGAAGGTGAAACTGGACACACTACACACACACACACACACACACACACAGACACACACAATAATCCTTGAGAAGGTGAGAATATGTGAAACGTCAATGTCTCCCTCACACCAGCTGGGTTGGAGTGTACTACTGTAGTTAGACAGTTAACATTTGGCCCCGTCAGTTACATAACCAGGAAGATTACAGAACGGGAATTGAATTAGGACCGGCTGTTAGTTTTGCACCTACAGTTATGGCTGGTAGAAGAGGGGCTGTAAAGAGTTATGGCTGGTAGAAGAGGGTCTGTATAGAGTTATGGCTGGTAGAAGAGGGGCTGTATAGAGTTATGGCTGGTAGAAGAGGGGCTGTATAGAGTTATGGCTGGTAGAAGAGGGGCTGTATAGAGTTATGGCTGGTAGAAGAGGGGATATATAGAGATATAGCTGTTAGTTTTGCACCCAGAGTTATGGCTGGTAGAAGAAGAGCTGTATAGAGTTATGGCTGGTAGAAGAGGTGCTGTATAGAGTTATGACTGGTAGAAGAGGGGATGTATAGAGTTATGGCTGGTAGAAGAAGAGTTGTATAGAGTTATGGCTGGTAGAAAACGAGCTGTATAGAGTTATGGCTGGTAGAAGAGGGGCTGTATAGAGTTATGGCTGGTAGGAGAGCTGTATAGAGTTATGGCTGGTAGAAGGAGAGCTGTATAGAGATATGGCTGGTAGAAGAAGGGATGTATAGAGTAATGGCTGTATAGAGTTATGGCTGGTAGAAGAAGAGCTGTATAGAGTTATGGCTGGTATAAGAGGGGCTGTATAGAGTTGTGGCTGGCAGAAGAAGAGCTGTATAGAGTTATGGCTGGTAGAAGAAGAGCTGTATAGAGTAGAGATATGGCTGGTAGAAGAAGAGCAGTATAGAGTTATGGCTGGTAGGAGAGCTGTATAGAGTTATGGCTGGTAGAAGGAGAGCTGTATAGAGATATGGCTGGTAGAAGAAGGGATGTATAGAGTAATGGCTGTATAGAGTTATGGCTGGTATAAGAGGGGCTGTATAGAGTTGTGGCTGGCAGAAGAAGAGCTGTATAGAGTTATGGCTGGTAGAAGAAGAGCTGTATAGAGTAGAGATATGGCTGGTAGAAGAAGAGCAGTATAGAGTAGAGTTATGGCTGGTAGAAGAGGGGCTGTATAGAGTTATGGCTGGTAGAAGAAGAGCTTTATAGAGATATGGCTGGTAGAAGAGGGGCTGTATAGAGTTATGGCTGATAGAAGAAGAGCTGTATAGAGTTATGGCTGGTAGAAGAGGTTCTGTATAGAGTTATGGCTGGTAGAAGATGTGCTGTATAGAGTTATGGCTGGTAGAAGAGGGGCTGTATAGAGTTATGGCTGGTAGAAGAGGGCTGTATAGAGTTATGGCTGGTAGAAGAGGAGTTGTATAGAGTTATGGCTGGTAGAAGAAGAGCTGTATAGAGTAGAGTTATGGCTGGTAGAAGAGGGGCTGTATAGAGTTATGGCTGGTAGAAGAAGAGCTGTATAGAGTTATGGCTGGTAGAAGAAGAGCTGTATAGAGTTATGGCTGGTAGAAGATGAGCTGTATAGAGTTATGGCTGGTAGAAGATGTACTGTATAGAGTTATGGCTGGGAGATGAAGAGCTGTATAGAGTTATGGCTGGTAGAAGAGGTGCTGTATAGCGTTATGGCTGGTAGAAGAAGAGCTGTATAGAGTTATGTCTGGTAGAAGAGGTAGAGTTATGGCTGGTAGAAGAGGGGCTGTATAGAGTTATGGCTGGTAGAAGAGCTGTATAGAGTTATGGCTGGTAGAAGAGGGGATGTATAGAGTTATGGCTGGTAGAAGAGGGGATATGTAGAGTTATGGCTGGTAGAGGAAGAGCTGTATAGAGTTATGGCTGGTAGAAGAAGAGCTGTATAGAGTTATGGTTGGTAGAAGAAGAGCTGTATATAGTTATGGCTGGTAGAAGAGGTACTGTATAGAGTTATGGCTGGGAGAAGAAGAGCTGTATAGAGTTATGGCTGGTAGAAGAAGAGCTGTATAGAGTTATGTCTGGTAGAAGAGGTAGAGTTATGGCTGGTAGAAGAGGGGCTGTATAGAGTTATGGCTGGTAGAAGAGCTGTATAGAGTTATGGCTGGTAGAAGAGGGGATGTATAGAGTTATGGCTGGTAGAAGAGGGGATGTATAGAGTTATGGCTGGTAGAAGAGGGGATGTATAGAGTTATGGCTGGTAGAAGAGGTGCTGTATAGAGTTATGGCTGGTAGGAGAGCTGCATAGAGTTATGGCTGGTAGAAGAGGGGCTGTATAGAGTTATGGCTGGTAGAAGAGGGGCTGTATAGAGTTATGGCTGGTAGAAGAGGGGCTGTATAGAGTTATGGCTGGTAGAAGAAGAAGAGCTGTATAGAGTTATGGCTGGTAGAAGAAGAGCAGTATAGAGTAGAGTTATGGCTGGTAGAAGAGGGGCTGTATAGAGTTATGGCTGGTAGAAGAGGGGCTGTATAGAGTTATGGCTGGTAGAAGAGGGGCTGTATAGAGTTATGGCTGGCAGAAGAAGAGCTGTATAGAGTTATGGCTGGTAGAAGAAGAGCTGTATAGAGTTATGGCTGGTAGAAGAAGAGTTGTATAGAGTTATGGCTGGTAGAAGAAGAGCTGTATAGAGTTATGGCTGGTAAAAGAAGAGCAGTATAGAGTAGAGTTATGGCTGGTAGAAGAGGGGCTGTATAGAGTTATGGCTGGTAGAAGAGGGGCTGTATAGAGTTATGGCTGGCAGAAGAAGAGCTGTATAGAGTTATGGCTGGTAGAAGAAGAGCTGTATAGAGTAGAGATATGGCTGGTAGAAGAAGAGCAGTATAGAGTAGAGTTATGGCTGGTAGAAGAGGGGCTGTATAGAGTTATGGCTGGTAGAAGAGGGGCTGTATAGAGTTATGGCTGGTAGAAGAAGAGCTGTATAGAGTTATGGCTGGTAGAAGAAGAGCTGTATAGAGTTATTGCTGGTAGAGAGGGACTGTATATAGATATGGCTGGTAGAAGAGCTGTATAGAGTTATGGCTGGTAGAAGAGGGGATGTATAGAGTTATGGCTGGTAGAAGAGGGGATATATAGAGTTATGGCTGGTAGAAGAGGGGATGTATAGAGTTATGGCTGGTAGAAGAGGGGATGTATAGAGTTATGGCTGGTAGAAGAGGTGCTGTATAGAGTTATGGCTGGTAGGAGAGCTGCATAGAGTTATGGCTGGTAGAAGAGGGGCTGTATAGAGTTATGGCTGGTAGAAGAAGAGCTGTATAGAGTTATGGCTGGTAGAAGAGGGGCTGTATAGAGTTATGGCTGGTAGAAGGAGAGCTGTATAGAGTTATGGCTGGTAGAAGGAGAGCTGTATAGAGTTATGGCTGGTAGAAGAGGGGCTGTATAGAGTTATGGCTGGTAGAAGAGGGGCTGTATAGAGTTATGGATGGTAGAAGAGGGCTGTATAGAGTTATGGCTGGTAGAAGAAGAGCTGTATAGAGTTATGGATGGTAGAAGAGGGCTGTATAGAGTTATGGCTGGTAGAAGAGGGCTGTATATAGTTATGGCTGGTAGGAGAGCTGTATAGAATTATGGCTGGTAGAAGGAGAGCTGTATAGAATTATGGCTGGTAGAAGAATGGATGTATAGAGTTATGGCTGTATAGAGTTATGGCTGGTAGAAGAAGAGCTGTATAGAGTTATGGCTGGTATAAGAGGGGCTGTATAGAGTTGTGGCTGGCAGAAGAAGAGCTGTATAGAGTTATGGCTGGTAGAAGAAGAGCTGTATAGAGTAGAGATATGGCTGGTAGAAGAAGAGCAGTATAGAGTAGAGTTATGGCTGGTAGAAGAGGGGCTGTATAGAGTTATGGCTGGTAGAAGAAGAGCTTTATAGAGTTATGGCTGGTAGAAGAAGGGGTTTATAGAGTTATGGCTGGTAGAAGAAGAGCTGTATAGAGTTTTGGCTGGTAGAAGAAGAGCTGTATAGAGTTATGGCTGGTAGAAGAAGAGCTGTATAGAGTTATGGCTGTTAGAAGAGGTGCTGTATAGAGTTATGGCTGGGAGAAGAAGAGCTGTATAGAGTTATGGCTGGTAGAAGAGGTGCTGTATAGAGTTATGGCTTTTAGAAGATGAGCTGTATAGAGTTATGTCTGGTAGAAGAGGTAGAGTTATGGCTGGTAGAAGAGGGGCTGTATAGAGTTATGGCTGGTATAAGAGGAGCTGTATAGAGTTATGGCTGGTAGGAGAGGTGCTGTATAGAGTTATGGCTGGTAGAAGAGGGGCTGTATAGAGTTATGGCTGGTAGAAGAAGAGCTTTATAGAGATATGGCTGGTAGAAGAGGGGCTGTATAGAGTTATGGCTGATAGAAGAAGAGCTGTATAGAGTTATGGCTGGTAGAAGAGGTTCTGTATAGAGTTATGGCTGGTAGAAGATGTGCTGTATAGAGTTATGGCTGGTAGAAGAGGGGCTGTATAGAGTTATGGCTGGTAGAAGAAGAGCTGTATAGAGTTATGGCTGGTAGAAGAAGAGCTGTATAGAGTTATGGATGGTAGAAGAGGGGCTGTATAGAGTTATGGCTGGTAGAAGAAGAGCTGTATAGAGTAGAGATATGGCTGGTAGAAGAAGAGCAGTATAGAGTAGAGTTATGGCTGTTAGAAGAGGGGCTGTATAGAGTTATGGCTGGTAGAAGAAGAGCTGTATAGAGTTATGGCTGGTAGAAGAAGAGCTGTATAGAGTTATGGCTGGTAGAAGAAGAGCTGTATAGAGTTATGGCTGGTAGAAGATGAGCTGTATAGAGTTATGGCTGGTAGAAGAGGTACTGTATAGAGTTATGGCTGGGAGAAGAAGAGCTGTATAGAGTTATGGCTGGTAGAAGAGGTGCTGTATAGCGTTATGGCTGGTAGAAGAAGAGCTGTATAGAGTTATGTCTGGTAGAAGAGGTAGAGTTATGGCTGGTAGAAGAGGGGCTGTATAGAGTTATGGCTGGTAGAATAGCTGTATAGAGTTATTGCTGGTAGAAGAGGGGATGTATAGAGTTATGGCTGGTAGAAGAGGGGATATATAGAGTTATGGCTGGTAGAAGAAGAGCTGTATAGAGTTATGGCTGGTAGAAGAAGAGCTGTATAGAGTTATGGCTGGTAGAAGAAGAGCTGTATAGAGTTATGGCTGGTAGAAGAAGAGCTGTATAGAGTTATGGCTGGTAGAAGAGGTGCTGTATAGCGTTATGACTGGTAGAAGAAGAGCTGTATAGAGTTATGTCTGGTAGAAGAGGTAGAGTTATGGCTGGTAGAAGAGGGGCTTTATAGAGTTATGGCTGGTAGAAGAGCTGTATAGAGTTATGGCTGGTAGAAGAGGGGATGTATAGAGTTATGGCTGGTAGAAGAGGGGATATATAGAGTTATGGCTGGTAGAAGAAGAGCTGTATAGAGTTATGGCTGGTAGAAGAAGAGCTGTATAGAGTTATGGCTGGTAGAAGAAGAGCTGTATAGAGTTATGGCTGGTAGAAGAGGTAATGTATAGAGTTATGGCTGGGAGAAGAAGAGCTGTATAGAGTTATGGCTGGTAGAAGAGGTGCTGTATAGCGTTATGGCTGGTAGAAGAAGAGCTGTATAGAGTTATGTCTGGTAGAAGAGGTAGAGTTATGGCTGGTAGGAGAGGTGCTGTATAGAGTTATGGCTGGTAGAAGAGGGGCTGTATAGAGTTATGGCTGGTAGAAGAAGAGCTTTATAGAGATATGGCTGGTAGAAGAGGGGCTGTATAGAGTTATGGCTGATAGAAGAAGAGCTGTATAGAGTTATGGCTGGTAGAAGAGGTTCTGTATAGAGTTATGGCTGGTAGAAGATGTGCTGTATAGAGTTATGGCTGGTAGAAGAGGGGCTGTATAGAGTTATGGCTGGTAGAAGAAGAGCTGTATAGAGTTATGGCTGGTAGAAGAAGAGCTGTATAGAGTTATGGATGGTAGAAGAGGGGCTGTATAGAGTTATGGCTGGTAGAAGAAGAGCTGTATAGAGTAGAGATATGGCTGGTAGAAGAAGAGCAGTATAGAGTAGAGTTATGGCTGTTAGAAGAGGGGCTGTATAGAGTTATGGCTGGTAGAAGAAGAGCTGTATAGAGTTATGGCTGGTAGAAGAAGAGCTGTATAGAGTTATGGCTGGTAGAAGAAGAGCTGTATAGAGTTATGGCTGGTAGAAGATGAGCTGTATAGAGTTATGGCTGGTAGAAGAGGTACTGTATAGAGTTATGGCTGGGAGAAGAAGAGCTGTATAGAGTTATGGCTGGTAGAAGAGGTGCTGTATAGCGTTATGGCTGGTAGAAGAAGAGCTGTATAGAGTTATGTCTGGTAGAAGAGGTAGAGTTATGGCTGGTAGAAGAGGGGCTGTATAGAGTTATGGCTGGTAGAATAGCTGTATAGAGTTATTGCTGGTAGAAGAGGGGATGTATAGAGTTATGGCTGGTAGAAGAGGGGATATATAGAGTTATGGCTGGTAGAAGAAGAGCTGTATAGAGTTATGGCTGGTAGAAGAAGAGCTGTATAGAGTTATGGCTGGTAGAAGAAGAGCTGTATAGAGTTATGGCTGGTAGAAGAAGAGCTGTATAGAGTTATGGCTGGTAGAAGAGGTGCTGTATAGCGTTATGACTGGTAGAAGAAGAGCTGTATAGAGTTATGTCTGGTAGAAGAGGTAGAGTTATGGCTGGTAGAAGAGGGGCTTTATAGAGTTATGGCTGGTAGAAGAGCTGTATAGAGTTATGGCTGGTAGAAGAGGGGATGTATAGAGTTATGGCTGGTAGAAGAGGGGATATATAGAGTTATGGCTGGTAGAAGAAGAGCTGTATAGAGTTATGGCTGGTAGAAGAAGAGCTGTATAGAGTTATGGCTGGTAGAAGAAGAGCTGTATAGAGTTATGGCTGGTAGAAGAGGTAATGTATAGAGTTATGGCTGGGAGAAGAAGAGCTGTATAGAGTTATGGCTGGTAGAAGAGGTGCTGTATAGCGTTATGGCTGGTAGAAGAAGAGCTGTATAGAGTTATGTCTGGTAGAAGAGGTAGAGTTATGGCTGGTAGAAGAGGGGCTGTATAGAGTTATGGCTGGTAGAAGAGCTGTATAGAGTTATGGCTGGTAGAAGAGGGGATGTATAGAGTTATGGCTGGTAGAAGAGGGGATGTATAGAGTTATGGCTGGTAGAAGAGGGGATGTATAGAGTTATGGCTGGTAAAAGAGGTGCTGTATAGAGTTATGGCTGGTAGGAGAGCTGCATAGAGTTATGGCTGGTAGAAGAGGGGCTGTATAGAGTTATGGCTGGTAGAAGAGGGGCTGTATAGAGTTATGGCTGGTAGAAGAGGGGCTGTATAGAGTTATGGCTGGTAGAAGAGGGGCTGTATAGAGTTATGGCTGGTAGAAGAAGAAGAGCTGTATAGAGTTATGGCTGGTAGAAGAAGAGCAGTATAGAGTAGAGTTATGGCTGGTAGAAGAGGGGCTGTATAGAGTTATGGCTGGCAGAAGAAGAGCTGTATAGAGTTATGGCTGGTAGAAGAAGAGCTGTATAGAGTAGAGATATGGCTGGTAGAAGAAGAGCAGTATAGAGTAGAGTTATGGCTGGTAGAAGAGGGGCTGTATAGAGTTATGGCTTGTAGAAGAAGAGCTGTATAGAGTTATGGCTGGTAGAAGAAGAGCTGTATAGAGTTATGGCTGGTAGAAGAAGAGCTGTATAGAGTTATTGCTGGTAGAGAGGGACTGTATATAGATATGGCTGGTAGAAGAGCTGTATAGAGTTATGGCTGGTAGAAGAGGGGATGTATAGAGTTATGGCTGGTAGAAGAGCTGTATAGAGTTATGGCTGGTAGAAGAGGGGATGTATAGAGTTATGGCTGGTAGAAGAGGGGATATATAGAGTTATGGCTGGTAGAAGAGGGGATGTATAGAGTTATGGCTGGTAGAAGAGGGGATGTATAGAGTTATGGCTGGTAGAAGAGGGGATGTATAGAGTTATGGCTGGTAGAAGAGGTGCTGTATAGAGTTATGGCTGGTAGGAGAGCTGCATAGAGTTATGGCTGGTAGAAGAGGGGCTGTATAGAGTTATGGCTGGTAGAAGAGGGCTGTATAGAGTTATGGCTGGTAGAAGAAGAGCTGTATAGAGTTATGGCTGGTAGAAGAGGGGCTGTATAGAGTTATGGCTGGTAGAAGGAGAGCTGTATAGAGTTATGGCTGGTAGAAGGAGAGCTGTATAGAGTTATGGCTGGTAGAAGAGGGGCTGTATAGAGTTATGGTTGGTAGAAGAGGGGCTGTATAGAGTTATGGATGGTAGAAGTGGGCTGTATAGAGTTATGGCTGGTAGAAGAAGAGCTGTATAGAGTTATGGATGGTAGAAGAGGGCTGTATAGAGTTATGGCTGGTAGAAGAGGGCTGTATATAGTTATGGCTGGTAGGAGAGCTGTATAGAATTATGGCTGGTAGAAGGAGAGCTGTATAGAATTATGGCTGGTAGAAGAAGGGATGTATAGAGTTATGGCTGTATAGAGTTATGGCTGGTAGAAGAAGAGCTGTATAGAGTTATGGCTGGTATAAGAGGGGCTGTATAGAGTTGTGGCTGGCAGAAGAAGAGCTGTATAGAGTTATGGCTGGTAGAAGAAGAGCTGTATAGAGTAGAGATATGGCTGGTAGAAGAAGAGCAGTATAGAGTAGAGTTATGGCTGGTAGAAGAGGGGCTGTATAGAGTTATGGCTGGTAGAAGAAGAGCTTTCTAGAGTTATGGCTGGTAGACGAAGGGGTTTATAGAGTTATGGCTGGTAGAAGAAGAGCTGTATAGAGTTATGGCTGGTAGAAGAAGAGCTGTATAGAGTTATGGCTGGTAGAAGAAGAGCTGTATAGAGTTATGGCTGTTAGAAGAGGTGCTGTATAGAGTTATGGCTGGGAGAAGAAGAGCTGTATAGAGTTATGGCTGGTAGAAGAGGTGCTGTATAGAGTTATGGCTTTTAGAAGAAGAGCTGTATAGAGTTATGTCTGGTAGAAGAGGTAGAGTTATGGCTGGTAGAAGAGGGGCTTTATAGAGTTATGGCTGGTAGAAGAGGAGCTGTATAGAGTTATGGCTGGTAGGAGAGGTGCTGTATAGAGTTATGGCTGGTAGAAGAGGGGCTGTATAGAGTTATGGCTTGTAGAAGAGGGGCTATATAGAGTTATGGCTGGTAGAGAGGTACTGTATAGAGATATGGCTGGTAGAAGAGCTGTATAGAGTTATGGCTTGTTGAAGAGGGGATGTATAGAGTTATGGCTGGTAGAAGAAGAGCTGTATAGAGTTATGGCTGGTAGAAAAGGGGATGTATAGAGTTATGGCTGTATAGAGTTATGGCTGGTAGAAGAGGGGCTGTATAGAGTTATGTCTGGGAGAAGAGCTGTATAGAGTTATTGCTGTTAGAAGAGGGGATGTATATAGTTATGGCTGGTGGAAGAGGGGATGTATAGAGTTATGGCTGGTAGAAGACGAGCTGTATAGAGTTATTTCTGTTAGAAGAGGGGATGTATAGAGTTATGGCTGTATAGAGTTATGGCTGGTAGAATAGGTGCTGTATAGAGTTATGGCTGGTAGAAGGAGAGCTGTATAGAGTTATGGCTGGTAGAAGAAGAGCTGTATAGAGTAGAGATATGGCTGGTAGAAGAAGAGCAGTATAGAGTAGAGTTATGGCTGGTAGAAGAAGAGCTGTATAGAGTTATGGCTGGTAGAAGAAGAGTTGTATAGAGTTATGGCTGGTAGAAGAAGAGCTGTATAGAGTTATGGCTGGTAGAAGAAGAGCAGTATAGAGTAGAGTTATGGCTGGTAGAAGAGGGGCTGTATAGAGTTATGGCTGGTAGAAGAGGGGCTGTATAGAGTTATGGCTGGCAGAAGAAGAGCTGTATAGAGTTATGGCTGGTAGAAGAAGAGCTGTATAGAGTAGAGTTATGGCTGGTAGAAGAAGAGCAGTATAGAGTAGAGTTATGGCTGGTAGAAGAGGGGCTGTATAGAGTTATGGCTGGTAGAAGAAGAGCTGTATAGAGTTATGGCTGGTAGAAGAAGAGCTGTATAGAGTTATGGCTGGTAGAAGAAGAGCTGTATAGAGTTATTGCTGGTAGAGAGGGACTGTATATAGATATGGCTGGTAGAAGAGCTGTATAGAGTTATGGCTGGTAGAAGAGGGGATGTATAGGGTTATGGCTGGTAGAAGAGGGGATATATAGAGTTATGGCTGGTAGAAGAGGGGATGTATAGAGTTATGGCTGGTAGAAGAGGGGATGTATAGAGTTATGGCTGGTAGAAGAGGTGCTGTATAGAGTTATGGCTGGTAGGAGAGCTGCATAGAGTTATGGCTGGTAGAAGAGGGGCTGTATAGAGTTATGGCTGGTAGAAGAAGAGCTGTATAGAGTTATGGCTGGTAGAAGAGGGGCTGTATAGAGTTATGGCTGGTAGAAGGAGAGCTGTATAGAGTTATGGCTGGTAGAAGAGGGGCTGTATAGAGTTATGGCTGGTAGAAGAGGGGCTGTATAGAGTTATGGATGGTAGAAGAGGGCTGTATAGAGTTATGGCTGGTAGAAGAAGAGCTGTATAGAGTTATCGATGGTAGAAGAGGGCTGTATAGAGTTATGGCTGGTAGAAGAGGGCTGTATATAGTTATGGCTGGTAGGAGAGCTGTATAGAATTATGGCTGGTAGAAGGAGAGCTGTATAGAATTATGGCTGGTAGAAGAAGGGATGTATAGAGTTATGGCTGTATAGAGTTATGGCTGGTAGAAGAAGAGCTGTATAGAGTTATGGCTGGTATAAGAGGGGCTGTATAGAGTTGTGGCTGGCAGAAGAAGAGCTGTATAGAGTTATGGCTGGTAGAAGAAGAGCTGTATAGAGTAGAGATATGGCTGGTAGAAGAAGAGCAGTATAGAGTAGAGTTATGGCTGGTAGAAGAGGGGCTGTATAGAGTTATGGCTGGTAGAAGAAGAGCTTTATAGAGTTATGGCTGGTAGAAGAAGGGGTTTATAGAGTTATGGCTGGTAGAAGAAGAGCTGTATAGAGTTATGGCTGGTAGAAGAAGAGCTGTATAGAGTTATGGCTGGGAGAAGAAGAGCTGTATAGAGTTATGGCTGGTAGAAGAGGTGCTGTATAGAGTTATGGCTTTTAGAAGAAGAGCTGTATAGAGTTATGGCTGGTAGGAGAGGTAGAGTTATGGCTGGTAGAAGAGGGGCTGTATAGAGTTATGGCTGGTAGAAGAGGAGCTGTATAGAGTTATGGCTGGTAGGAGAGGTGCTGTATAGAGTTATGGCTGGTAGAAGAGGGGCTGTATAGAGTTATGGCTTGTAGAAGAGGGGCTATATAGAGTTATGGCTGGTAGAGAGGTACTGTATAGAGATATGGCTGGTAGAAGAGCTGTATAGAGTTATGGCTTGTTGAAGAGGGGATGTATAGAGTTATGGCTGGTAGAAGAAGAGCTGTATAGAGTTATGGCTGGTAGAAAAGGGGATGTATAGAGTTATGGCTGTATAGAGTTATGGCTGGTAGAAGAGGGGCTGTATAGAGTTATGTCTGGGAGAAGAGCTGTATAGAGTTATTGCTGTTAGAAGAGGGGATGTATATAGTTATGGCTGGTGGAAGAGGGGATGTATAGAGTTATGGCTGGTAGAAGAAGAGCTGTATAGAGTTATTTCTGTTAGAAGAGGGGATGTATAGAGTTATGGCTGGTAGAAGAGGGGCTGCATAGAGTTATGGCTGGTAGAAGAGGGGCTGTATAGAGTTATGGCTGGTAGTAGAGGTGCTGAATATAGTTATGGCTGGTAGAAGAAGAGCTGTATAGTTATGGCTGGTAGATGAAGAGCTGTATAGAGTTATGGCTGGTAGAAGAGGGGCTGTATAGAGTTATGGCTGGTAGAAGAGGGGATGTATAGAGTTATGGCTGGTAGAAGAAGAGCTGTATAGAGTTATGGCTGGTAGAAGAGGGCCTGTATAGAGCTATGGCTGGTTGAAGAGGGGCTGTGTAGAGTTATGGCTGGTAGAAGAGGGGCTGTATAGAGTTATGACTGGTAGAAGAGGGGCTGTATAGAGTTATGGCTGTATGGAGTTATGCAGGTAGAAGAGGGGCTGTATAGAGTTATGGCTGGTTGAAGAAGAGCTGTATAGAGTTATGGCTGGTAGAAGAAGAGCTGTATAGAGTCATGGCTGGTAGAAGAGGTGCTGTATAGAGTTATGGCTGGTAGAAGAAGAGCTGTATTGAGTAGAGATATGGCTGGTAGAAGAAGAGCTGTATAGAGTAGAGTTATGGTTGGTAGAATAGGTGCTGTATAGAGAAATGGCTGGTAGAAGAGGAGCTGTATAGAGTAGAGTTATGGCTGGTTGAAGAAGAGCTGTATAGAGTTATGGCTGGTAGAAGAAGAGCTGTATAGAGTTATGGCTGGTAGAAGAGGTGCTTTATAGAGATACAGCTTAGTCATGTTCACACTATTCGCACATCTCCTGTCTCTGTGCTCCCACTGGCAGTATTGAGATACAAATATACACACGCTATACACACTGGCAGTATACACACCGAGAGCCACTCAGACACGTGACCTGATTCTGGGGTAAGGGTTACGTGTTGAGAAGGGGTACTGTCGCGCTATCATGACCAAAATGGTGATCCCTGTCCAGGGTTTCAGATGTCCCAATATGGTTCACACCTTAGCATGTAACACCTTAAAAGGCAAGGGTACACAACCACCCTAACTAACTAGACCACACACTCACACACACACACACATGTGCACACAGACGGTTACACATGCCCATATGTTCACAGTCAGTCACACACACCCATTACTCTTGTGAAAGGCCTGAGACAAACACACCTGAACTGGATCCATCTCAAATAGGTCAGCAGTTAAAAGTAGGACACCTGCTCGTTTCAAAACAGTTTGATTTGGTTCCTAATGTTCTAGCCGTGTCTGAATCCTGGCTTAGGAAGACCACCAAAAATTCTGAAATCTTCATCCCTAACTACAACATTTTCAGACAAGATAGAACGGCCAAAGGGGGCGGTGTTGCAATCTACTGCAGAGATAGCCTGCAGAGTTCTGTCCTACTAGCCAGGCCTGTACCCAAACAATTTGAAATTCTACTGTAAAAATCCACCTCTCTAAAAACAAGTCTCTCACCGTTGCCGCCTGCTACAGACCACCCTCTGCCCCCAGCTGTGCTCTGGACACCATATGTGAACGGATTGCCCCCCATCTATCCCCAGCCATCCTACAGTCTAAGCTTGATGCCCTCAATCTCACACAAATTATCAATAGACCTACCAGGTACCACCCCAAAGCCTTAAACACGTGCACCCTCATAGATATCATCCTAACCAACTTGCCCTCTAAATACACCTCTGCTTTCAACCAAGATCTCAGCGATCACTTCCTCATTGCCTGCATCCGTAATGGGCCAGCGGTCAAACGACCTCCACTCATCACTATCAAACGCTCCCTGAAACACTTCAGCGAGCTGGCCTTTCTAATCGACCTGGCCCGGGTATCCTGGAAGGATATTGACCTCATCCCGTCAGTAGAGGATGCCTGGTTATTTTTTTTTAACTGCCTTCCTCACCGTCTTAAATAAGCATGCTCCATTCAAGAAATTTAGAACCAGGAACAGATATAGCCCTTGGTTCACTCCAGACCTGACTGCCTTTAACCAACACAAAAACATCCTAGGGAGTTCTGCATTAGCATTGAACAGCCTCCGTGATATGCAACTTTTCAGGGAAGCTAGAAACCAATATACACAGGCAGTTAAAAAAGCCAAGGCTTTTTCAAGCAAAAATTTGCTTCCTGCAACACAAACTCAAAAAAGGTCTGGGACACTGTAAAGTCCATGGAGAATAAGTACACCTCCTCCCAGCTGCCCACTGCATTGAGGATAGGAAACTCTGTCACCACCGATAAATCCACTATAATTGAGAGTTTCAACAAGCATTTTTCTACGGCTGGCCATGCTTTCCACCTGGAAAGCCGAAGAGCCCTCGCTTGGATATTGGCCTAGCATGGGCTAACTTCAGGCTAATTGGTGCTTGCTCCGGGATGGAAATGTTAGCCAGGAGTAGTCAACCCGAGTTGCGGTTAGCTAGCTGCGATAGGAATCCGGGGATATGGAGAGAAAAACAGGTCCGGTGTGCTCTGGTTTGAAACGCGTTGTGCGAACTGGCGACAGCTTTCCGAGCTAAAGGTTAGCTGATGACCGCTAGCAGTGGGTAGCTGACTGATAGCTGGTAGCTAGTTAGCTAGCTAGCTTCAGTTGAGGGATTCCAGCTCCAATTTAAGTAGAAATACTTTAGAAAAAAAGAGATCCACACCACATTGGGTGGGGCGGGTTGCCGGAGAGTATTTTGAAGTTGCGGTTTAAGAAATATATTAAAAAGAATCAGAAGAAAAATATATAAAAGCATATATATATACATAAGACAAGACAAAGACATCTGACTGCTACGCCATCTTGGATATTCGGTTGTGTATGGCCCACAGCGCAGAATTAAGTAATGTAGTTGTTTTCTTATCAGAGTATAACTAGGCCAGTCCGTATAGGGCAGGGATCATAAACTAGATTCAGGTGCGGGCCAATTTTTTTTATCTTGAGTGGAAAGGTGGGGGGGCATAATTACAAATATTTTCTAGACTGCAAATTGTCCTTCAGAAGCCCAAACAGATATGTTTTACTAAAACGTAATAATTTCAAACCTTGCTTACATTTATAGACATGTCTCTCTATTATGTGTGAGATTACAGGGGAATAGATTTCCTGTTATGTTTACAATCTTTTATGTACAGCAATGAAAATAAAATACAAATTACAGCTTTTTTTTTTTTCTGAAAACTTGGGGAGCCAAATAAAATCAACCATGGGTGCCAGTTGGGGAATCCTGGTTCAGGGGAAAGGAAAGTGGTGACACTAAATAGGGAAAGATGTTTTGCTCTAGAAAAACAACCCACAGACAGGTGTCCAGTCCAGGCTCGCCATCCAACACACACACACACAAAAAGACCAAGACATGCATGCACGCACACACACTCACACACATACACACAGTCAATCACACAGACCGAGACACACACACACAGTCACATCCACACACTGAGACACACACGCACAGTCACATACACACCCACACCCACCCACACACTGAGACACACACACACGCGCAATTCTGTGCACCTGTGTTGGCTGTCATGCTGTGGTCCCAGAGTGCCTAGAGGCCAGCTGTCCGTTTATCTTACAGGGGCAGAGAAATTAAGGGGGAGTGGAGGGGGGGGGGGGGGGACTAGAGAGGTGGGGGTAGGGGTGAGTAGAGAGCTGGGGGTAGGGGTGACTAGAGAGGTGTGGGTAGGAGTGAGTAGAGAGGTGTGGGTAGGGGTGAGTAGAGAGGTGTGGGTAGGGGTGAGTTGAGAGGTGGGGGGAGGGGTGAGTAGGGAGGTGGGAGGGGGGACTAGAGAGGTGTGGGTAGGAGTGAGTAGAGAGGTGTGGGTAGGGGTGAGTAGAGAGGTGTGGGTAGGGGTGAGTAGAGAGGTGGGAGGGGGGGACTAGAGAGGTGTGGGTAGGAGTGAGTAGAGAGGTGTGGGTAGGGGTGAGTAGAGAGGTGTGGGTAGGGGTGAGTTGAGAGGTGGGGGTAGGGGTGAGTAGGGAGGTGGGAGGGGGGACTAGAGAGGTGTGGGTAGGAGTGAGTAGAGAAGTGTGGGTAGGGGTGAGTAGAGAGGTGTGGGTAGGGGTGAGTAGAGAGGTGGGAGGGGGGGACTAGAGAGGTGTGGGTAGGAGTGAGTAGAGAGGTGTGGGTAGGGGTGAGTAGAGAGGTGTGGGTAGGGGTGAGTAGAGAGGTGGGAGGGGGGGACTAGAGAGGTGTGGGTAGGAGTGAGTAGAGAGGTGTGGGTAGGGGTGAGTAGAGAGGTGTGGGTAGGGGTGAGTTGAGAGGTGGGGGTAGGGGTGAGTAGGGAGGTGGGAGGGGGGACTAGAGAGGTGTGGGTAGGAGTGAGTAGAGAGGTGTGGGTAGGGGTGAGTAGAGAGGTGTGGGTAGGGGTGAGTAGAGAGGTGGGAGGGGGGGACTAGAGAGGTGTGGGTAGGAGTGAGTAGAGAGGTGTGGGTAGGGGTGAGTAGAGAGGTGGGAGGGTGGGACTAGAGAGGTGGGGGTAGGAGTGAGTAGAGAGGTGGGGGTAGGGGTGAGTAGAGAGGTGGGGGTAGGGGCGAGTAGGGAGGTGGGGGGGACTAGACAGGTGGGGGTAGGGGCGAGTAGGGAGGTGGGGGGGACTAGACAGGTGGGGGTAGGGGCGAGTAGGGAGGTGGGGGGGAGTAGGGAGGGAGGGACTAGAGAGGTGTAGGTAGGGGTGAGTAGAGAGGTGGAGGTAGGGGGGAGATGGGGGTAGGGGTGAGTAGAGAGATGGGGGTAGGGGTGAGTAGAGAGATGGGGGTAGGGGTGAGTAGAGAGATGGGGGTAGGGATGAGTAGAGAGATGGGGGTAGGGGTGAGTAGAGAGGTGGGGGTAGGGGCGAGTAGAGAGGTGGGGGTAGGGGCGAGTAGAGAGGTGGGGGTAGGGGCGAGTAGAGAGGTGGGGGTAGGGGCGAGTAGAGAGGTGGGGGTGGGTGGGGGTAGGGGGGGTAGAGAGGGTGAGGGGGTAAGTAGAGAGGGTGAAGCGGACGGGGGTCGGGATAGAGGGGAGTTGTGGTGTAAAGTTTTTTGGGGCATCTGTACTTTACTATTTATATTTTTGACAACTTTTACTTCGCTACATTCCTAAAGAAAATTATGTACTTTTTACTCCATACATTTTCCCAGACACCCAAAAGTGCATTTTGATCATCACTGATCATCCCTACTGCCTCTGATCTGGCGGACTCACGAAACACAAAGACTTTGTTTGTAAATGATGTCTGAGTGTTGGAGTGTTCCCCTGGCTATCTGTAGATGGGAAGAAAGTAAATGGTGTTGTCTGGTTTGCTTAATATAAGGAGTTTTAAATGATGTATACTTTTAATTTTATTTTTGATACTTAATTATGTTTAAAACCTTACTTTTACTTAAGTAGTATTGTATTGGGTGACTTTCACTTTTTCTTGAGTCATTTTCTATTAAGTAAACTCAAGTATGACAATTGGGTACTTTTTCCACCACTGGAGGGGAGTGGGGGGGTATCCATCTGAACTTTATCCTGGCGCTACTGGGGGCTGGGGATAGGCGAGGAGCCCCAATCCTGTGCTCCTCACAAATAACACCCTGAAACTAGACCCCCTGTACCCCCACCTCTGCCCGTCCCAACCCCCCGTTCCCTGGCGACCGTACACACAGCCAGCACATAAACACATCATGATAGCTGGACAAGCTGCAGCCTGGATAAATATTTCTGTAGCAGTTAATTAGATAGAACTGATCCCATTCCAACAAGACGGCCTGGATCTCTCCTTCCTTTCCCCCTGGCCCACTCCTTCCCTTAACCCCACCCTGGCCCTCTCCTTCCCCCTCACCCCACCCTGGCCCTCTCCTTCCCCCTCACCCCACCCTGGCCCTCTCCTTCCCTTAACCCCACCCTGGCCCCCTCATCCCTTCACCCCACCCTGGCCTTCTCCTTCCCCCTCACCCCACCCTGGCCCTCTCCTTCACCCTCACCCCACCTGGGCCCTCTCCTCCCCCCCACCTCACCCCGGCCCTCTCCTTCCCCCTCACCCCACCCCGGCCCTCTCCCTCCCCTCACCCCACCCCTCTCCTTCCCCTCACCCCACCCCTCTCCTTCCCCTCACCCCACCCCGGCCCTTTCCTTCCCCTCACCCCACCCCGACCCTCTCCTTCCCCCCACCCCACCCCTCTCCTTCCCCTCACCCCACCCCGGCCCTCTCCTTCCCCCTCACCCCGGCCCTCTCCTTCCCCCTCACCCCACCCCGGCCCTCTCCTTCCCCTCACCCACCCCTCTCCTTCCCCCCACCCCACCCCTCTCCTTCCCCCCACCCCACCCCTCTCCTTCCCCTCACCTCACCCCACCCCTCTCCTTCCCCTCACCTCACCCCACCCCTCTCCTTCCCCTCACCTCACCCCACCCCTCTCCTTCCCCTCACCTCACCCCTCTCCTTCCCCTCACCTCACCCCTCTCCTTCCCCTCACCCCACCCCTCTCTTTCCCCTCACCTCACCCCTCTCCTTCCCCTCACCCCTCTCCCTCCCCCCACCAAACCCTCTCCTTCCCCCCACCCCTCTCCTTTTCTCTCTAGCTCCCTTTCTCTCTCTCTCTAGCTCCTTTTCTCTCTATCTCTCTCTCTCTCTCTCTCTTTAGCTCCTGTTCTCTCACTTTAGCTCCTGTTCTCTCTCTCTAGCTCCTTTTCTCTCTCTAGCTCCTTTTCTCTCTCTAGCTCCTTTTCAATTCAATTCAATTCAATTCAATTCAAGGGCTTTATTGGCATGGGAAACATGTGTTAACATTGCCAAAGCAAGTGAGGTAGACAACATACAAAGTGAATATATAAAGTGAAATAAACAATAAAAATGAACAGTAAACATTACACATACAGAGGTTTCAAAACAGTAAAGACATTACAAATGTCATATTATATATATACAGTGTTTTAACAATGTACAAATGGTTAAAGGACACAAGATAAAATAAATAAGCATAAATATGGGTTGTATTTACAATGGTGTTTGTTCTTCACTGGTTGCCCTTTTCTCGTGGCAACAGGTCACAAATCTTGCTGCTGTGATGGCACACTGTGGAATTTCACCCAGTAGATATGGGAGTTTTTCAAAATTGGATTTGTTTTCGAATTCTTTGTGGATCTGTGTAATCTGAGGGAAATATGTCTCTCTAATATGGTCATACATTGGGCAGGAGGTTAAGGAAGTGCAGCTCAGTTTCCACCTCATTTTGTGGGCAGTGAGCACACTTTTCTCTCTCTAGCTCCTTTTCTCTCTCTCTCTAGCTCCTTTTCTCTCTCTCTAGCTCCTTTTCTCTCTCTCTAGCTCCTTTTCTCCCTCTCTCTAGCTCCTTTTCTCTCTCTCTCTAGCTCCTTTTCTCTCTCTCTCTCTAGCTCCTTTTCTCTCTATCTAGCTCCTTTTCTCTCTATCTCTCTCTCTCTGTAGCTCCTTTTCTCTCTCTCGATCAGTGTGTGTGTGGAGTATATTTAGACTGCACTACTCTCACACAGTGTCGCTCACTCACACACACAACAGGACATTTCTCACACACCTGTGCGCATTCTGTCACACACACTTTCTCTGTTGACTGCAATTAAGGCCATTTAATAGCAGAGACGGTGACAGATTGCAGAAGGGACCTATTTGAACGATGGTTTGTCTTGTTGACTTTTAACTCCATATTTTCTCTGGTATACTATTAATGAATTCTCTCTTTCTCTCTCCACTGTCTCTCTCTCTCTCCGCTGTCTCTTTCTCTCTCTCTCCGCTGTCTCTTTCTCTCTCTCTCCGCTGTCTCTTTCTCTCTCTCCGCTGTCTCTTTCTCTCTCTCTCCGCTGTCTCTTTCTCTCTCTCTCTCAGCTGTCTCTTTCTCTCTCTCTCTCCGCTGTCTCTTTCTCTCTCTCTCTCCGCTGTCTCTTTCTCTCTCTCTCTCTCCGCTGTCTCTCTCTCTCTCTCCGCTGTCTCTTTCTCTCTCTCTCTCCGCTGTCTCTCTCTCTCTCCGCTGTCTCTCTCTCTCTCTGCTGTCTCTTTCTCTCCGCTGTCTCTTTCTCTCCGCTGTCTCTTTCTCTCCGCTGTCTCTCTCTCTCCGCTGTCTCTTTCTCTCTCTCCGCTGTCTCTTTCTCTCTTTCTCTCGCTCTCTCAGCTGTCTCTTTCTCTCTCTCTCTCCGCTGTCTCTTTCTCTCTCTCTCTCCGCTGTCTCTTTCTCTCTCTCTCTCCGCTGTCTCTTTCTCTCTCTCTCTCCGCTGTCTCTTTCTCTCTCTCTCTCCGCTGTCTCTCTCTCTCTCTCTGCTGTCTCTTTCTCTCCGCTGTCTCTTTCTCTCCGCTGTCTCTTTCTCTCTCTCTTCGCTGTCTCTTTCTCTCTATCGCCGCTGTCTCTTTCTCTCTCGATCTCCGCTGTCTCTCTCTCTCTCGATCTCCGCTGTCTCTCTCTCCGCTGTCGCTTTCTCTCTCTCTCTCCGCTGTCTCTTTCTCTCTCTCTCCACTGTCTCTTTCTCTCTCTCCGCTGTCTCTTTCTCTCTCTCTCTCCGCTGTCTCTTTCTCTCTCTCTCTCTCCGCTGTCTCTTTCTCTCTCTCTCTCCGCTGTCTCTTTCTCTCTCTCTCTGCTGTCTCTTTCTCTCTTTCTCTCCGCTGTCTCTTTCTCTTTCTCTCCGCTGTCCCTTTCTCTCTCTCTCCGCTGTCTCTTTCTCTCCGCTGTCTCTTTCTCTCTCTCTCTCCGCTGTCTCTTTCTCTCTCTCTCTCCGCTGTCTCTCTCTCTCTCTCCGCTGTCTCTTTCTCTCCGCTGTCTCTTTCTCTCCGCTGTCTCTTTCTCTCCGCTGTCTCTTTCTCTCCGCTGTCTCTCTCTCTCCGCTGTCTCTTTCTCTCTCTCCGCTGTCTCTTTCTCTCTTTCTCTCTCTCTCTCAGCTGTCTCTTTCTCTCTCTCTCTCCGCTGTCTCTTTCTCTCTCTCCGCTGTCTTTTTCTCTCTCTCTCTCCGCTGTCTCTTTCTCTCTCTCTCTCCGCTGTCTCTCTCTCTCTCTCTGCTGTCTCTTTCTCTCCGCTGTCTCTTTCTCTCCGCTGTCTCTTTCTCTCCGCTGTCTCTTTCTCTCCGCTGTCTCTTTCTCTCCGCTGTCTCTTTCTCTCTCTCTCCGCTGTCTTTCTCTCTCTCTCAGCTGTCTCTTTCTCTCTCTCCGCTGTCTCTTTCTCTCTCCGCTGTCTCTTTCTCTCTCTCTCCGCTGTCTCTTTCTCTCTATCTCCGCTGTCTCTTTCTCTCTCTATCTCCGCTGTCTCTTTCTCTCTATCTCTCCGCTGTCGCTTTCTCTCTCTCTCTCCGCTGTCGCTTTCTCTCTCTCTCTCCGCTGTCGCTTTCTCTCTCTCTCTCCGCTGTCTCTTTCTCTCTCTCTCTCCGCTGTCTCTTTCTCTCTCTCTCTCCGCTGTCTCTTTCTCTCTCTCTATCCGCTGTCTCTTTCTCTCTCTCTCTCCGCTGTCTCTTTCTCTCTCTCTCTCCGCTGTCTCTTTCTCTCTCTCTCTCCGCTGTCTCTTTCTCTCCGCTGTCCCTTTCTCTCTCTCTCCGCTGTCTCTTTCTCTCCGCTGTCTCTTTCTCTCTTTCTCTCCGCTGTCTCTCTTTCTCTCCGCTGTCTCTTTCTCTCTCTCTCTCTCTGCTGTCTCTTTCTCTCTCTCACTCCGCTGTTTCTTTCTCTCTCTCTCCGCTGTCTCTTTCTCTCTCTATCTCCGCTGTCTCTTTCTCTCTCTCTCTGCTGTCTCTTTCTCTCTCTCTCCGCTGTCTCTTTCTCTCTCTCTCCGCTGTCTCTTTCTCTCTCTCTCTCTTCTGTTTCTTTCTCTCTCCGCTGTCTCTTTCTCTCTCTCTCTCCGCTGTCTCTTTCTCTCTCTCTCTCCGCTGTCTCTTTCTCTCTCTCTCTCCGCTGTCTCTTTCTCTCCGCTGTCCCTTTCTCTCTCTCTCCGCTGTCTCTTTCTCTCCGCTGTCTCTTTCTCTCTCTCTCTCTCCGCTGTCTCTTTCTCTCTCTCACTCCGCTGTTTCTTTCTCTCTCTCTCCGCTGTCTCTTTCTCTCTCTATCTCCGCTGTCTCTTTCTCTCTCTCTCTGCTGTCTCTTTCTCTCTCTCTCCGCTGTCTCTTTCTCTCTCTCTCCGCTGTCTCTTTCTCTCTCTCTCTCTTCTGTTTCTTTCTCTCTCCGCTGTCTCTTTCTCTCTCTCTATCTGCTGTCTCTTTCTCTCTCTCTCTCCGCTGTCTCTTTCTCTCTCTCTCTCTCTGCTGTCTCTTTCTCTCTTTCTCTCCGCTGTCTCTTTCTCTCTTTCTCTCCGCTGTCTCTCTTTCTCTTCGCTGTCTCTTTCTCTCTCTCTCTCTCTCTCCGCTGTCTCTTTCTCTCTGCTGTCTCTTTCTCTCTCTCTCCGCTGTCTCTTTCTCTCTTTCTCTCCGCTGTCTCTTTCTCTCTCTCTCTCTGCTGTCTCTTTCTCTCTCTCTCTCCGCTGTCTCTTTCTCTCTTTCTCTCCGCTGTCTCTTTCTCTCTCTCTCTCTCACTGATGTCTTTTTCTCTCTCTCTCTCCGCTGTCTCTTTCTCTCTCTCTCTCTCCGCTGTCTCTTTCTCTCTTTCTCTCCGCTGTCTCTTTCTCTCTTTCTCTCCGCTGTCTCTTTCTCTCTTTCTCTCCGCTGTCTCTTTCTCTCTTTCTCTCCGCTTTCTCTTTCTCTCTTTCTCTCCGCTGTCTCTTTCTCTCTCTCTCTGCTGTTGCTTTCTCTCTCGCTCCGCTGTCTCTTTCTCTCTCTCTCTCTGTCTTTCTCTCTTTACTCTCTCTCTGTCTTTCTCTCTCTTTACTCTCTGTATTCTCTCTCTTTACTCTCTCTCTGTCTTTCTCTCTCTTTACTCTCTCTCTGTCTTTCTCTCTCTTTACTCTCTCTCTGTCTTTCTCACTCTTTACTCTCTCTCTCTGTCTTTCTCTCTTTACTCTCTCTGTCTTTTCTCTCTTTACTCTCTCTGTCTTTCTCTCTTTACTCTCTCTTTACTCTCTCTCTCTCTCTCTTTACTCTCTCTCTCTTTCTCTCTCTTTACTCTCTTTCTGTCTTTCTCTCTTTACTCTCTCTCTGTCTTTCTCTCTCGACCATCTCTCTGTCTTTCTCTCTCGACTCTCTCTCTCTGTCTTTCTCTCTCGACTCTCTCTCTCTGTCTTTCTCTCTCGACTCTCTCTCTCTGTCTTTCTCTCTCGACTCTCTCTCTGTCTCTCTTTACTCTCTCTCGACTCTCTCCTTCTCTCTTTACTCTCTCTGTCTTTCTCTCTCGACTCTCTCTCTCTGTCTTTCTCTCTCGATTCTCTCTCTGTCTCTCTTTACTCTCTCTCGACTCTCTCTTGACTCTCTCTCTTTTCTCTTCTCTCTCTGTCTTTCTCTCTCCTCTCTCTCTGTCTTTCTCTCTGTCTCTCTTTCTCTTACTCTCTCTGTCTTTCTCTCTGTCTCTCTTTCTCTTACTCTCTCTGTCTTTCTCTCTTTACTCTCTCTCTGTCTTTCTCTCTCGACTCTCTCTCTCTTTTCTCTCTCTGTCTTTCTCTCTTCTCTCTCTCTGTCTTTCTCTCTTTACTCTCTCTCGACTCTCTCTGTCTTTCTCTCTTTACTCTCTCTCTTTCTGTCTTTCTCTCTTTTCTCTCTCTGTCTTTCTCTCTCGACTCTCTCGACTCTCTCTCTCTTTACTCTCTCTCCTCTCTCTCTCTTTACTCTCTCTCGACTCTCTCTCTTCTCTCTCTCTCTGTCTTTCTCTCTCGACTCTCTCTCTCTCTTTACTCTCTCTCTGTCTTGCTCTCTCGACTCTCTTTACTCTCTCTCTCGACTCTCTCTTTACTCTCTGTCTTTCTCTCTTTACTCTCTCTGTCTTTCTCTCTTTACTCTCTCTTTACTGTCTTTCTCTCTTTACTCTCTCTGTCTCTCTCTCGACTCTCTCTCTTTTCTCTCTCGGTCTTTCTCTCCTCTCTCTCTGTCTCTCTTTACTGTCTCTCGACTCTCTCTTTCTCTCTTTACTCTCTCTGTCTTTCTCTCTCCTCTCTCTCTCTGTCTTTCTCTCTCTTTCCTCTCTCTCTTTCTCTCTCTTTACTCTCTCTCTCTCGACTCTCTCTGTCTTTCTCTCTTTACTCTCTGTCTTTCTCTCTTGACTCTCTCTCTCTGTCTTTCTCTCTCGACTCTCTCTCTGTCTTTCTCTCTCTTTACTCTCTGTATTTCTCTCTCTTTACTCTCTCTCTGTCTTTCTCTCTCTTTACTCTCTCTCTGTCTTTCTCACTCTTTACTCTCTCTCTCTGTCTTTCTCTCTTTACTCTCTCTGTCTTTTCTCTCTTTACTCTCTCTCTGTCTTTCTCTCTTTACTCTCTCTCTCTGTCTTTCTCTCTCTTTACTCTCTCTCTCTCTCTCTACTCTCTCTCTCTTTCTCTCTCTTTACTCTCTTTCTGTCTTTCTCTCTTTACTCTCTCTCTGTCTTTCTCTCTCGACTCTCTCTCTGTCTTTCTCTCTCGACTCTCTCTCTCTGTCTTTCTCTCTCGACTCTCTCTCTCTGTCTCTCTTTACTCTCTCTCGACTCTCTCCTTCTCTCTTTACTCTCTCTGTCTTTCTCTCTTTACTCTCTCTCTGTCTTTCTCTCTCGATTCTCTCTCTGTCTCTCTTTACTCTCTCTCGACTCTCTCTTTTCTCTTCTCTCTCTGTCTTTCTCTCTCCTCTCTCTCTGTCTTTCTCTCTGTCTCTCTTTCTCTTACTCTCTCTGTCTTTCTCTCTTTACTCTCTCTCTCTGTCTTTCTCTCTCGACTCTCTCTCTCTTTTCTCTCTCTCTGTCTTTCTCTCTCTTCTCTCTCTCTGTCTTTCTCTCTTTACTCTCTCTCGACTCTCTCTGTCTTTCTCTCTTTACTCTCTCTCTTTCTGTCTTTCTCTCTTTTCTCTCTCTGTCTTTCTCTCTCGACTCTCTCGACTCTCTCTCTCTTTACTCTCTCTCCTCTCTCTCTCTTTACTCTCTCTCGACTCTCTCTCTTCTCTCTCTCTGTCTTTCTCTCTCGACTCTCTCTCTCTCTTTACTCTCTCTCTGTCTTGCTCTCTCGACTCTCTTTACTCTCTCTCTCGACTCTCTCTTTACTCTCTCTCTCTGTCTTTCTCTCTTTACTCTCTCTTTACTGTCTTTCTCTCTTTACTCTCTCTGTCTTTCTCTCTCGACTCTCTCTCTCTTTTCTCTCTCTCGGTCTTTCTCTCCTCTCTCTCTGTCTCTCTTTACTGTCTCTCGACTCTCTCTTTCTCTCTTTACTCTCTCTGTCTTTCTCTCTCCTCTCTCTCTGTCTTTCTCTCGCTTTACTCTCTCGACTCTCTCTATCTTTCTCTCTTGACTCTCTCTCTCTCTGTCTTTCTCTCTCGACTCTCTCTCTCTGTCTTTCTCTCTCTCTCTGTCTTTCTCTATTTACTCTCTCTTTTCTTTCTCTCTGTCTTTTTCTCTCTTTACTCTCTCTCTTTCGCTCTCTTTACTCTCTCTGTCTTTCGCTCTCTTTACTCTCTCTGTCTTTCGCTCTCTTTACTCTCTCTCTCTTTCGCTCTCTTTACTCTCTCTCTTTCGCTCTCTTTACTCTCTCTGTCTTTCGCTCTCTTTACTCTCTGTCTTTCTGTCTTTACTCGCTCTGTCTTTCTCTCTTTACTCTCTCTCTCTGCCTTTCTCTTTACTCTCTCTCTGTCTTTCTCTTTTCAAATTCAAATTCAAGCTGCTTTATTGGCATGAAAAACATTGTGTCAATATTGCCAAAGCAACAATGTATACAATATACATTGTAACAAAATTATAAATGATAGCAAATAATAATATAAAATGGTAGTAAATAATAATACCAAAATAATAACAATAAAATGGTAACAGTCTACAGTAAACATTAATAATTATAGTAATAACAATAATAGTAGTAATAAGTAAATTGCTGTTTACTATGCAGATGTTATTATTCAGTGTCCCTCAGGCTATGGCAGGAAAATACATATTTGGCTGCAAGAGGAGCCATTGCTCCTTCGCCCATGAGTATTCTTAGTTTTTCCTCTGGGTTCAATTTGTAAAAATTTGGAATATATGTAGTCATTTCTGTGAATAATGAATCTCTCTGTGAGGAATATTTATCACAGTAAAGGAGAAAGTGCATCTCTGTCTCTACCTCCCCTGTCATGCAGTGACCACATACTCCTCTTAGGGTAGCCATGTCTTTTTATGTCTGCCGGTTTCTATTGCCAATCGGTGGTCACTCAGCCTGTACTTGGTAAGGATCTGTCTCTGCTTCGTATCTCTGACAGAGTAGAGATAATCAGCCAATTCATATTCTCTGTTTAGGGTCAGATAGCAATTTAGTCGGCTTTGGGATTTTGTTTCGTTTTTCCAGTATTGTAAATATAATTCCTTTGATTGGTTCATAATTTTGCTTATTGGAATTCTTTCTTTTGAAGCAGTGCTGGTGTCAGCTTGTTTGGTGAGGTCCAACACCAGCTGACTGAGAGGGCTCGTTTCTGGGCTCAGCTCTTGGGCTTGAAGTGCTTTAAATTGCAGACTCGAATTTGGACTTGAATTTAGATGTAGCCAAAATTTTAATGATCTTTTCTGTATTTTCATTATTACTGGAAAACGGCCCAATTCTGCCCTACATGCATTAGTTGGTGTATTTCTCTGGACTTGTAGAATTTTCCGACAGAATTCTGCATGTAGGGCTTCAATTGGATGTTTGTCCCACATTTTAAAATCCAGTTTATTGAGTGGCCCCCAAACCTCACTTCCATAAAGTGCTATTGGTAGGATTACACTGTCAAATATTTTAGTCCAAATTCTAATTGAGATGTTGATTTTGAATAATTTCATTTTTATTGCATACATTGCTCTGCGGGCTTTTTCTTTGAGTGCATTCACTGCCATATTAAAGTTTCCCGATGCAGATATGGTCAGACCAAGGTAGGTGTAATGTTTTGTGTGTTCAATTAAGGTGTTGTTCAGGGTGAATTTACATTTGTGTTTCTGACATCTGGGTTTTTTTTGGAAAATCATGATTTTAGTTTTTTGGAAATTTACTGCCAGGGCCCAATTATGGCAATATTGCTCCAGAATATTAATGTTTTGTTGAAGACCTTCTTTGGTTGGTGATAGAAGTACCAAGTCATCAGCATATAGCAGGTATTTCACCTCTGTGTCAAATAGTGTGAGTCCTGGGGCTGGAGATTGGTCCAACATGTCTGCTAATTCATTGATATAAATGTTGAAAAGATTTGGACTCAAATTGCAGCCTTGTCTCACACCTCGACATTGTGAAAAAAATTCTGTTCTTTGGTTTTTGATATTTATTGCACACTTGTTTTCTGTGTACATACATTTTATTAAGTCATAAACCTTACCACCAAGCCCACTTTGTAGAATTTTGTAGAATAGCCCTTCGTGCCAAATCGAATCAAATGCTTTTTTAAAGTCAATAAAGCAAGCAAAGATTTTGCCCTCTTTTTTTTGGTGGACATGTTTATTAATTAGTGTGTGTAAGGTGGGCAGTAGTGCGGTGGTGTTTATTAATGAGTGTGTGTAAGGTGGTCAGTAGTGCGATGGTTAGGGAGAAAGCCAATTTGACATTTACTTATTACATTTTTTTCTTGAAGAAAGGTTTGAATTCTTGAATTCAAAATGCTACAGAAAATCTTTCCCAAGTTACTGTTGACGCAAATTCCCCTGTAATTATTGGGGTCTGATTTGTCTCCACTTTTGTGGATAGGGGAGATGAGCCCCTGGTTCCAGACATCAGGGAAGCAGCCAGAAGTTAAAACCATGTTGAACAATTTAAGCACAGCATTTTGCAACTCAGGTGTGCTGTTTTTCAGCATTTCATTTCTGATGTTGTCTACACCACAAGCCTTTTTTGATTTAATAGATTTTAGCTTTTCATTTAGTTCTTGTTGGGTTATTGGGTAATCTAATGGATTTTGGTTGTTTTTAATGACTGATTCAAGGATGTTCAATTTTTCTTTAATTTCTAATTGGTTCTGTTGTAAGTCTTTTTGTGGGATGTTTTTGTATAGATTATCAAAGTAAGTTTTCCAAATTCCTACATCTTGTATGGCTAATTCTTGTGGCTTTTCTCTCTCTCTGTCTTTCTCTCTCTTTACTCTCTCTCTCTCTTTCTCTCTCTTTACTCTCTCGCTCTCTCTTTCTCTCTCTTTACTCTCTCTCTGTCTTTCGCTCTTTACTCTCTGTCTTTCTCTCTTTACTCTCTCTCTGCCTTTCTCTCTGCCTTTCTCTCTGTCTTTCTCTCTTTTCTCTCTTTTCTCTCTCTTTCTCTCTCTTTACTCTCTCTTTCTCTCTCTTTACTCTCTCTCTCTCTCTTTACTCTCTCTCTGTCTTTCTCCCTTTACTCTCTCTCTCTGTCTTTCTCCCTTTACTCTCTCTCTCTCTCTCTGTCTTTCTCCCTTTTCTCTCTCTCTTTCTCTCTCTGTTTTGCGTCTCTCGTTCTCTCTCTTAATTAAATGTTCAAATCAATTTCAAATGTTTTATTTGTATGTCATTCCTGTAGATATATTGTAACAACAACTTCTCTCTCTAGATGCCTGTGTGTTCGTACTTCCTGAAGGGTATATGTAACAACAGTAGCTGTCCCTACAGCCATGTATACGTGTCCCGCAAAGCTGCTGTGTGCCAGGACTTCATCAGGGGGTACTGCCCTCAGGGTCAGAAGGTATAACACACACATACAGTCAGTCACAAACATTCTCTCCATCTCTCTCTTTATCATGATCTACTGCCCTGTGGCAGAAAAGGTACATTCACACTCATGTACATCCTCTACACAGATATACACTACATTACCAAAAGTATGTGGACACCTGCTCATCGAACATCTCATTCCAAAATCATGGGCATTAATATGAAGTTGGTCCCCCCTTTGCTGCTATAACAACTTCCACTCTTCTGGGAAGGCTTTCCACTAGATGTTGGAACATTGCTGCGGGGACTTGCTTCCATTCAGCCACAAGCATTAGTGAGGTCGGGCACTGATGTTGGCCGATTATGCCTGGCTCGCAGTCGGTGTTCCAATTCATCCCAAAGGTGTTCGATGGGGTTGGGGTCAGGACTCTGTGCAGGCCAGTCAAGTTCTTCCACACCAATCTTGGCAAAGGATTTCTGTATGGACCTCACTTTGTGCACAGGGGTATTGTCATGCTGAAACAAGAAAGGGCCTTCCCCAAACTGTTGCCACAAAGTGTGAAGCACAGAATCGTCTAGAATGTCATTGTATGCTGTAGTGTAAAGATTTCTCTTCACTGGAACTAAGAGGCCTAGGCCGAACCATGAAAAACATCCCCAGACCATTATTCCTCCTCCACCAAACTTTACAGTTGGCACTATGCATTGGGGTAGGTAGCATTCTCCTGGCGTCTGCCAAACTTAGATTTGTCCGTCGAACTGCCAGATGGTGAAGCGTGATTCATCACCCTAGAGAACGTGTTTCTACTGCTCCAGAGTTTAATGGCAGTGACCTTTACACCCCTCTAGCCAACGCTTAGCATTGTGCATGGTGATCTTAGGCTTGTGTGTGGCTGCTCTGCCATAGAAACCCATTTCATTTAGCTCCCAACGAATAGATCTTGTGCTGACGTTGCTTTCAGAAGTATTTTGGAACTCTGTAGTGAGTGTTGCAACCGAGGACAGACGATGTTTACGCGCTTCAGCACACAGCGGTCCCATTCGGTGAGCTTGTGTGGCCTACACAGGAGGTTTGGAAGAACTAGCTCTTGGTAATGACTGGAGAGGAAAGTCACAGAGCTCTTCAGTATAGCCATTTTACTGCCAATGTTTGTCTATGGAGATTGCCTGGCTGTGTGCTCGATTTTATACACCTGTTCATAGTGACATCATCCCTGTCCCTACATTCACCCCTAATACCACTTCTATCCTCTTCTATTCTTTCTTATACCCCCTCCTTATATCCTCTCCTCTATCCTTCCTTCCTTTCCTCTATCCTTCCTTCCTCTGTCTCTCTCTTTCCGTTTCTCTCTTTCTGTTTCTCTTTCTATCTTTCCGTTTCTCTTTCCGTTTCGCTCTCTCTCTGTCTCGCTCGCTCTCTGTCTCGCTCGCTCTCTGTCTCGCTCGCTCTCTCTGTCTCGCTCGCTCTCTCTGTCTCGCTCGCTCTCTCTGTCTCGCTCGCTCGCTCTGTCTCGCGCTCGCTCGCTCTGTCTCGCGCTCGCTCCGTCTCGCTCTGTCTCGCTCGCTCTGTCTCTCGCTCGCTCCGTCTCGCTCTGTCTCGCTCGCTCCGTCTCGCTCGCTCCGTCTCGCTCTGTCTCGCTCGCTCTGTCTCCTTATCTCTTTCTGTTTCTCTTTCTATCTTTCCGTTTCTCTTTCCGTTTCGCTCGCTCTCTGTCTCGCTCGCTCTCTGTCTCGCTCGCTCTCTGTCTCGCTCGCTCTCTCTGTCTCGCTCGCTCTCTCTGTCTCGCTCGCTCTCTCTGTCTCGCTCGCTCGCTCTGTCTCGCGCTCGCTCGCTCTGTCTCTCGCTCGCTCCGTCTCGCTCTGTCTCGCTCGCTCCGTCTCGCTCGCTCCGTCTCGCTCTGTCTCGCTCGCTCCGTCTCGCTCTGTCTCGCTCGCTCGCTCCGTCTCGCGCTCGCTCGCTCCGTCTCGCGCTCGCTCTCTCCGTCTCGCGCTCGCTCTCTCCGTCTCGCGCTCGCTCTCTCCGTCTCGCGCTCGCTCTCTCCGTCTCTCGCTCTGTGTCTCGCTCTGTGTCTCGCTCTGTGTCTCGCTCTGTGTCTCGCTCTGTGTCTCGCTCTGTGTCTCGCTCTGTCTCTCTCTGTCTCGCTCTCTCTGTCTCGCTCTCTCTCTCGCTCTCTGTTGTTTCTGATTGTCTGTGTAGCACATGCTTTTTCACACTGTCAGGCCTCATTTAAATATTGCACAGAGAAATGAGTATATAAAACAAAAAGGATATTAATATTTATTCTATTAGCTGAAGTGCTTAGGTCTGTGATTTTCCGTGTGTGTGTGTGTGTGTGTGTGTGTGTGTGTGTGTGTGTGTGTGTATTGCAGCGTGCTAGCTGGCGGCTGCGTGATGGATAGCAGGCAGTAATTATAGATGGAGAAAGTGCTGATGATGGCTGTATGGGGCAGACAGACACTCCAGCAGTTCAGGGGTTAACCCTGCTTCTCTCTCTCTCTCTCTCTCTCTCTCTCTCTCTCTCTCTCCATCTTCTTCTCTCATTCCATCTCTCACTTTGTCTCCCGCTCCCTTATCCGTCCCTCGCTCTCTCCCTCTCTTCTCTATCTACCCCCCACCAGTACCACCTTCACTTTCATTCTCCATCCTTATTCCTCTTCTCCCCGTTTTCTTGTCTCTTTCACTTTTTTGTTATTTTGCTCCTCTTTCTCATTTCCTCCAATTCGGTCTCTTTCTTGGTCTCTCCTTCTCTCATCCCCCTGATCTCCCACCTTTCTCCATCTCCACAACTCTTTCAACTTCCCTTCCTCTCTTTTCAACCCCAATCCACCCCCCCTGTGTCTCTCCACCCCCCCTGTGTCTCTCCACCCCCCATGTGTCGCTCCACCCCCCCCTGTGTCGCTCCACCCCCCCCTGTGTCTCTCCACCCCCCCTGTGTCTCTCCACCCCCCCGTGTCTCTCCACCCCCCCGTGTCTCTCCACCCCCCCGTGTGTCTCTCTCCACCCTCCTCTGAGTCTCTCTCCACCCTCCTCTGTGTCTCTCTCCACCCTCCTCTGTGTCTCTCTGCACCCTCCTCTGTGTCTCTCTCCACCCTCATCTGTGTCTCTCCACCCTCCTCTGTTTCTCTCCACCCTCCTCTGTCTCTCCACCCTCATCTGTGTATCTCTACCCTTCTTTCTGTATCTCCACCCTCCTCTGTGTCTCTCCACCCTCCTCTGTGTCTGTCCACCCTTCTTTCTGTCTCTCCACCCTCCTCTGTGTCTCTCCACCCTCCTCTGTGTCTCTCCACCCTCCTCTGTGTCTCTCCACCCTCCTCTGTGTCTCTCCACCCTCCTCTGTGATGCCTAACCTTCTTTCTGTCTCTCCACCCTCCTCTGTGTCTCTCCACCCTCCTCTGTGTCTCTCCACCCTCCTCTGTGTCTCTCCACCCTCCTCTGTGTCTCTCCACCCTCCTCTGTGTCTCTCCACCCTCCTCTGTGTCTCTCCACCCTCCTCTGTGTCTCTCTCCACCCTCCTCTGTGTCTCTCTCCACCCTCATCTGTGTCTCTCCACCCTCATCTGTGTCTCTCCACCCTCATCTGTGTCTCTCCACCCTCCTCTGTGTCTCTCCACCCTCCTCTGTGTCTCTCCACCCTACTCTGTGTCTCTCCACCCTTCTTCCTGTCTCTCCACCCTCCTCTGTGTCTGTCCTCCCTCCTCTGTGTCTCTCCACCCTCCTCTGTGTCTCTCCACCCTCCTCTGTGTCTGTCCACCCTCCTCTGTGTCTCTCCACCCTCCTCTGTGTCTCTCCACCCTCCTCTGTGTCTCTCCACCCTCCTCTGTGTCTCTCCACCCTCCTCTGTGTCTCTCCACCCTCCTCTGTGTCTCTCCACCCTCCTCTGTGTCTCTTTTCTCATAGCCTCTCTCCCTCTTTCCCCCTTCTCCTCCCTCTTTCCCCCTTCCCTCCCTCTTTCCCTCTTCTTCTCTCTCTGTAATGGTAAATGTGCTGACTCGTCCTGGTTTGGGGCCCAGTGGAGAGAGCTCTTCTAATAGACCTGAGACATCCCAGCATTCCTTAAATCAAGTGGAAAATTGTTAACTTGGTGTGGAATAAAGATGTTCTGTCCACTTTCACTTTTTTTAAATCTTTCATTTCTCGGCTCGTTCTCTCGCGCTCTCTCTCTCTCTTCAGTGTTTTATGAAAATGACAATGTATGAGACAGCTGTGAGTCTTAGTGGACTTGGCTTTTAGCTCAATTCCCCCCCCCCCCCCCTCCATCTCCTTATACTGGAGAAAGGCTCTAAACTGTTGTAAGTCTTTGTATGGTCCCATTCCCTGGTCTATAGACCAGCACTATAGCCCCTGGGTGGATATCAGTTAGAATGTAAAGGGTTGAAAATCTGCCCCTCCACTCAGACTGTTGAATTGGAACAGACCGATACTGTAATAGAGACAGACAGACCTTGCTACATTTTCCAAATGGCGCCAATGTTTACGTTAGGGCATAAAAACATATAGAATTTGTCAAAATCAACACTTCCCATGCATTTGTGAGTGTTTTGGTTTGCCTCTTCCTGAAAGTGAGCTGAGTCTAAGATCTAACCTGGCCTGGTCCTTTGGGTGCAGGACATGGATGTGATGGGGGTTGGGGTAGGGGCGGTGAGGGTAGCAGAAGGTAAGGTGCCTCATCAGGGAGAGGAGAGGGGTGCCAGAGCTGCAGGGATCATGGGGTGACCTGGAGTCCAAAGTGTTCCCGGAAACTCGATCTGCAGACCCCTCCGCCCCCCGATCCTTGCTCTATTTCTGGCAGGCCGCCATTGCGAGTGTACCCATGAGTTTACCAGTTACATTGCCAACCGCACAAATGCCTGGCCGTCCCGTCTTCAGTCCGCTGTTCGCCCCACACCTTTTTTTAAAGATATATTTTATTTTCATTATCTATAACCGTTGGTTTAATGGTTACCTACACTCTGACCGCTACACACACACACTCTGACCGCTACACACACACACTCTGACCGCTACACACACACACCTGAAACACAGAGTAACTCACCACACACATCCCATGTCCGCTTCCTGTGATCTGTTAGGCTGTGTTTTATGTCTATCCTCTCCTCTGACCTCTCCTCTGTCCTCTCCTCTGACCTCCTCAGTGTAAGAAGAAGCACACCCTGGTGTGTCCAGACTTCTCCAGTACTGGCTCCTGTCCCCAAGGGGCCCATTGTAAGCTCCAGCATCGTCAGAGGGCCAAACGCACCACTCCTAACGCCAGGGCAACTACAAACCCCTCCGCCACCCCGGCCAAGAAGGCCCGTACCAAGAGGTCAGGCTCTCGGTCAAGATAATCAAGCAATAAACCCAATGTCATTTCAACCAGTTTTACCCATTAGAAAGTGGAATGGAATAAATGTAATGAACATTTGAAATGTAACAATAAGTCTTGGAACTCCCTCTCCCGGATCCGCGAGAATTGTCATCAACTGACACTAATTAGCATAACGCAACAGACAAAAAATATTACTCGAAAATATTCATATTCATGAAATCACAAGTGAAATATATTGAAACACAGCTTAGCCTTTTGTTAATCACCCTGTCATCTCAGATTTATCGATAGCCTAGCATAGCATTATGCCTAGCTAGCAGCAGGCAACCTGGTCACGAAAATCAGAAAAGAAATCAAATTAAATCGTTTTCCTTTGATTAGCTTCGGATGTTTTCACTCACGAGACTCCCAGTTAAATAGATTCACGTTTGGCTGAGAATTCGACCGGAAATTGTGGTCACGATAACGGCGAAAAATATTCCAAATTATCTCCATAATATCAACAGAAACATGGCAAACGTTGTTTATAATCAATCCTCAAGGTGTTTTTCAAATATCTATTCGATAATACACTGCTCAAAAAAATTAAGGGAACACTAAAATAACACATCCTAGATCTGAATGAATGAAATATTCTTATTAAATACTTTTTTCTTTACATAGTTGAATGTGCTGACAACAAAATCACACAAAAATTATCAATGGAAATCAAATTTATCAACCCATGGAGGTCTGTATTTGGAGTCGCACTCAAAATTAAAGTGGAAAACCACACTACAGGCTGATCCAACTTTGATGTAATGTCCTTAAAACAAGTCAAAATGAGGCTCAGTAGTGTGTGTGGCCTCCACGTGCCTGTATGACCTCCCTACAATGCCTGGGCATGCTCCTGATGAGGTGGTGGATGGTCTCCTGAGGGATCTCCTCCCAGACCTGGACTAAAGCATCTGCCAACTCCTGGCCAGTCTGTGGTGCAACGTGGCGTTGGTGGATGGAGCGAGACGTGATATCCCAGATGTGCTCAATTGGATTCAGGTCTGGGGAACGGGCGGGCCAGTCCATAGCATCAATGACTTCCTCTTGCAGGAACTGCTGACACACTCCAGCCACATGAGGTCTAGCATTGTCTTGCATTAGGAGGAACCCAGGGCCAACCGCACCAGCATATGGTCTCACAAGGGGTCTGAGGATCTCATCTCGGTACCTAATGGCAGTCAGGCTACCTCTGGTGAGCACATGGAGGGCTGTGCGGCCCCCCAAAGAAATGCCACCCCACACCATGACTGACCCACCGCCAAACCGGTCATGCTGGAGGATGTTGCAGGCAGCAGAACGTTCTCCACGGCGTCTCCAGACTCTGTTACGTGCTCAGTGTGAACCTGCTTTCATCTGTGAAGAGCACAGGGCGCCAGTGGGGAATTTGCCACTCTTGGTGTTCTCTGGCAAATGCCAAACGTCCTGCACGGTGTTGGGCTGTAAGCACAACCCCCACCTGTGGACGTCGAGCCCCCATACCACCCTCATGGAGTCTGTTTCTGACCGTTTGAGCAGACACATGCACATTTGTGGCCTGCTGGAGGTCATTTTGCAGGGCTCTGGCAGTGCTCCTCCTGCTCCTCCTTGCACAAAGGCAGAGGTAGCGGTCCTGCTGCTGGGTTGTTGCCCTCCTACGGCCTCCTCCACGTCTCCTGATATACTGGCCTGTCTCCTGGTAGCACCTCCATGCTCTGGACACGCTGACAGACACAGCAAACCTTCTTGCCACAGCTCGCATTGATGTTCCATCCTGGATGAGCTGCACTACCTGATCCACTTGTGTGGGTTGTAGACTCCATCTCATGCTACCACTAGAGTGAAAGCACCGCCAGCATTCAAAAGTGACCAACACATCAGCCAGGAAGCATAGGAACTGAGAAGTGGTCTGTGGTCCCCACCTGCAGAACCACTCCTTTATTGGGGGTGTCTTGCTAATAGCCTATAATTTCCACCTGTTGTCTATTCCATTTGCACAACAGCATGTCTATTACGCAATAATTACTCTGAGAGCCCTCAGCCAGACACTTACGTAATGTAGTCGTTTACGCTCATTCTTCAACATAAAGGCGTGAAACTACGTCAAAATAATGTCGACACCTTGGGGAATACGTAGAAAAAGGAATCTGGTTGATAGCCCATTCACTGCTCAATAGGGACGCATCGGAACGCAGAGCTTTCAAAACATGAGTCACTTCCTGATTGGATTTTTCTCAGGCTTCCGCCTGCAATATCAGTTCTGTTATACTCACAGACAATATTTGTACAGTTTTGGAAACTTTAGAGTGTTTTCTATCCTAGGCTGTCAATTATATGCATATTCTAGAATATTGTCCTGACAAAATAGCTCGTTTTACTTTGGGAACGTTATTTTTCCAAAAATGAAAATAGTGCCCCCTAGTTTCAAGAGGTTTTAATAGACAAAAGTAATACAATATACAAAATATGTTTTGTTCAGATATGTACAGATTGAATGAATCACAGCGGATGTTTTCTCCTCCCTCCAGGACCAGCCTGTCAGTGCTTCTCCCTCAGGGTTCTGCTCAGGCAGATCCATCGACACCCTCGTCCTCAGGTCGTCACAACACCAAGCTGCCATCCTTCATCTCCCTTTCCAGCTCCCCAGAGGATGCAGACGCTCCGGACACGCCCCCCGCCGACAGGTCAAAGATCACAGGTGAGAGGGCATACAGTGACCAGGAAGGTTATGGTCCAGTTCAGGGTTGTGTCCTACAGAGGTCAGGAAACTGTCTCTGTGGATGCCATGTTGGCTCCTATGGAACACAACCTGACCTGGAGGGTTCATCAAACAGAACGTTGGAACATTGTGGTGATCATTGTAAGCACAGGGATTCATCCAGCTGGCCCATGTGTTTAAGACATAGCTCAGATATAGCCCACCGCTAATCCAGGATGGTTAATTAATTATTCAAATAAAATTATAAATAAACAAACACAAATTGCCATGAGGTAAATATTAGTGAAGGGGAACCCCTTGATATTGGTGTACTTGTTAATGTTTTAGGAGGGTGGTACTGGCTGCAGTAGAATATAAGATTTGATAATACTTAACTGGGAGGGTAATAATGTGTAGTGGTAGAGGGGTAATAATATTTTGGTTTGGGGCGAGAGGGAGGCACAGCTGAACTCTCTGTTGACAGACTGATAGATACAGGATTAGGCAAGGGCCTCTCTCATTCTCCCTGTCTCCCCCTCTATCTCTGCCCCTCCCTGACAGAGAGGATCCCCCGATCTCACACTCACACACACACGTTTACTTTCACTGTCCAGTTATGAAACCCAACAATGAATCCGTGAACAGACACCACAAACTAATTTACCACTTCAATTCCCTTTTTCCCTCCTCCATATTGTCTTTCAGTAAGGGTTTATGTTAACAATGTCAACACAATCTATCTTCCTAATGCCAAATAGATGGTTATTATATCATTATTACATAGTACCATGACATTTCTGAATAAATAGCAGGAAAATAACAACTATAAAATACACCATAACCTCACTTTCTCTTCGTCTGCCATCTCTCTCTCGATGTCTGTCTTGGTTCATATTAAGTTGCTCTTCTCCAGGAAACAACTATGACCTTTGACCTGACGCTGTGTCGTCTAGACAGCCTGCCTGGCGCTCCCTTAACGCTAGCTATCATACCACACATGTCACACACATGGACTTAGTCTCTTTCCATCCATCTCAGTGTATCTTTCTCCCTTTACATTCAAATCAAATCAAATGTATTTATATTGCCCTTCGTACATCAGCTGATATCTCAAAGTGCTGTACAGAAACCCAGCCTAAAACCCCAAACAGCAAGCAATACAGGTGTAGAAGCACGGTGGCTAGAAAAAACTCCCTAGAAATGCCAAAACCTAGGAAGAAACCTAGAGAGGAACCAGGCTATGTGGGGTGGCCAGTCCTCTTCTGGCTGTGCCGGGTGGAGATTATAACAGAACATTGCCAAGATGTTCAAATGTTCATAAATGACCAGCATGGTCCAATAATAATAAGGCAGAACAGTTGAAACTGGA